>NC_045437.1:63558588-63580087 GCF_002776525.5 Piliocolobus tephrosceles
AGAAAGAAAGAAAGAAAGAAAGAAAGAAAGAAAGAAAGAAAGAAAGAGAAAGAAAGAAAGAAATCTAAGGCGAGAGAAAGAGTAGTACAGACTTCCACCTTCCTTCCTGCATCCTCCAGGAAAACAGGAGGCAGGACATTTTACCTTGGGGACTGGAAGGAAGGAAGCAGATGTAGAAGAAGACTACAGATGTAGGTGAGTTTGTCAAAGAGACAGGGTACAGGCTGCCAAGGGTTGGGTAGTTTATACTTGTTGCCCTCACTTAGTGTTGTATGTGGTATAGTAATTTTCCAGAGGGACTCTAGTCCTGGTTTATTTTTCTTGTTGAATCCTATCCCAGCAGCTGTAGTGACTCTGAGCTCGTCAAATAGAAGGAATTAAGGGTTTATAGCCAGTAGATTATCCCAGAAGTTTCTCAGGTTCACGGAGACCATGACATGTGGTATGAAGAGGAGCTTGTGCTGTACCAGGGACTGCCCCGCTTAGGGGTTCCCCAAACTATGATTATTGAATCTAATGTTCCACTAGGCAGGTTCAAAGAGAATGGTTCCAGAGCTGGCTTAGAAAGGAAGCTGGGGGGAGGAGTGGCCACTACCATCTCTCTGAACATAGTGATAGAGGCCGAAGGCAGATAAGGGGGGTTCCCAGAGAATCTCCGACCCGCCCCACAAGTGTTTACATCAGATGCTTTTGTGCATATGGGGAAACCTGCCCAGGGTCTTGTCCGCGCATGCCCACAACGGACTGCGGAATCCGTCTGTGCACTGGGAGAATGGGGTGGAGCCATGGGAAGTTCACACCTTGTGCAGGGGGAAGGAGCCTGGATGCTTCAGCTCCTGTGTGGTGGCCTGGTATTCAATCTGTGAGATGGTAGCCTGTTAGTAGGAGCCCATCTCGCTTTGCTGAGAGTTTTTTTCTCTTGTTTCCTTTTTGCCCAATAAATTCCTCTCTCCTCACCCTTCAATGTGTCCGTGTGCCTAATTTTTCTTGGTGACACAAGAACCCGGATTTAGCTGATCTAAGGAGCAAAAATTCTGCATCAATAGGACAAATAATGCTTTACTGAAAGAGTTCCAGACAAGGAGATGATGTTGCAGTAAACAGGGTGTCTGTGGGTTTCCACAAGGGAAAGGGTCACATAATAGCCTCCTGGACAAGATAAAAAAAGGTAGCCTGAATGATGATAGTGGTAATTACGTATATTCATAGAACCCTAAATAAATGACCATATCCAAAGGAGGGGTTGATCCTCTGGATGGTTTCTACTGGTTTACCACAGGGCTCTGATGTAGTCACCATTTTTATTAATAATTAGATAAAGGTATAGAAGGAAGTGTTATCAAATCTGGAGATACTGAAAAGTTAAAAAGTAAAAAGTTAATCATAAGTTTTGGACCAAACAGGATTCTAAATAGGCTGGAATGATAGATAAGACCAACATGAAGAAATTCAATAAGAATAAATAAAACACCTGAACTTAGGTTAAAAATCAACAAACGATAAGATAGTAGAGGTATGTTTTACTAGCAAGTCTTCAGGAGGTAAAAAGTCTTAAAGGTTTAATGAGCCAATAGTTGATTAGAAGTCAAGAATGTGGCTGCTCATGACGGCTCACACCTGTAATCTCAGTACTTTGGGAGGCTGAGGGAGGAGGATCACTTAAGACCAAGAGCTCGAGACCAACTTGGGCAACACTACAAAAACAAATTAAAAATCAGCCAGGCATGGTGGCACATGCCTGCAGTTTCAGCTACTCGAGAGGCTGAGGCAGGAGGATCATCTGAGTCCAAGAGTTCAAGGCTGCAATGAGCTGCGATCACACCACTGCACTCCAGCCTGGGTAACGGAGTGAGACCCTGTCTAAAATTTATAAAAAGGCAATAAATATGAGATGATTACAAAAAGGTGATACAATTTCAGGCTGCATTGATGGAAACTGCAGAATATTTTCTGGACTTTGAGGTAAGAAAACATTTCCTAAGACACAAAAGGCATGAAGCATAAAGATAAAGACAGATAAAATGTAACCATATTAAAATTAAGTGACTGTTCCTCAAAAGTCACCATTAAGAGAGTGAAACGTCATGCCACATAGTGAAAGATGTGTGCCATACATGTAACAAATAAGACTTATAAACAGAATATATAAGGAATGCCTACAAATCAGTTGAAAATTCAGGCAGACCAGCCAATAGAGAAAACATGCAAAAGGCTTAAATCAGCATTTCCAGAAGAAGGAATCCAAAGAGCCAATAAACATATGAAAAGGTGTGTAACTTCATTAAAAGTCAGATCAATGCAAATTGAAGTCACCATTCCATCATGTTCAGACCATGGGATACTACATAGCAATGAAGATTAATAAACTACAGCATTATATAGCATGAATAAGTTTTAAAAGCACAATATTGAGAGATAGAAGCCAAACATTAGAAAACACAAAATGTATGGATTCCCTTTATATGCTCCTCTATTTCTACTGGGCGCTCCTTCAGGATGAAGGAGGAGGGCTCAAAGAAAGAGGGCATATTCTTTTAAACTATGTTCTTCAGTGATGCAGGCTTAAATGGTAAAAAATGAAAGCAAAGAAGATTACCATGAAAATCAGGGCAATAGTTAGCTCTCACGGAGGTCATGAGCAAAGGGCAAGCAGTGGGCTCTGGCATCCTGGAGATGTTCTATTCTTGACTGCAGTGGTTTCCACATGAGCACTGACTTAGTAATTTGTTAAATGCAATATTTATGTTTTGTTCACCGTTCCAAATGTATGTTATACCTCATGATTTTATAAAGGGTCAGAAAAATAAAAAATAAAATGGCCAAACCATAGACTTTCTGGTAGCCACACAGCCAGACACAAACTTGGATATAATGCAGAAGTAAATTTCTCACTCTTTATTGTGTCCCTGCACTCAGAAGGCAAAAATGCCTATTGTAGAACACTCTTCCAAACTAAAAGATCCAGAAGGAAAAATGGAACACCAGGAAGAAAAGTACTTCCTAGTGTCTCTCTTCTATTTTCAATGTAAAAAGTGAAATAATGATTCCAGGTCAACAATAGTTGTCAATGATTCTTTTCCTCTGGACCTCTAATAGGAACATTATTATAACGGCATAACTTACCCAGCTGGTACTATTGACTGTCCTGAATCGAAGTGCATATTTTAAATCAGATGAAACAGGCGCCAACTCAGGCTTTATCCATTCAATCTGAATCATTCGTTTGATGCCCAAAACTGGTTTCACACTGAAAATCTCCGGTGGTTCAGTTTTCGCTGAAAATAAAAATCGTACAACTCTCGTATTTGCAAAAAGATAAGAATTTGCTAATAGCATCCATCCAAAATTGAGAAAAGAAAAAACCTTAGAAAGGAAATGATAGTGCATTGTGGTGTGCTATATGAACAAAGATGGCATTTGCAAGGCAGTACAAAAGGAATGTCGCCCCCCCCCAACCCCAACACCTCTGAAAAAGGAATACCCAGTGAAAAAAGGATGCATTCCTGTGATTTTTCAGCAAATCAGACTCTTATTGATTGGGTCATATGCTATGCCAAGCAGAAAGGAGGTAAAAAGAGACCATAGAACCAGAAAATAGGCTGTCTCTCTTATTTACTCTCACCTCCCCTAGGCCTCTCCTTCCTTGACCTCCAGGATGATGGAATATCCACTATAAACACTATCAAATAACTCTCATTTTCCTTCCACACTGCAAACATTCTAGTCCCAAATTTCTCTCTTTGAAAATATGCATTTTTCAGGCCGGGCGCGGTGGCTCAAGCCTGTAATCCCAGTACTTTGGGAGGCCAAGACGGGCGGATCACGAGGTCAGGAGTTCGAGACCATCCTGGCTAACACGGTGAAACCCCGTCTCTACTAAAAAATACAAAAAGCTAGCCGGGCGAGGTGGCTGGCGCCTGTAAGTCCCAGCTACTCGGGAGGCTGAGGCAGGAGAATGGCGTAAACCCGGGAGGCGGAGCTTGCAGTGAGCTGAGATCCGGCCACTGCACTCCAGCCCGGGCGACAGAGTGAGACTCCGTCTCAAAAAAAAAAAAAAAAAGAAAGAAAATATGCATTTTTCTAGTTATAAAAGTAGCATATGCTCATTATACAACTTTTTTTTAAGTGTAGAAAATACAAAGAAAAACTAAAAATCATCCATTATCCCATCAACCAGAGATAACCCTTATTACCATTTTGGTATATTTCCTTTCAGCTATTTTCTGAATAATTATTTGCATTATCTTTTAAACAACATTGATATTATGCTAAATAAAGCTTTCGTTTTTTTAAGATATGCAATCAGCATGTATCACCTTCTATTAATAATTCTTCAAAACATGATTTTTAAGGTTCATAATATTCTACTTTATGGATTAACATAATTTTTTGACTTATGTTCTATTATTGCACATTCATAGTATTACAGTAGGTAGCTACTCAGGCATGAGCAGGACAGGAGAGGGCTCCCCCTACACACCACCAGGAAAGTCAGGTGACCATCAGGTGATGCGCAGACGGTTGTCACGCTGCCTTGCAAACCTAATAATTGGCTGCAGCCAGCAACAGGGAAAGGCAGTTTCCCAATAAATAAAAACATCTGTAACTAGTGATTGGCAGCTCCAAAATAAGATCTCAAGAATTGGGCCGGACACAGTGGCTCACAATCCCAGCACTGTGGGAGGCTGAGGCAGGCGGATCAAGAAGTCAGGGTTCAAGATCAGTCTGGCCAACACAGTGAAACCCCATCTCTACTAAGAATACAAAAAGTAGCCAGGCGTGGTGGCGGGTGCCTGTAATCCCAGCTACAGGAGGCTGAGGCAGGAAAATCACTTGAACCCAGTAGGTGGAGGTTGCAGTGAGCTGAGATTGCACCACAGCACTCCAGCCTGGGCGACACAGCAAGACTCCATCTCAAAAAAAAAAAGAAACAAAAACTCAGGAATTGGGTGAGTGGGCTCAAGCATGGGCATTAAGAGGCAAAATGGCAGAGTTTAACTGGTATATGAGCTTCTGGGGGCATTCCATTGGAAAAGGGAAGAACGCCTCAGGTGAGCATGCGTATGACTCCAGTAAACACACTGCGCATGCTCACTTCCTAAGTGCTAGCTGGCCAACGTGCAAGCGGGCAGATCACACCGTAAGGGAAGAATCAAGGGAAATGGGACACAAGATGCCAGAAGTAGGCCAGCATAGAAAACCCTAAGTCCAAGGTCCAATGGGGCACCTGACCTCCAAGACGCCCACTTGGCCCTCTTCCAAGTGTTGTTTACCTTCTTTCCATTCCTGCTCTAAAACTTTTTTCTTTTTTTTCTTTTTTTCTTTCTTTTTGAGATGGAGTCTCGCTCTGTCACCCAGGCTGGAGTGCAGTGGTGCGATCTCGGCTCCCTACAAGCTCCACTTCCCAGGTTCACATCATTCTCCTCCCTCAGTCTCCCAAGTAGCTGGGACTACAGGCGCCTGCCACCATGTCTGGCTACTTTTTTGTATTTTCAATAGGGACAAGGTTTTACCATGTCAGCCAGGACGGTCTCGATCTCCTGACCTCACGATCCGCCCATCTTGGCCTCCCAAAGTGCTGGGATTACAGGTGTGAGCCACCACACCCGGCCTCTAAAGCTTTTTAATAAACTTCCACTCCTGCTGTAAAACATGCGTCGGTTTCTTCTTCTGTCCTATGCCCCTCAGTTGAATTCTTTCTTCTGAGGAGGCAAGAACTGAGGTTACTGCAGACCTATTTGGATTTGCTGCAGGTATCTCAGATAACTTCCACCACTAACAATAGTGTTTCTAATTTTTCATTTAAAACTTCTTAAGGACAAAGGCTGGACTTGATCACAGAGTCTAGAATTAACACCTGACATTTAGCAGGTATCAAATATTTGTTAAGCGAATGAGTAAATGGATGATAGTTGAATTTCCCTTTACATCTCTGATGGTTTCCTTAGACCCCTTAGCATTGGCTGACTGTGTAAAAGGGCATGACTGTTTTTAGGGCTGCTGTCACACAGTGCCATTTTGCTTACCAGAAAGGTTATACTAATTTCAGTTTCCATCAACATTGTATGAATACCCATTCACCACACTCTTGCTAGCTAGAATTGAATAGTATTATCTTTTTAGTCTTTGTAATATTGTTTTTTTAATTTTTAAAATTTTTAATTTTTGTGAGTACGTAGTTGGTGTATATATTTATGGAGCATATGAGCTGTTTTATGCAATGTAAAATAATCACATCATGGAGAATGGGGTCTTTGTAATTCTTGAAGAGTTTTGGAAAGCAAAATCCCTACTTAGAGACATGGACTTTAAAACATTAACTGGGTAAAAATATTCAAAAAACTCTTGGTAGCTCTCAAAAAATAATTTGTACTGATTCCTGGACTAAAGGGTGATCATCAATCCGTGTGGCCACTAGTAAGTAGAGCTGTATACAATAAACATATTAAATATTTCCATAAAATTATTGATATGTATTGAGCAATTGATAAGTATTTTTTTAGGTGAATCATTTTGTTGAATCCTTTCAACCACCTAACATTTATTATATCCATTCTACAGAAGATAAAACTGGTATTGGAAAAGGAAAATAACTTTCTAATAAGAAGCCAATCTAAGACTCATTTGTATCCACACCAAAGTTTCTGCCTTTACTCATTACACTAAACTATCTCCAGTCAGAATAAACACAAATACCTAGTGTAGTTCCACTTAACTCTAATACTCTGTCACCAAGAAGAGAGAAAGTATTAGTTACTCCTCTGAATAAAAATGGCTCTCAGAATATCTCATTAAGAACTGATTTATATCAAGTGACATCAGCAAAATGGCAGACTAGGTAGCTCTACGTTCTTATTCTCCCATGAAAAGATTAAAAAAAAAAAAAAAAAAAAAAAAAGACAGGGCCAGGAGTGGTGGCTCATGCCTGTAATCCCAGCACTTTGGGAGGCCAAGGCGGGTGGATCACAATGTCAGGAGAAAAAGACCATCCTGGCCAACATGGTGAAACCCTGTCTCTACTAAAAATACAACAATTAGCCGGGTAAAGTGGTACGTGCCTGTAGTCCCAGCTGCCTGGGAGGCTGAGGCAGGAGAATCACTTGAACCTGGGAAGCAGAGGTTGCAGTGAGCCGAGATTGTGCCACTGCACTCCAGCCTGGGAGATAGAGCAAGACTCTGTCTCAAAAAAAAAAAAAAAAAAAAAAAGGGACAGAAACTGGCTGAACTAAACTTGTAGGAGCTCTGGAAATCAACCCAAGGTTTATAACCATAATAAACACCAAATCAAGACAAAGTCACCTTCAAAATGGCAGGAAAATAGTTTGGTGGCTGTCTTACTTGCCCTTGCCCCACCCTCTGCCTGAAACATCAGTGGTCTTGGTTTGGAGAAAGTGGCATCTCTGCTCTTATTTCCCTTCTACCAACTGGAAAGATCAGAGAATACTTATTTACATTCCAGCCTGTTGGAAGGCAGACTAAACGACTGGTCTCTGTTTTGCCTAACTTTAATCTTAGGCAGGAAAAGAGCCGGGCAGTGCTCATAAAAGCTACAGGGAGACTACAGATTCATGGAAGCCTGGGGCAAGAGATTATGTAAGGAGACATACAATAAATTATATAAAATCATAAGAAGAAACTGGGTAAGACTCTTTGGGAAATTAAGACATTCGAAAGCAGCTATGGCCAGGCACAACATCTCACACCTGTAATCCCAACACTTTGAAAGGCCGAGGCAAGCAGATCACTTGAGCTCAGGAGTTTGAAATTGGCCTGGGCAACACGGTGAAATCTATAAAAAAATATAAAAATTAGCTGGGTGTGGTGTGTACCTTAGTCCCAGTTACTTGGGAGGCTGAGGTGGGAGAATGGCTTGAGGCCAGGAAGGAGAGGTTGCAATGAGCTATGATGACATCACTGAACTCCAGCCTGGGCAACAGAGCCAGACCCTGTCTCAAAAAACAAAGAAAAAAAGCAGCTGTGTGTATACATAGTGTAACTGAGAAAGCACCATCCAGACCTAGGCAAGAAGTATACTCAGAAAAGAACTGAGAAGACTTTAAGTTTTCACCTTGGGCTAATCCCTAGGCTCAGAGGAAGCCCAACAAATCTATGAAGAACAGCCCCAGAACAGAGTCAGTCTGCAAAGACTTGGAGAGGTAGCTGTTTTTTCCAATGCCCAATTTTTAACAACAACAAAAATTGCAAGGCATACAAAGAAACAGGAAAACATGGCCCGTTTAAGTAAACAAAATAAATCCACAGAAACTGTCCTTGAGGAAGCCCAGCAATCAGAATTTCTAGACCAAGACCCTAAAATGAACATCTTAAATATGTTCAAAGAGCTAAAGTTAAACATGGACAAAGAACTAAAGGAAATCAGGAAAATGACACATGAACAAAATGAGAATATCAACAAAGATACAGAAATTTTTTTTAAAAAGAAGCAAACAAAAACTCTGAAGTTGAAAATCACAATACCTGAAATATAAATTCACTACAGGGATTCAGCAGTAAATTTAAGCAGGCATAAGAAACAATCAGTAAAGGTGAAGATAGAACAACTGAAAGTATTGAGTCTCAGGAACAGAAAGAAAAAAGAATAAGGAAAAATAAACAGAGTCTAAGGGACCTGTGGAACAGGATCAAGCCAATCAATAAACACATTTTGGGAGTTTCTGAAAGAGAAGAGAGAGAGGAAGTGGTGGAGAGATTATTTGAAGAAATACTAGCTAAAAAGTCCCCAGATTCGATGAAATACACAAATCTACAAATCCAAGAATCCCAGTGAATACTAAGTAGGATAAACCCAAAGAGACCCACACTAAGACACATTACAACCAAATCCCAGAAAGAGAAAGTCAGTCTCTTGGAAGCAGCAAGAGAGATACAACTCATTACATACAATGGATCTTCAATAATATTATCAACTAATTTCTCAGCAAAAACCTTAGAGCCCAGAAGGCAGTGGGCTAATACGTTTAAAGTGCTGAAAGAGAAAAAGAATTGTCAAATGAGAATTATATACCTGGCAAAACTGTTCTTCAAAAATGAGGGAGAAATTAAGACATTCCAAGATAAATAAAAGTTGAGAGAGTTCATTACCAATAGGCCTGCCTTATAAGGGATGCTAAAAGGAGTCTTTCAGGTTGAAATGAAAGGACACTAGACATTGACTTGGAATCAGATGAAGATATAAAGATCTCTAGTATAAATACGTGAGCAAATATAAAAGCTAGTATTATTGTAATTATGGTTTATAATTCCTCTTTTAATTTTCCAAAGAATTTAAAAGATTAATGCATAAAAAACAATTGCAGCTTTATGGTATACAATGGATACAGATATAATTTGTGACATCAATGACATAAAGTGGAGGTGGGGAATGAAGCTGTGTAGCAGTAGAGTTCTATATACAATTGAAGTTAAGTTAATATCATTTCAAATTAGATTGTTATAACTTTAGATGCTATTTGTAGTCCCCATGGTACTCTCAAAGAAAGTATCTATAGAAAATCCTCAAAAGGAAGTCAAACCATGTCACCATAAAAAATCAACTAAACACAAAAGAAAACAATAATGAAAAAAATGAGGGATAAAAAAACTATAAAATATAAAAAAAACTTTTTAAATGTCAAAAGTAAGTCCTTCCTTATCAACAATTACTTTAAATGTAAATAGGTTAAACTCTCTAGCCCAAATACACGGATTAGCAAATAATTAAAAAAAAAAAATCCAACTGTCTGGGCACAAAGGCTCATGCTGGTAATCCCAACATTTTGGGAGGCCAAAGCAGAGGGTTCATTTGAGGCCAGGGGTTCAAGACTAGCCTGGGTAACATAGCAAGTTTCTATAAAAAATAAGATAAAATTTTTAAATGTAAAAAAAAGATCTAACTATATGCTATCTACAAAGACTAACTTTAGATCTGAAAATACAAACAGATTGAAAGTGAAGGGATGAAAAAAGATGTTCCATGCAAATAGTAACCAAAAGAGAGCAGGGTGGGCATACTAAAATCAGACAGAATAGATTTTAAGTCAAAAACTGATGCATATCAAACATAGCAAAAGTTTATTCATTTAGGTACCACTAATTATAATAATTTGTGTCAGAGACTGGACCAAAGTAAACCCTGGCATTATCTGTGAAAAAAGGTTTAAGCAAATTACCACTGTAAACTGGGGGTAGGGGGGACATATTTCAATTAGAAATCAATATATATATAGATAGATAGATGGAATCTCACTCTGTCACCAGGCTGGAGTGCAGTGGCGTGATCTTGGCTCACTGGAACCTCTGCCTCCTGAGTAGCTGGGACTACAGGTGCACACCATCAGGCCCAGCTAATTTTTGTATTATTAGTATAGATGGCCTTTCACCATGTTGGCCAGGATGGTCTCAATCTCTTGACCTCATGATTTGCCCACCTTGGCCTCCTAAAGTGCTGGGATTACAGGCATGAGCCACTGCACCCGGCCCAAAATATTTTCAATCGCTCTTAAAAGCACTGTCATAGTTCTATCCACTTGAATTTAAATTAGAAAAGTTCTAGTGAAAGTAATGGCAAAAACCACAATTACTTTTGTACTAACCTAAAAATTATAAAATTATTATGCTTATTATTTTGATATTATATGCTTTTATTAAAGGATTCCAAAAAAAAAAAAAAAATCTTAGTACTTAGCAACACTTTGCCAGGTCCTAGAAACATATGATAAAAACAGAGTTTCTTCAGAGGTTAATTTTATAATTCCAGTATTGTATCAATTTAGGCCAAAATTCCTCCTCAAAGTTTTAAGCAGTACCAATTACAGAATATTTAAATAGATACTAAATCTGGTTGAAAGAGGGACTAGAAAGTTTGTTTTGTTTTGTGTTTTCTTTGTAACTGAATTTGTTTTTTAATATTTTAATTGCTAAAGTAATAATACACTTATTTTAAGAAAGTGAAAATAATAATAATAATGAAGGTTTTTGAGAGAAAGTAAATAATCTTGTCCCTTTCCAGGCCCATCACTGTGAATTAACAACAATGTTTACAGTGTGGAGTGTCTTCCAAAGGGAGTTCTTAAAAAAAAGTTTTATAAAGAAACCAAGTCAAAAACTACCCACAAAGAAAGCCCAGCCATAAATGGCTTCACTGAGGAAATCTATGACAGATTTGAAAATAATTAACACTAATCTTTCACAGACTTTTCCAAAAAATAGAAGATGAGGAAATACTTACCAGCTCATTCTATGAGGCCAATATTACCCTGATACCAAAAACAAAGATATCACAAGAAAGTTACACACCATATCCATGTTGAATATAGAAGCAAAAATCCTCAACAAAAAACTAGGAATCCAAATTCAACAATATATAAAAAGAATTATACACCACAACCAAGTGGTACTTATTACAGAAATACAAGGTTTGTTTAACTTATGAAAATCATTCAATGTAAGACACCATTTTAATAAAAGACAAAACCAAATGACCATCCCACCAGATAAAGAAAAGGCATATGACAAGATCCCACACCCATTCACGATAAGGAAACACTCAACAAACTATGAATGGAAATTTTCTCAATGCAATGGGTATCTACAAAACCCACAGCTAACATCAAACTTAAATGATGAAAGACCAGATGCTTTCCCCCTAAGATCAGGAACAAGAAAAGGATGTCTGCTTTCAACACTTTTATTCAATGCTATACTAAAAGTTCTAGACAAAGCAACTAGACAAGAAAAATAAAATGTATCCAGATCACAAAGGAAAAAATAAAATTATGTTTGCAGATGACATTACCTTGTATACAGACAATCCTAAGGAATCCACCTGAAAAACCTTTTAGAACCAATAAACAAGTTCAACATCCAATTACCAAATCAATACATAAAAATCAATTGTATTTATATACACTTAACAATGAACAATCTGAAAATAAATTAAGAAAGCAATTCCATTTACAATAGCATTTAAAGGAATACAATACTTTGGAATAAATTGAACCAAAGAAGTGTACGGCTTCTACACTGAAAACTGTAATAAATTAATGAAAGAAACTGAAGGCAGCCTAAATAAATGGAAAGATATCCCATGTTCATGGATTGGAAGATTGTATATTCTCAAGATTACAGTATCCATATTGAAATTGCAGCTGCCTTCTCTGCAGAAATTGACAGGCTAATACTAAAATTTGTATGGAAATGCAAGGGACCCAACAGCTAAAATAATCTTGAAAAAGAACACAGTTGGAGGACCCACTTTCCCAATTTCAAAATTTATCATAAGGCTACAGTAATCAAGACAGTATGCTACTGGCCTAATGACAAAAATATAGGTCAATGGAATAAAATTGAGAACCCTGAAAAATACCTTACATTTATGGTGAATGAATTGATTTTTACAAGGGTGCCAAGACAATTCAACAACATGGTGGGGGGTGTGTGGGGACAGAAGTCATCTTTTCAACAAATGGTTCCGGGATAACTGGATATCCACATGCAAAAGAATAAAGTTAGACCCCTATTTAACACCATATACAAAAATTAACTCAAAATGGATCAACAATTCAAATGTAGGAACTAAGACTTCAAAACTCTTAGAAAAAAACTACAGCAGTAAATCTTTCTGACCTCAGGTTAGGCAATGGTTTCTTAGATATGACACCTAAAGTACAAATAGTCAAAGAAAAAAATATACATTTTTGACTTCATATAAATATTTTTCTACCTTAACCATGTAAAAAGTAAAAGAAAACCCACAAACAGGGAAGAAATATTTGCAAATCACATATCTGATAAGGAACTTGTGCCAAGAATATATTAAGAATTATTAAAATTCAACAATAAAGACGACTCAATTATAAGTAGGCAAAGGATTTGAATAAACATTTCTCCAGAGAATATATACAAATGGCCAATAAACACATGAAAAATGTTCAACATCATTGGACATTGGATAAATACAAATCAGAACCATAACAAGGTATCACTTCACACCTACTAGGATGGCTATAATTATAAAAAGATGGACAATAACAAGTGTTGGTGAGGGTATGCAGAAATCATAACCTTTATGAATTGCCAGTGGGAATGTTAAATGGTACAGCCACTTTGATAAAGTTTAGCAGTTCTACCAAAAGTTGAACATTGAGTTACCATGTGACTCAGCAATTTCACTAGGTATATATCTAAGATAATTGAAACATGTCCACACAAAAAACTGTACACAAATATTCACAGCAACATTATTCATAATAATCAAAAGGTAACAACAAGCCAAATGTCCATGAACTGATGTACAGGTAAACAAAATGTGGTATATCCATCCAGTGGAATATTATTTAGCTATAAAAAGAAATAAAGCACTAATACATATTGCAACATTGATGAACCTTGAAAACATTATGCTAAGTGAAAGAAATTAGATACAAAAGACCACATATTTTATCATTATATTTTTACAAAATGTATAGGCAAATCCATACAGGCAGAAAATAGATTAGTGGTTGCCAGGGAATGAAGGAAAGAGAAAACAAAGGATTGGGGACTCACTGCTAATGGGTATGAATTTTCTTTTGAGGGCAATAAAAATGTTCTGGAATTAGTGGTGACATTTGTACAACTTTGTGAATACAATAAAAACCACTGAACTATACACTTTAAAAAGGTGAAATTTACATGACATGAATTATATCTCAATACAGTTATAATTTTAAAAGTGGTGAAAATGAGTCTTTGGAAAATATTTTTTTAAAGTCAGAAGTAGTGAGGCATTTTAAAAACTAATAATTTTATGCTCTTTTCCTTTATGAGCAAGGACATTGGCAGGGTGGGGTGGTGGGGAGAGACCTTTTTCTTTCTTTGAGTGCAATTACAAACTACAAGAGGAAACCAGTGGCCCACAAAATAGCTCTCGTTTCTCATTCCTCTTTTCTCATTTGGTGAATCCCTCCCTCCCTCCCTTCCTTCCTTTCCTCCCTCCCTCCCACCCCCACTTCCTTTCTTCTTTAATTAGAAGATGAATTTTCTGTATACCCACAACACGTATTATATCCTTGAACTCGATGAGCCTACTTTTGAGTTCACAGATACCTCTTTAACAAAGAAGAAGGAGGTAAACATTTAATAAAGAGTATATAAGAATATCAAATAACACTTACCTATGTCCTCTAATCTCCAATATGTCATATCAGATTTAATTACACCATCTCCATTTTTAGCTTCCACTTCAATGGTATAATTATCTGGGATCGTTATTCTTGGAAGGAAAAAAGAGCACGAAGCACGATTTTCACTTGTAGAACTATTGGTTGTACAATTATCATGTTTTTTTCCAAAAGCGCTTTGAAGGAAAAAGTTATTCAATATGAGTTTAGTACAATGGTTTGGAAACATAGCCATATTTAATGTATTAAGCAGTGTTTGTTAGTTTTTCTCTGGGTTTCTCTTGAGAACTGTATAGTCCAGGATATTTGGTTATCCTCTTTCCAACTTCCTTCCTCACCTCCAAGGAAAGGTAAAGGTTACCTGCTTTCTGCCACCTGAGATGCTTTAGGAGCCATGAAAACCTCTTTGGATCCCTGTAAGTCATGAAAAGCTACAGTTGCAGTGTATGTCCTATTGGCAACAAATCATGAGTAGGTTCCTGAAAAAGCCAGATTCTAGCCTTAAAAATTTATTCTTTTACATATGTATGTAAAAAATATATTTATATATATAAGGATTTGTTAAATACATTACAGTAGATACATAAATAGAATTTAAAATGATGGTTTTTAACATACTATATTTATTGATATGGAAAGATGCATCTACTGCTGGTGAAAAAAAGTAGGATGCATATCATGTATAGAATGATGACAGTTACATAAACATAAAGATATTTACATAACTATTTGTAGAGATATCTAGAGAGATCATCAAAATGTTCAAGTTGTTACCTTTGGTGGTGGGATTCTGGATAACTTTTTACATTCTTTATAATTTTTCAGGTTGAATTTTTGAACATTAGTATATATTGTTTTCAGAAAAAATTTTAAAACAGATAGATTGATGATAGATTAGATATATACTATCAAGCTGTAACTTAATGAAAACAAATACACATATTAGTGGGAATCAGATGGGTGGTTCTAGCTATAGTCCACATGGTTCTGGGGATTGTGGAGGAGATAAAGCAGGCTGAGAACAGAAAAGAAGGCCCACCTTGCAAGGTACCAGTGTTTGTTGGTGTGCAGGAAGACATATACACATAGAATACATACAGGAAGACACAGTCACATAGAATCATGGAATTTTGAAACTAGAAAGGACCTCAAGAGTGGTTGATGGTTATTTTACAGCACAAAAATGGCCTCCAGGGCAATGTGTCATGGTTATAAGCACAGGTTCTAGAATCAGACCAGGTTTGAATCATGGCTTTGCCCCTATTAACTGTGTGACTTGGGCAAGTTCTTTAACCTCTCTGTGCCTTAGTTTTCTCATCTGTAAAATGAAGACAGTAATATATCTATAGCATAGGGTTATGAGGATGAAATGAGCTAATACACATAAGGCACTTTTAAAATGTCCAGCACAGAGTCAATACATGTGAGCTGTTACTACTGTTATTGTAGTTGAATGTTTCTGCATTTATTCATGCTGTGACCTTTGAGAAATGACCTTTCTCTCCTTTTTCACACCTCTAGACCTCCTTTGAGCCTCAGTTCAAAAATCACTATCTCCATGAAGGCATCCCCAACTCCTCCTTTTTTCCCCAGGAAAAATTATTTCCTATTGTTTCTGGACATCAGAAGGTTTTTGGCTTATTCCATGACCCACTGAAAAGTGCTCCCAGGTAGGCCATCCACAGGGAAACCCTTCCACTTTGCTTGGAAGAGATCCTCTTGGTGATAAACTCACAAAAATGCAAGCAGTCTAGGAGTTCTGGAGAGCCTAGCTGGCCTGAGGCCATCAAGGGGAGCTGTGTATAGGCCTGGGGACGCCCAGGCGTTTTCTATTTCTCCATGTCCAACTGGTGATAATAATGACAACCCAAAGGGAAAGATGGAGGAAGAGGGGAAATGTTTCTATAAGACAGAAAAATAGGAGTAAACCTATAAAGGTGCCCAGATTCTCATTCTACTAGCAATTGATATTCAACACTGGGACTAGAACTGACAAATCTGGAAGAAAAGTCATTTGGATCATGGGTTATTAGGCCTCTATCATCCTTATTTTCTAAAACAGGGATGAGCAAATGACAGCCTGTAGGTCAAATATAGCCCATCTTTTGCTCTTGCACAGCCTGTAGGCTTAAGACTATTTACATGTTGTTAATGGTTGAAAAATAAATAAAACGAAGAAAAATACTTTGGGGCATGTGAAAATTACATAAAATTCATATTTCAGTGTCCATGGATAAAGTTTTATTGGAAAGCAGCCATGCCTATTGGTTTATATATTGCCTATAGTTGTATGAGTGCTATAGCAGTAGTGTTGAAAAGTTCTGACAGAGACCGATATCCTTCTGAATATTACTATATTTACCATCTGGCCCTTTACAGGAAAAGTTTGCTGACTCCTATTTTAAAGCATCTCTCTGACATAGGTGCTCATAGCTGTATCAGTGCTGCAGAGAATACTGCTTGTTTTTTTTTTTTCATTTTTTCCACTGAAAACATAAAGTGGACTTCCCTTGCAACATGAGATTTTGCTTAAAAACAAAGAATTTGGAATCACAGACTAAAGATCATCTTACAATGCTTCCCAACATGGACCCCCTTATTCATTATTCACAAGAAGGAAGTAATGAGCTATGTTAAAAAGTTTTGTTAAAAAGGACAGGCACGGTGGCTCATGCCTGTAATCCCAGCACTTTTGGGGGCTGAGGTGGGCAGATCACTTGAAGTCAGGAGTTCAAGACCAGCCTGGCCAACGTGGTGAAACCCCGTCTCTACTAAAAATACAAATGCTAGCCAGGTATGGTGGTGTGCACCTGTAATTCCAGCTACTTGGGAGGCTGAGGCAGGAGAATCACTTGAACCTGGGAGATGGAGGTTGCAGTGAGCTGAGATCATGCCACTGCACTCTAGCCTGGGTGACAGAGTGAGATTGTCTCAAAAAAAGAAAAAAAAATTTTTTTAACCTGCAAATATTTACTTAAAACATCTAACTTTTGGCTAGAATTATAATTAAAAATTATAAAATTTTCATTCTACAGAATTGGAATAAAGAGGGATGCTTGAGGTAGTAAAACAAAAAATTGGGGAATCATTGTCCTGTGGAACACTGTTTGACAGAGGTCACACAGCAAATCAGTGGCAGACCATGGTCAATTGCCTCTTAGTTCTGGGTTTACAACCCTACTTACTATATCTGGATCCAGAAAGAATGAACAGTTTTATAACACATTCCGGGAAGAGGCAGGGTATAGTTGGGTGTAGTAAATAAACAGATTTTTCCACCGTGACTGATCTCAGCCAATGGGGAATCCAGGAGGAGGTCACCACTGGCTATGCCACCCCTCCCTCTGCAACTCCAGATCCTGTCCACAAGCCACTGGATGCACACAGAGATCACCCAGAAGCTGTCACTGAGGAAACTTTTTGCTTCATCTGGGATGTGAATCATGAATGAATCAGAAGCCTCTGCCTCCCCCATGCCCCAACCGATAAAACACAAGCTTCTGTACTTACTAAGTTCTCTTAGCTGTGTACTGGGTATAACTGGTTTCCTTTCCTGGACTCCAAGTGCAGGTTAAATTTTTCCTATAGTAGTAGACACAGGAAATGTTCTCAGGCTTAGCTGGCAGAGCTAAATAAATTAAAAACACACACACACAGACATAAAAATTTCAGTATACAATAAATATTGCCAGCATTGAACATTTTTAATGAAAAATATGCTGATCAAAAGCTAGATTTTTTTGGTTAGTGGCTAGGTGTAATGGGTTCTTCCAATTAGTTTCAATGGAAAGAATCTAACTTCATCTCTTTAATTATTCCCTTTGAAGAGCTAGATTTCTACTTTTTTAAGAAATCCTTTTTTATATTCTTACTTAAAAGTAACATTGGAGAAGCAAGCATTTTTAAAACACCAAGAAATACATACACAGTATTTGTGATATACTCAGTAAAGCATCAAATGGTAGAATCACTCTGGATAACCCATGGGTAACAGATGATGTGGGCATAAGCAAGAATATGACCATGCCACACTTCAACCATGTGTATCAACAATTTTCTTTTCCAGAAGACTGTACAGTAGAGAAATTTATGAAATATCTTCAACTGTATCTTCATATCTTAGAAATCTTGCTCCTGAGAGCTCCCCACTTCATAGCATCCACACTTTCATAGGGAAGCCAGATACTACCATCTAGAACAGGGACCTAGACCTTTAAGGGTCCATGGGTAGAATTCAGGGGTCCATGAACTTAAATGGGGAAAATTTACATTTTTAATTTTCACTAACCTACTGTTGAAATTTAGAATTTCCTTCCATCATAAGTGTAATCAGCAAACCACAGTAATAGCATCATTGCCTGTGACTTTGTCACCATTATAAATCACAAATATTTTCATATCATATTTTGGTTGCTGCAGGTATCTTAAAATATTTATATGGTTTGGTTGTGTCCCCACCCAAATCTCAACTCGAATTGTATCTCCTAGAATTCCCATGTGTTGTGGGAGGACCCAGGGGAAGGTAATTGAATAATGGAAGCTGGTTTTTCCTGTGCTATTCTCATTATAGTGAATAAGTCTCATGAGATCTGATGGGTTTATCACGGGTTTACGCTTTTACTTCTTTCTCATTTTCTCTTGCTGCTGCCATGTAAGAAGTGCCTTTTGCCTCCTGCCATGATTCTGAGGCCTCCCCAGCCATATGGAACTGTAAGTCTAATTAAACCTCTTTTTCTTCCTAGTTTCGGGTATGTCTTTATCAGCAGTGTGAAAACGGACTAATACAATTTGAAAAAATTATCACTATTTCTGAATTAAGGTAATTATTAATATTAGACATAAATTAAGGCAATTATTAGGTCTTGTTATTTAATGTGTTAATGAAGACCACATATTACCAGATCACAAATTTGTTTCTTTAATATTTTGATGATTTCATTTCAGTATATTTTGGTATCTTTGTAATGCTATTTATTTTATTTGTGCATTTACAAACATTATTTTGAGAATCAGCCCATAGACTTCACTAGATGACCAAGGGGTTGATCATAAACACACACACACATACACACATGCACAACTAAGAACTAAGAGCAATTTTAGACTAAGGACCATGTTCAGCTCTGAGGCTTATACTCAATTTTAAGCAGGCATTTTTGAGAGAGGAGGGCAACTTCTTAAATCACATATCAAAGGAAGCTCTAGTGCTTCCTAGGAAGGAAGTCTCTACCAGACAAGAAGTAGGAAAAAGCTGATCACTTCTAACAAGTGAATATGGGGGCAGGGATGGGGAGGGAATGAAAGGAAGGTAAAGGAAAGAATTCTGATGTCAGTGTTCTTGATAGAGCGGTATAAACAAGTGGATGGGTTCCATGCACCAAGGTCATCTAGCTGGTAGCCTATTTCACCAGGTACAGCAAGCCTGGGGAAGATTGCCAGGCTGTAGTCTAGTAGGATTCCTCAACTGCTGGGCAAAGTATGGGTCCTTGGCCTGTTAGGAACTGGGCCACACAGCAGGAGGTGAACAACAGTTGAGCGAGCATTATCACCTGAGCTCCCCGCCCCCACCCCCACCCCCACCTCAGAACAGCAGCAGCATTAGATTCTTATAGGAGCTGAACCCTACTGTGAACTGTGCATGCGAGGGATCTAGGTTGCTCGCTCCTTATGAGAATCTAACGAATGCCTGATGATATGAGGTAGAACAGTTTCATCCCAAAACCATTCCCTGACTCCCAACCCCACCCCCTGTCCATGGAAAAATTGTCCTCCATGAAACTGGTCCCTGGTGCCAAAAAGGCTAGGAACCACTAGTCTAGGGGAAGTCTCATGTTCCACTAAGCACCAACTCTATGGTGGCATGGAAGTCCTAACAATGTGCTGGCAGAGGGTGGCCTGGTGCAACTCTTCACGTGAGCTCCATACAGGTGAATGTAGCACACAGGGATCCAGAAATTTCCCTGTGCCCTCAGAGTGGGGGGGGCCAGGATACAGCTGTGAGACTGGACCAGGCCTGGGATGAGGATGAAGCAGCTTCCATCCACAGAGGAACTTCAGGACCATGGGCAAACAACTGGAGCATAAGCTACGGCTCAAAGCACAGCCAAAGCCAGCTGTCCCATGGCAGATGGCAGAGGGGGATCAGACCACACCAGACAGTTCAGGAAAGACAGAGGGCAACACAAGACTTCTTCCCACGCACCCAAGACTGCAGTCACATAAGCCTCGCTCATATATTCAGACACCATCTTAAAGAGGAGCAGAGAGCAAGACAGGAACCCCAAAGAGACTGAGTTAGCCAAAGACATCTTAAACCAGAAGAAATGACACAATGTTAACAAATTTAAGTGCTACCCACACCCTCCTCTTTCTCACCCTTGCCTGACTTTCCAGTAGTAAGGGGACTTTAGAAATTGATTTGTTTGATCATAGAAAATACGGATGTTCCATTTCTCTGCATATGTGAATAATATTATATATATTTCAACTCTGTCAGAGGTATTACCCTATAACAAGAAGGTGGTGTAAAGGGGTTCCAGAATGGGTGACATTCATTGTTTTGTTTAGGTTTGGGATTTTAAAAGGGCTGTAAATGTGTGTGTTTGTATATACACTCATGTATTTGGTCTATGAACTGAGCATTGTTTACATGGGTAAAGGAGCCACTGAGAATGACAAATGAGGGTGAGGGAGAGCTAAATGGCTTCCTGTTGTGTCAACATTTCTAGCTCTCTCCAGAGAAGCTGCCTTCCTCCTAGTCCTGCACATGAGCCCGGCACCCACAGCACCCATCCAACAAGCAGTTTAAAGGCTTTCTATCTTTGCTACTTGCACGCTAAAAACCATGACAAAGCCAGTGATCTCCAGATCCAAATGCTTAAAAGGACCAAAGTTAACTGGACCTGAATCAAATAATACTGCATGTTACATAGAGATTGAAAGCTACACCATTAACACATTTCTCAAAAAGCCCATGCAGCTTGGAACACTCCCTGGGGATTTTTGGGGTCAACAAGCAGAATGTTAACAGACCCCATGCCTCCCAACCGTCAGGAGGAAGTGCAAAGTCCTACAAGAGGTGAATCAAGGGTTAGCTCGCAACACCCAGGAGGAATAACTCACACACTGTCCCACTCACTCCCTGTCTCCATGGCTCAGAGATAAGGGCAGTGCGTGCACAGTGCATGTGTGTGTATGGGGGGGTGTGTAGTGTGTGGTGTGTATGTGATGTGTATAATGTGTGTGATGTGTGTGTAGTATGTGTGCATAGTATAAGTGTGAATGGTGTGTGTAGTGTGTGTGTGGTATGTGTGTAGTGTGTATGTGGTGTGTGTGTGTAG
>NC_045437.1:63580097-63680818 GCF_002776525.5 Piliocolobus tephrosceles
GTGTGGTGTGTGTGATGTATATGTGTGGTATGTGTGGTGTGTGTGTGTCTGTGTGTATATATGTGGGTCTATCCTTAGTCCCTGGCCAAGTTTCTTACACATATTCACACAGAGGTAGCCTGCCCCACCCCCATTTCACTCATACTCGTCACACTAACTCTCAGGAGGATTTCAAAGTTGATTCTTGGCCAGAGAACAAGGAAACAAGAAGCCTTTCCCTGTTTCCCCAGAAGAGTCTTAGTCTTATACTATTCTCATTACGGCCTCCTGCGGTCATATTTTATTTTATTTCCTTTTCATTCTTGCTCTCCCTTGTGTTGGTTGAATCCAAAGCCAGCCATGAAGATATCAGTGTAGGAATAGATCCTCATGGATCTAAATACACCCCAGTCAAACCTAAGTGAATCCTGCTCTTTCCTGTTCTTCCTTAAATACCTCTCCCAAGCTTCTTCAAAAGCTTTGGTTAACATATATTAGAAGCCATCAGCCAAAAAGAGAGCCAAATATCTGTTTTTCAGAACCATTAAAAGTGTCACCAGGTGTCAATGATTTTTGGAGCCACCAGGAGAAGAGTAAGTGGCTCCCAAAATGATTTTCCACTCAACCCAGGCTGTTTTTATGAGACTACATTTGTTTTTCCCTTACTGGGTGGCACATGGTGAGAGACAGCAGTAGTCTTACAAAGGCTCTCTTGACATTGGTGTTATGGAAGAGATTTGTGGTAGATAAAATGAATGCTCACCAATATTTCCAGTGCTCCTCCATAGGGTGGCCATGGGATTTGCCTTGGCCTTTGTCATGTGAGAGGAAGCGTCCAAGTGCTGGTGCATGACTCTCTTCTCTCTCCTCCTCCTGTCACTGCACACCTTGAAAACGCATGCTGATATGGTGTGTGTGAGGACAGCAGAGCCCCACGAGCTTGGGTCCCTACTTACCTGTGATGGACATGTAGTTTGCTGTTTTAAATACTAATATTTTAGTCTTGTTTATTATTACAGAATAAACAACTCTCCCTGACTAATATCTAAATAGCCTGCTCTCTCCAGTATTCTCAGACTTGCAGGAGGAACTTAACAGTAGTTTTCCCTAGTTTTGTGGCCTCATGACATTTTAATTCTGCATATGAGGATTTTAGATTCATTTTGTCACAGATTAGGGGGTTGAGGGGAACTGGAATAAAAACTGAACCAAATCAACAATGTTAGACTTCACTTCTACTTTCCTGCTTTTCTTTACCATTTCCACTTTCAGTTATCTAGAGTGATTCCACATAGCTGAACAACCTTGGCTCTATGTACTAGAACTGCCTTGGCTGGCAGAGCCTACACATCTGTTGTCCTGCCTTCCTCCTTGTTGGCAATCAGTATGCCTGTTTTAAGTCTTATTCAATTCTCCATCAGAAGATTGTCACAAACATGGGTAAAACTGTGATGCACAATGAAGAACACTTCACCTCTGTTGTATTTTCCCCCCTAAACTCAGAAATACTTGTCAGTATTCCTTAAGACTGCCACAGTCATGAATAGTACGGAAAGACTAAGAATTTGTCATAGACCAGCAGAGACCAAGGAAAAATGACAATTCAATGCAATATAGTACCCTAAATTGGATCCTGGAATAGAAAGAAATCATTCAGGCTGGGCATAGTGGCTCATGCCTGTAATCCCAACACTTTGGGAGGCCAACATGGGCAGATCATAAGGTTAGGAGTTGGAGACCAGCCTGGCCAACATGGTGAAACCCCGTCTCTACTAAAAATACAAAAATTAGCCAGGCATGGTGGCACACGCCTGTAATCCTATCTACTCAGAAGGTTGAAGCAGGACAATCGCTTGAACCCAGGAGGCAGAGATTGCAGTGAGCTGAGATTGTGCCACTGCACTCCAGCCAGGGTGACAGAGCGAGACTCCATCTCAGATGCTGGTCACTCCCATCTATCTTTCCCTACACCCTCAAAATACAAACCATAGCAATATCCCCCTATTTCTAGAAATAAGAGGAAAAACATTCATCACTTTCCTCTAAGAAAAATTGGGAGAATGTTCTTGCTTATCAGAGAATTTCCCGTATACAAGAAGAATGTTTTCCAAAATTATAAAGATGTTCTCCATCTCCCTCTTTCCCTCTATACTCATATCACTTTGGTGCTGTTGCAAAGTCAATGTTTTGAAAAATATCTTGACCTAGAAGAAAAGCAAAGCTAAGCAGGACCAAGGGAAGGATATTCTAGATGAAAACAATGGTGGATACTGGAGCCAGTTTTGTAGGAGCTGGTATATGTGCAACATAAGAAGAGTGGAAAACAGAGATGGAAGACAGAAAAAGACAAGTTGAGGGAAAGGGTGACTTGATAGGAGCCACAGTGTCTGTAATTAGAAGTTTAGATTGGATAACTGGGAGTAATTGCTGATGAGAGGGAGAGCAACAGTCCTGTCTGCCTGTATCATCTATTTTCTATCACAACAGTCCCCTACCTTTTGGCACCAGGGACCAGTTTTGTGGAAGATAATTTTTCCATGGACCTGGGGGACGGATGGTTTCGGGATGAAACTGTTCCACCTCAGATCATCAGGCATTAGATTCTCATAAGGAGCACGCAATCTATCAATAGATCCCTCACATGCATAGTTCACAATAGGGTTCGTGCTCCCATGAGAATCTCATGCAGCTGCTGATTTGACAGGAGGCAGAGCTCAGGCAGTAACTCTGGCTCACCAGCAGCTCATTTCCTGCTGTGTGGCCCAGTTCCTAACACAGTCTGCAGCCTGGGGGTTGGGGACCCCTGGTCTATCAAGCTCCTGAGTGCCACAGGTGTAACCCCAGGGGGCTAAGGCAGGCCATGCCAGGACAGAAATCTGAAGGCATTCTCATTATCTCTGGGTCATGACTGCCCTCTTGGTGACTCTAATTAGTACATATTATGGGCTAAATTATGTCTCTTCAAAATCATATAATGAAGCCCTAACCCCCAGTACCTCAAAATGTGACTGTATTTGGAGATAGAGCACTTAAAGATGTAACTAAGTTAAAATGGGATGATTACAATGGGCCCTAATCCAATCTGACTGGCATCCCTAGGAGGAGGAGAGACACCAGGGTTGTGTGGGCACAGAAGGATGACCATGTAAAGAGGCAGCAAAAGGATGGCCACCTGCAAACCAGCCCAGCTGCCGCCTTGACACTGGACTTCCAGCCTCCAGAACTGCGAGAAAATAAATTTCTGTTGCTTAAGCCACCTAGTCTGAGGTATTTTGTTATGGCAGCCCAAGCACATGAATACGCTACATGACGCCTTCCTCACCTTCCCACTACCAGACCAGTGTCTGCTCTGAATGTTTTTTTAAACATAAGATATAATCAAACTAATGGATCTTAGATCTACAAGCTATTGTATGGATATTAGGTCTGTAGTCTTGATTTGGAACACTACAGAAATACATTGTTTCATTATTTTCCTTTATATCCTTGGAATTTATGGCAAATAGTATGAAAACTGATTATTTTTGTATTTATATATGTGTATTATATGAAGCCATAGCAACAACACAAAAACTATGGAGCTAAGCACTTCCTATCATAGTAGTTCCCTCTTACTGTGGGTTTACTTTCTGTGGTTTCAGTTACTAGTGATCAACGCCATCTGAAAATGGGTGAGTACAGTACAATGAGATATTTAGAGAGAGGGAGACCACATTCACATAACTTTTTTTTTTTTTTGAGACAGGGTCTTGCTCTGGCCCAGGCTGGAGTGCAGTGGCATGATCTCGGCTCACTGCAACCTCCGCCTCCCAGGTTCAAGTGATCTTCCCACCTCAGCCTCCCAAGTAGCTGGGATTACAAGCATGAGCCACCACACTGGGTTAATTTTTGTATTTTTAATAGAGATGGAGTTTTACCATGTTGGCCAGGCTGCTCTCGAACTCCTGACCTCAAATAATCTGCCCGCCTCAGCCTGCCAAACTGCTGGGATTACAGGTGTGAGCCACTGTGCCCGACCTCACCTAACTTTTATTATACTAAATTATTATAATGGCTCTATTTTATTATTAGTTAGTGTTTTAATCTCTTCATGCCCAAACATGCCTAAACTTCATCAGAGGTATGTATGTGAAGCAAAAAATATAGTATATATAGGGTTTGGTACTACCCGCAGTTTCAGGTATCCACTGAGGATCTTGGAACATATTACCCCACAGATAAGGGGAGACTACCCTATTCTAAAAGAGTAGATGTCAGCACTTTTGGGGTCGTATCTCCCTTTGAAAATATGGTAAGCCATCTTGCCACATTTGCAAATGCATGAGTATATGTGAAACTCCATGCCTGTGTGCACACACAGATACACATACAAATTCAGGGTGTTCACAAGTCCCCTTTTCTATCCCCTTTTTCTATGGACGATGTCCATAGTCCAGCGTCATTTTAAAGTTAACAACTCTTGTCCAAAGAAGGCAATAATAATCACATGATCCGTAAAAGGGCCCAGGCCAACCTACCTGCCAGGATGAATTTGCAGAGTAAAGGGAACATCCACAGTGCCCAGGTCCACGTCATCTCCAGGTTAACCACGAAGGCTAGGGAGAGAACAGAAAATGACATCAGTCAAGAGTTGGTTTGCTTCATATCTCTTTTCAAAAGGTCTATTTCCAGTGGCAAATAGATTCGGGGGATTTTGGAGGGAGGAAGGATCCTATTTTATTTTATTTTGTTGACTGTCATCACCTAGATCCTTCATAATTACTCCATCAACCCCAGTCAATATTTTAAAGATTTGCGATTACAACATGTTTTCCTTTGTCCATAGTCCACTCCACTACGTCTTATGAAAAGTATGCCAACTACCAAGAATATGCTCCAGAAAAAAACGAGTCTGTGCAGCTCTGAGGCCATCCTCTGGCCCCTGCCTCAGTGCCTAGGCCCTCCAGCCAAATGGAACAACTCACAGTTTCCCCAAGCACCATGCTATCTCACATCTCCATGCTCTGTGCATGCCCACGGTGCTCCTTTCCCCTTATTTCTGACAAAGTAATCATCTTTCCAGACTCATTTCAAGGCTCTCCTTCCCCAAGACGCCCTCTCTGAATTCCCACACGGAGTTGCCAGTCAGTCCCTCCTTTGTGCCCCACGCTCCACTATATCATGTGTCCTACAGCATCTGCCACAAGAATGATGGTCAGCAATTTACCTGACAACTTTCCTACCTACAGGGACCTTCTTAAGAGTGGAACCTCTCTTCTTCCTCTTTGAATCCTTCCTCTCATCTAAGATGAGATGGTGGGATAGTCTAAGAATAAAGCAAATGTAAAACCAGTAATTCATTTCAGGAAGAAATAAATGATGTTATATTTTCATCTGCCAAATCATTATAGAAAAAAAAGAAAAAGGTTCTTTACAAAATAAGTTACTTTAGAAAAATGTGCATGCAGGATTTCTGGAGAAAATTAGAGAGATAATGTTTTCTTACATATGAACCAACTGAAATCCTTAGCGAATTGGAAATGCCTAAGATAATAAAGCAGAGTGAGACCTTGGATCCACAATAATAAAAACACCATGATGAAATAATAAAAGACTGGTCACACAGCAGCAAGTGCTTGTATCACTCAGTAGCAGTAGTTTTCCTCTCAAGAGATAGCCATTTTGATTTAAATGGGTATATAACTCAAAGGGAAACATTTTAATTTTTCAATGAAGAAAAAATGTGTCTTTAAAAATAACTATAACACTAAGAACATTCTTTTTTGTGTCTAATTATTCAGGATGTTGTCCTAATTTTCTCCATCTGTTAGGCAGAAGACATGCCTTTAGTTCTAGCTCACATTATTTACAAGTCCTAAAGGCACATTAAAAAGGAAGACTATGAAAGCCAAGATGCTGGCAGTCTTAATAAGTGAATCAATGAATAATGATGGATGCTAAACTAAAACTGTTATTCTGGCAAGTGGTTTTGCATTTCAAATCCTATCAATATTAAATGTTGAATAAAATATTAAAATATTTTTAAGTTAATGGTAATTATTGCTTGACTCCTTTACAATAAAAATACTCAGCTATTATTTGTGAAATTAAAAAAAAAAAACCTTAGAAAAAAATCAACAGTACTAAATCATCCCAGAGACAAAACTGGAAAAGTTACAGTAGTTGAAGAGTGTAGCATTCTAGAAATTGAGACTGCCTGAGTTGTGGTCCTGGCCCTCTCACAAACAAACTGGTGACCTCAGGCATTCTTCTATGCTTTCAGCACTGTCCCAGCCATGTGTTAGGTGCCTGGAATCAAGGAAGATCACATCTCTGACCTCAAAAAGCTCATATTCGAGTTCAGCGATTTTTAACAAAGGGAAGGGGGAAAGGATGGAGAGGATGGCAGTGATATTTTTGGAAACTACCAATTTCAGAGTGAACTGCTGTTACCGAGGACTTTCATGTCATATTTCTGCAGTAGGTTTGAACAGAAATGGGTTGAGAACCACTGGTCCACTTGCAGAGACAGAAGCCTAGACAGTAGTCTCACATATCATATAGTAAGTGCTGTAGTTACAATACTGCAATGAGTGCAAAGAGCATCTAAAAACAGAAATGAGCTAATGACTGTGGGAAGTCAACAAGCCTTGCCATTAGGATGAAATCTCTCATTCTAATGCTTGCTTGTCCCCCACAGCCTTTCCCACTTTCTCCTCTCACACTAGAGAACCACCACAAAAAGGACTGCTTGATGGTAAAAAATGTGAACAAAGGCCGGGCGCAGTGGCTCAAGCCTGTAATCCCAGCACTTTAGGAGGCCAAGACGGGTGGATCACAAGGTCAGGAGATCGAGACCATCTTGGCTAACATGGTGAAACCCCCGTCTCTTCTAAAAAATACAAAAATCTAGCCAGGCAAGGTGGCGGGCGCCTGTAGTCCCAGCAACTCGGGAGGCTGAGGCAGGAGAATGGCGTAAACCCAGGAGGCAGAGCTTGCAGTGAGCTGAGATCCGGCCACTGCACTCCAGCCTGGGCGACAGAGCGAGACTCCGTCTCAAAAAAAAAAAAAAAAAAATGTGAACAAATGCTGGGTGCAGTGGCTCACAACCTGTAATTCCAGGACTTTAGGAGGCTGAGATGGGTGGATCAGTTGAGGTCAGGAGTTCAAGACCAGCCTGAGCAACATGGTGAAACCCCATCTCTACAAAACACACAATAAAATTAGCCGGGCATGGTGGCATGTGCCTGTAGCCTCAGTTATTTGGGAGGCTAAGATGGGAGGATGGCTTGAGCCCAGGAGGTCGAGGCAGCAGTGAACTGTGATCTCATCACTGTACTCCAGCCTGGGCAACAAAGTGAGACCCTATCTCAAAAAAAAATGCAAAAAGGTGAGATGCCTCACAGGGGCTTAGAAATAAGTCCAGTTGAGAGTTCAAGGTGATTCTAGTTATCTGTGGTGGGTAGATGTGCAATTGATAAGCTTGAGTTCATTCAGGACTCCAGCCAAAGAAACCTGTGTGTAATCTCAAAGAGTTGGATTTGGAAAACCTTCATTGTCATTAAGTTGCAGGAATCTACTCAACTAATTGTATCCTAAACAGAAGACTTTGAGGACAGAAAGGAGAGGTCAGCTTAGAATGTAAAACATTGATGGTTAAAAAAGGCAGAAGCTGGCAGTTTTTATCCAGTACTATCTATGAAAGGAAATTATGAAATTTCCTGTCACTGGAGCAAAAGACTCTGACAGGGCAGCCACAAGGCCTCACCACAAACCTGATGAAAGCTACTTCAAAACCCCGAATCCCTCTTTCTGACTGCTCTGATTCTCTGATGCCCTCTCTGATTACTAATTTAACGGAAGGAGGCTCTGACCAAAGAATATGAGCCTTCCAGGCATTAGAAAGGCGATTTCTTATTGGTTTCAATGTATCAGTCTCTTGAAGACTTAAATGAGGTGAATCAGCCTCCCAAATCTGGACCATAAGAAATTCTCAAAGATTCTGCTGTGCTCCTGAGAAGAACCATCAACCATTTCCTGCATCCCTGAGTCATCAGCCCTAACTTTGAAATGCAGCAGTTTTGAATAACTGGTCTTCAAAAAGGGGTCACTTCCTAGAAACAATCTCACATTTGTGGGACCTCATTAGAGTACAGCATTTAGCAGAGCTCTAAAATCTTCCAACAACACTACAAATATGCCATACTGAACTAAAGGACTCTTAGAATATACAGTGATGCCACTTAAGTAACTAGTGGTGTCCAATGTTTAAAGATGTTGGCCAGGCGTGGTGGTTCACACCTGTAATCCCAGCACTTTGGGAGGCCAAGGCAGGCAGATCACTTGAGGTCAGGAGTTTGAGATCAGCCTGGCCAGTATGGCAAAACCCCATCTGAATGAAAAATACAAAAATTAGCTGAGCAAGGTAACCCACACTTGTAATCCCAGCTACTCAGGAGGCTACAGCAGGAGAATTGCTTGAACTCAGGAGGCAGAGGTTGCAGTGAGCCAAGGTTGTGCCACTGCACTCCAGCCTGGGTTACAGACCAAGACTCTATCTGAAAACAAACAAACAAACAATACAAAACAACAACAAAAAAGATATAAACCTAGTAGCAGCTACTGTTTGGAGACGAATGACTGCAAACAAATCCAACCACTTATTACTGGCTACCAGCAGTGGCTGGGAACACCACGAGAAGAAAGCAAAGCTGGGAGCTACTGCCTCTGCTGGGAAACGCTACACATTTCAGCATGTTAAATTATCCCTGCCTCCCCACATCCTGTCTCACAGGACCAAGGCAAAGGAAATAGAGTGTGGCTGTTTTACTCCCTTGCAATCCCTCATCAAATGGATACCTCACAGGGTGCTCTTTGGCCATTCAGTTCCCATTCAAGGCTGTGTCCTGGATGCTGAGCTTCATCTCATTTCACTTGTACAAGAATGTACCACTACGTGATTTTCCTAGGGCTTGCCTTCCTTTGGTTCATTCATTCATACATTTACTCAACTATTATTTGTTGATTCACATTTTGTGCCAAACACTATCTCCTGCAGTATAGAACTGGGTTTTTTTTTTTTTTCTTTTTTTTTTTTTGAGATGGAGTCTCGCTCTGTCGCTCAGGCTGGAGTGCAGTGGCCGGATCTCAGCTCACTGCAAGCTCCGCCTCCCGGGTTTATGCCATTCTCCTGCCTCAGGCCTCCTGAGTAGCTGGGACTACAGGCGCCCGCCACCCACCGTGCCCAGCTAGTTTTTTGTATTTTTTTAGTAGAGACGGGGTTTCACCGTGTTAGCCAGGATGGTCTCGATCTCCCAACCTCGTGATCCGCCCGTCTCGGCCTCCCAAAGTGCTGGGATTACAGGCTTGAGCCACCACGCCCGGCCAGAACTGGGTTTTTAAAGAATGACAAACCAGGAGTTCAAGACTACTCTGGGCAACATAGCAAGACTCTAAAAACATTTTTTTAAAAATTATCTGAGTGTCATGGTGCACCTGTAGTCCAAGCTACTCGGGAGTTTGAGGTGGGACAATCACTTGAGCCCAGGAGTTTGAAGCTGCAATGAGCTATGATCATACCACTGCACTCCAGCCTGGGCAGCAGAGGGAGACTCTGTCTCAAATAAAAAAATAAAAAATGGCAAAGAAGAGGGAGTAACTTCTAGGGCCAGCACTATGGCCATAAGTTCAAGCACCTGTAGACTCATAACACTGAGAGGGAGGTAGCCAAGCAATGCGCTGCCCAGCCTCCCTCGGTGCCTCAGAATTCCTCAAGACCCACAGGACTTGGTTTATAGTTTTACTTTCACTGATCAAGTAGAAGGGTACCCTGTTCTAGTCTCTTTTAAATATTTATTTGGAGCTTGCAGTAATGATAATAGTCACAATAATAATGGCCTTAGATTTACAAGCACTTTCATGTATATTATCTCCTTATATTCTTGTCACCCTTCAGGTAAATGAGACATATTTTTATATTTTCTATTTATAGTTGCATATTTTATATTTTATTTATTTCTTTCTTTCTTTCTTTTTTTTCTGGAGACAGAGTCTCACTCTGTCACCCAGACTGGAGTGCAGTGGTGCGATCTTGGCTCACTGAAACCTCTGCCTCCCGGGTTCAAGCAATTCTCCTGCCTCAGCCTCCCGAGTAGCTGGGACTACAGGCACCCACCAACACGCCCAGGTAATTTTTGTATTTTTAGTAAAGATAGAGTTTTGCCATGTTGGCCAGGCTGGTCTCAAACTTCTGACCTCAGGTGATCCACCTGCCTTGGCCTCCTAAAGTGTTGGGATTACAGGTGTGAGCCACTGCGCCCGGCCTGCATATTTTAAATTTTATTTCTATATTATGTTTTAGGTTAAACCAAATGAAATTGCTATTTTTATTAAGTCAAAAACAGTTAAATATTGGCAATTTCAGCCTAATAAAATAATGACATCCTTACTTTTTGGATGAGGATATTGATTATATATACATTGCCCAAGATGAGATTATGAGCTGTCAGATGACTACCTCCAGGTTCAAAGTCTATAAACCCATTTGGGTTGTAGGCTGCCTTCATTTAAAGAACATTCTGAGACAGCTAGCAGTGAGACTGGCAAAAGCACTATCATGATGGAACAGTGAGAGCCTGCAAAGTGCTAATTACACTATACAAATTACATCCTGTACTTCTAAAAATCCCTGTAGGGTTTGTATTACTCATCTCTAGATTACGGATATGGAATCTGAGGCCAAGAGATATCATGTAAATGGTCCAAAAATAATAGTTTTTAAGCAGCATAAATGAGATTCAAACTCACGAATGTCTTATTCCAAACCTGAACTCTTTCCACTAAAATCATGTGGTAGCTATTAGTGATTTACTCTCTCTCAGCTCTCCTGCCATGAAATACCAGTACACGCAAGGGTTTTCCTCTGAATCCTCTAGGTCTAATTTTCTCTAGCCTAGAGTTTCCTGAAAGATAAATCCATTATTTCAGATATTTTCCCCAATCCTTCACCTCCAACACTCATGATTCTCCATTCTGATCTCAGCATTTTAAAATATCGCCTGCCAAAAGATTAGATTCCCTTAACTATCAACAACCAGTTCAAGGAGAAGTTCATGTGAGGGGTCCAACCCATAATTTCACTGAAGAAAACAGAAAAAGACTTCTAAAGAGTATAAAAAGATGATTCAAACGATCACTCTCTAAATGCATTGGCACTCACCTTCACATATCAGGGGATGTTCCACAGATGTTCTGCTGGCTCCAAGGATTTGCATCAAAGGCAACTCCAACTCCCACAGCACGAGTCAGGACAGGAAGAACAATCTGGACTTTAATTTATCCATACTAAGATGTGGGCGTGTTTCCACTCTGTCTGGGAGCTTTTCTTGTGCTTTTAAGCCCAGCCCAAGTCAGAGTGGCACTTACCCACTTATGCTGGGAAATGGATTGCATTATTGTTAACTAAAAACAAAAGCAAAAACAAAAACACTCAACTTTACAGAAAAAAAAAAAGTATCATCTGAAAGACCAGAAATAGCTAAAAGAAGTGACTAACTTTTAAATTTTCTCTTCAGGAAGTCCTTACAAATGTGGTAATAGCTGAAACGTTGAGAGCATCTTTAGCTTGAAATGAGAGATACACAATCATACAACTGTCTTTAGACAATGAAGGAGATGAAGGAAAGAAAATAATGGTAGCTGATTCAAAAAAGAGGCTTACAAATTCTTATTTATGTCTAAAGGAAAACACACTGAACTGAGAAAGAGGAGCTCAAGCTTAACCACTAGTAATAATCATCATAGTTAATAATTTGTGGAGCTCTTACTGTGTGTCAGTCATAGTACTAACAACTTCACATTAATTATCTCTTTTAATCTTCACAACAATCCTATAACATCAGGAGTATTTTTATTCCCACTTTACAGGCAAGGAAACTGAGGTCAAAACAATAAGCAACTTGTCCTACATGGGTGGTGGAGCCAGGACTTGAACCACGGTACCCTGACTCTCAGTTTCCTAGCAATCAAAGGTTTAAATTAGATTATTTCTAGGATCCCTTCTAGTACCACAATTTTGCAACCTTTTGTAACAGACTGACAAAACCACAAAGAAATAAATAGACTAGGGAAGAGATTATGCTGCAAAAGGAAAGAAAACTAAGCTTTAAAACAAGCTATGGTTTCCAGCCCCACATTTTAATTCTTAACCCGTTCTGCATCTTCCTTAGGCAATGTTCCACTAAGCAGGAGGAACAAGGGGGAGAAAGAGAGCTAGTCTTTTACTTAGCAGATTATAATTATGAGATATTTAAAATTCTGGCCAGGTGTAGTGGCTCACGCCTGTAATCCCAGCACTTTAGGAGGCTGAGGCAGGTGGATCACCTGGTGTCAAGACTTCGAGACCAGCCTGGCCAACATAGCAAAACCCCATCTCTACTAAAAATACAAAAAAATTAGCTGGGTGTGGTATAAGGCATCTGTAATCCCAGCTACTTGGGAGGCTGAGGCAGGAGAATCGCTTGAACCCAGGAGGCAGAGGTTGCAGTGAGCCAAGATCACGCCATTGCACTTCAACCTGGGCAACAAGAGCAAAACTCTATCTCAAAAAATAAACAAATAAAATAAAATAAAATTCTATTATAACATACTCTATAGAAAAGCTAAATGCTAGCATAAAAATAGCAAGCATTTCTTTAATTTATTCAACCAATACCTAGTAAACACCTATTACATGCATAACACCTCACTAAAGGTGTTGTGTATTAAATAGAATTCTGGTTAAGACATGACCAATTGAGCATATACATTTGTCTCCACTCTCTCAGGAAACTCCACAAAAAATATAGCAAAGATATAGAACCGCAAGACAAAACAAATGGGAAGAGACAACAGCAAATAAGAGATGTCAACAAATCTTTGGAAAATGAAAAATGAATCAAGCCATAACTGAACTGGTAAAGATGAGAAACCAGAAACCTAAAAATGCCTAATAAGGTTGTCAACAAGAAGCAAACATAATTATGCCACGGAATCTCATATGGCTCAGGAATTGGAAACACTAAGTAGGTACAATCAACCCTCATTACCTCATTACTCACAACTTCCTTATTTGTGAATTCACTTACTTGCTAGGAATTATTTGTAACTCCCAAATCAATACTCACAATGTTTTGCGGTCATTCACAGACACATGCCGTGGTAAAAACCTTGAGTTGCCTGATGCACATTCCTAGCTAGGTGGAACAAGCTGACGCTCTGCCTTCCTGTCTCAATTTTCATACTGCATGCACAAGTCTTTTCATGGTCTATTTAGTGCCATGCTGGTGATTATTATTTTTTTTTTTTTTGCAATTTCTTGCCTTTTACGAGTGACTTTGCTGTTTCAAATGCCCCCCAAGCAGAGTGCTGGAGTGCTGTCTGGTGTTCCTAAGCACAAGAAGGCTGTACCTCATGGAGAAAATACGTGTGTTAAATAAGGTCTATTCAGGCATGAGGCATAGTACTGTTATTGGCCATGAGTTCAATGTTGATGAATCAACAATGTATATTAAATAAGGTGTCTTTAAACAGAAACACACACAAAACAAGGTTATGTATTGATTAGTTGACAAAAATGTTGTGACCAGAGGCTCACAGGCACCTAACTCTGTATTTCCCCTACAGAGAATAATTCAGTATTTTCTTTCTTTCTTTCTTTTTTTTTTTTTTTTTCCCTAAGATGGAGTTTTGCTCTTGTTGCTTAGGCTGGAGTGCAGTGGCACCATCTCGGCTCACCGCAACCTCCACCTCCTGGGTTCAAGTGATTCTCCTGCCTCAGGCCAGCCTCCCTAGTAGCTGGGATTACAGGCATGCGCCACCATGCCCGGCTGATTTTGTATTTTTAGTAGAGATGGGGTTTCTCCATGTTGGTCAGGCTGGTCTTGAACTCCCGATCTCAGGTGATCCACCCACCTCGGCCTCCCAAAGTGCTGGGATTACAGGCGTGAACCACCACGCCGGGCAGCATTTTCAAATTCAGTGTTTGCGGCAACTTTATTGAACATAATTGCCAGGAATAATGAGAATTGACTGTACCTCTGAAACAAAAATCGTAAGATTGGTTGAAAATCTGATAAAGAAACAGACTACCTAATCCCAACCCCACAAAGCCAAATTCATTAAATTTCTCCCATCCCAACAGCAGATGGGGGGAAAAAACCTGAAAGAAAGGCAATGCAGAAAGCAGAATATTTTTTTAAAAGAAACTATTACTTAAACCATCATAGAAAATAAGAAAAAATGTTGTATCCACAAAATATAAATAGGATACTATGATAAAGGCCTAATTAGAGAACAAGAACTCTTGGAGATTCAAAATATGAGAGCTGAAGTCTAAAGGCTAGAAAATAAAGTTGAGGAAATCTTCCAGAAGATAGAAGAAAAGACAAAGAGATGAAGAATAGCCAACATCTGACTACTAGCAGTCCAGAAACACAGAACAGAGGAACGGAGGGGGAGAAATAATGAGAGAAGTGATACAATAAAATTCCCAAGAATTGAGGAGCATTTGTTTCCACATTGAAAGGGCCCACTGTAAACAGCATAATAAATGAAAATAAATCTACACTGAAGTACAAAACAGTGAAGTTTCAGAATATCAAGAATAAACAGAAAAAAATGTTTCCAGATAGGAAAAAAAGTAAGTCATATATAAAGGATCAAGGATGAGAATGGCTTTAGACTTAATAACAAAATCAGAAGCTAGAAAGCAATGGATCAATTCCTTTATAACTCTAATGGAAAATTATTTCTCACCTAGGATGCTCTACCCATCTAAATAATCCATCAGAAAGAAAGGTAAAATAAAGTTCTTGGAACTTTGCATTTTCCAACATGTTTATCTCCCATGTTTTTGAGATGTTAGTGAAAAAAGTGACTACCAAAACAAGAGCATAAGCCAAAACAAAAAGAAAAATGGGCTCCCGAAAACAGGAAATTTCAAATGTAAGAGAGAGAACTCCAAGAATGGTGGCCAAGGGAGATCCCAAGATGACAAGAATGCAGCAGGCTTGGAGAGCAACTAGCCCAAGTGAGGGGCAGGCGCCAGGCTCAAGGAGGGATATTTCCAATGAAAAAATACATGGAGAGGACCCAATGGTGTGACAGATGTTGAAACCTGAAACTTGAAAAGTTTCGCAGCGCTCTTGGAAAGTTTGGAGAAGGATGAGTAATAGGCTCAGTAAATTAAGAAAACCAAACAATGGCTTAATTCCAGGAAAAAGACAATGTTATATAAGAAAATATATTTAAAGTCCAATATGTGACTCAGCTATGAATAACTACAGAATCACAACAACGAAAACATTAATGGATTTAACAAAAGTTATAACTATATTGAAAGGATGGGGTTAGGAAAGGATGCACATGTATGTGTGTTTGTGTATAGGATTGGTAAGAGACTTCAGTCTTTATCTTCCATAGTAAGTAAGCAGTCAATAGATAATGTCTAAAATTGAAAAAATTTTTAAATTGCAGTATAAGCATGTTCTTTATAGATATGGAAATAAACCCCAGAAAAAAAAAAAAAAAAAGCTAAAAGAATTGAAAGTGATTTCTTCTGTGAAGAAAGTTTGGCAATGGGAAGGGATGTAGCACTGTATTGCTGTTACTCCTTTTAAGTCTTGGAGTGCCACTTGAATGTTTAAACTATGTACACGTATTACTTTGATAAAATGTAAAATTATATTTTAAAAGTGAATTAATAGGTGAATTAACAAGTGCTCTCCCCATGAAGGGAAACAGATGTCATTCTCAGTCTGACACCTCAACCATTTCCTCCCATGAGGAGCAATGTTGTGATTTGTTGTGTGGTGAGAGAGTCTAGATGAGGTCTTTTGTTTGTTTCATTTTGTTCTTTCTTTATTCCTTGTTTGTTTTGAAAATAAGAAAGTCATAGAAAGAGAGTTCTAAGACAGATAAATTGGTTGATGGATGGATAGTATTTCCCATTTGAAGTGGGCTTTGAGGTGCAGCCCCTGAGGCAGCCCCCCATCTCATGCCTTGTTAGTGGAAAACATAGTAAAAGCATTTTAGATGCCTTTGATCCAGGAATTCCACTTTTAGACATTTATCTAAAAGACATAATCATGGAGTTTTCCAGAGATATATCATCAAGGATGGTCATCATGGCAATGCTTATAAAAACCAAAACAGATAAATTGTAATTTGTTTTAAAACTCAGAGCTTTTTGGAGAAATGGTTGATTTTAGGACTTGAAAAAGGAAAATACAAAATGTACCTGGAGTATCTTGTAGTACCAGAAAGTAAGGAAATGTTGAAAAAGCAAAAGGATAGAGCATGTCAAAGGGACACAGGAACCAATCTGAAAGAACTTCCAGTCAAAGCCAGAACAATTTAAGCAAAACAGTAAACAATGTATACTGGATTATAATCCAAAGTATAAAATAAATATACATTACTTCATATGAATATTAACAAATGATTGAATAAATAAATGTGGAAGAAGATACTAATTTTCCTTACAGACAAATTCTAAGTGATCTGTAGATGCTGCTCTCTTTAAGAAGTGAATGAAGCTTAACTTCCTTTCTTCTCCCACCTTCAGGGTATGCTAGACTTAATGACTCACTTCCAAAGAACAGAGTTGGGAAAGACAAAAATAGTATTTTACAGTGGAGAAACCTGGCAAACACCACCTTAACCAATTAATGGAAGTTAGTATCACCAGTGATGTTATATAGATATAACCAACCCCTGATACAATGTGACAAGAAAGGTATTTCATCTTTGTGGTTTCTTTCCAAAAACCCACAAGCCCAGTCTAGCAATGAAGAAAACATCAGAAAAACCCAAGTTTGAGGACATTTTACAGGATATCTAGTCAACACTCTTCAAAACCGTCAAGGTCATGAAAACCAAGGAAAGACTGAGAAACTGTCACAGACCAGAGGAGACTGGGAAGATATGACGACTCAGTGTAATATGGTAGCTTGCATTGGATCCTGGAACAGAAAAAGGACATTAGTGGAAAAACTGGTGAAATCCAAATATAAGTCTAGAGTTTGGCTAATAGTAATGTACCATTCATGATCTGCTTTTTAGTTTTGACAAACGTACCATAATAACATAAAATGTTGCCATGGGGAAAACAGTAAGGGGTATTCAGGAACTCTCTGTATTATCTTTGCAACCTTTTTTTTGGTGGGGGGGTCAGAGTCTCACTCTGTCACCCACACTGGAGTGTAGTGGTGCGATCTTGGCTCACTGCAACTTCCGCCTCCTGGGTTCAAGCAATTCTCCTGTCTCAGCCTCCCGAGTAGCTGGGATTACAGGCATGCACCACCATGCGCAGCTAATTTTTGTATTTTTAGTAGAGACAGGGTTTCACCATGGTGGCCAGGCTGGTCTTCAAGTAATCCACCCACCTTTTGGCCTCCAAAAGTGCTGGGATTACAGGTGTGAGCCACTGTGCCCAGCCCTATCTTTGCAACTTTTCTTTGTTGTTGTTGTTGTTGTTTCTGTCGCTTAGGCTGGAACGCAGTGGCGCGATCTCGGGTCCCCACAACCTCTGCCTCCCAGGTTCAAGTGATTCTCCTGCCTCAGCCTCCCGAGTAGCTGGGATTACAGGTGCACACCACCATGCCCAGCTAATTTCTGTATTTTTAGTAGAGATGGGATTTCACTATGTTGGCCAGGCAGGTCTCAAACTCCTGACCTCGTGATCCACCTGCCTCAGCCTCCCAAAGTGCTGGGATTACAGGTGTGAGCCAGCATGTCCAGCCAACAACTTTTCTATAAATCTAAATTTATTCCAAAATAAAAAGTTTACTTTTAAATTCCAGAAAGTATAATAGGTCACCTGCTTGAGCACACAGGTTACCCAGAGTACTGGTACTAGTGTTCAAAATCAGAGAATATTTTGTAACATCATAAAATGTAGATTTTTTTTTCCAAGATGGAGTCTTGCTCTGTCACCCAGGGTGGAGTGCAGCGGCACGATCTCGGCTCACTGAACTCTGCCCGAGTTCAAGCGATTCTCCTATTTCAGCCTCCCGAGTATCTGGGATTACAGGTGCATGACAACACACCTGGCTAATTTTTGTATTTTTAGTAGAGACGGAGTTTCTACTAGAGACATGTTGGCCAGGCTGGTCTAGAACTCCTGACCTCGTGATCTGCCCACCTCAGAATTTTAAAGCTAGAAGGAGACTTAGAAATGAGTCCGCACCCTTCACTTTTATAGATGAGAAAACTCAGTCTCTGATTTGCTCAAGGTAAATCATTAGCAGCAGAGACAAGATTAGAATTTATCCAGGTCTTAACGTTCCCAGTTAAAATGTACAGAAATACTATGGGGTCAATTCCTATTTTGGAGAGGCAGAGAACCAAACAATAGGAATCAGAATACAAAAGTTAAGAAATCATTATGCCTTCAATATTTACAGCTGGGACTTCCAGGTTCTGGTTCCCCATGTAAGGAGCTTAAACAGTATAACTTTGTCCTAACAACAAGTAAAAAGTTAAACAAGCTGAAAATCAACAATTCTTCTTAGATCCATCAGAGAAGTGAGGTCACTAGACAAACCACTGTCCCCAAAATTGGAGAGACAGACAGGTGGATATACAGAGAATCACAGCTCACCAAAACACAAACTCATTTCCACAGGAACCAGTACCAGGGTAGGAAAACCTGAACTATCATTGTTAAATCACTCAAGGTTCAGTGTGGACAAGTATAAGAGTCAAAAACTCCAGGGAGCCCGAGTCATAAAGAGGCCCTCACACTTTGTGAGTTTTACCTCCAGGAGCTCCTATGAGAACCACCAAGTTCTCATAGCAAAGATTAGAGAAAAATAGCTGGTAGCAGAGGGACAGAGGGGAGTAACCATTTTGTAATACACTAGAACATTTTGTTCTTCTTAACAAGGCCTGCTGTATTAGTCCGTTCTCACACTGCTATGAAGAAATACCCAAGACTGGGTAATTTATTTTTTTATTTTTTTTTTTATTTTATTTTTTTTTTATTATACTTTAAGTTCTAGGGTACATGTGCATAACGTGCAGGTTACATATGTATACATGTGCCATGTTGGTGTGCTGCACCCATCAACTCGTCAGCACCCATCAATTCATCATTTATATCAGGTATAACTCCCCAATGCAATCCCTCCCCCCTCCCCCCTCCCCATGATAGGCCCCAGTGTGTGATGTTCCCCTTCCCGAGTCCAAGTGAGCTCATTGTTCAGTTCCCACCTATGAGTGAGAACATGCGGTGTTTGGTTTTCTCTTCTTGTGATAGTTTGCTAAGAATGATGGTTTCCAGCTGCATCCATGTCCCTACAAAGGACGCAAACTCATCCTTTTTTATGGCTGCATAGTATTCCATGGTGTATATGTGCCACATTTTCTTAATCCAGTCTGTCACTGATGGACATTTGGGTTGATTCCAAGTCTTTGCTATTGTGAATAGTGCCGCAATAAACATACGTGTGCATGTGTCTTTGTAGTAGAATAATTTATAATCCTTTGGGTATATACCCAGTAGTGGGATGGCTGGGTCATATGGTACATCTAGTTCTAGATCCTTGAGGAATCGCCATACTGTTTTCCATAATGGTTGAACTAGTTTACAATCCCACCAACAGTGTAAAAGTGTTCCTATTTCTCCACATCCTCTCCAACACCTGTTGTTTCCTGATTTTTTAATGATTGCCATTCTAACTGGTGTGAGATGGTATCTCATTGTGGTTTTGATTTGCATTTCTCTGATGGCGAGTGATGATGAGCATTTTTTCATGTGTCTGTTGGCTGTATGAATGTCTTCTTTTGAGAAATGTCTGTTCATATCCTTTCCCCACTTTTGGATGGGGTTGTTTGTTTTTTTCTTGTATATTTGTTTGAGTTCTTTGTAGATTCTGGAAATTAGCCCTTTGTCAGATGAGTAGATTGCAAAAATTTTCTCCCATTCTGTAGGTTGCCTGTTCACTCTGATGGTAGTTTCTTTTGCTGTGCAGAAGCTCTTTAGTTTAATGAGATCCCATTTGTCAATTTTGGCTTTTGCTGCCGTTGCTTTTGGTGTTTTAGACATGAAGTCCTTGCCCATGCCTATGTCCTGAATGGTACTACCTAGATTTTCTTCTAGGGTTTTTATGGTATTAGGTCTAACATTTAAGTCTCTAATCCATCTTGAATTAATCTTCGTATAAGGAGTAAGGAAAGGATCCAGTTTCAGCTTTCTACTTATGGCTAGCCAATTTTCCCAGCACCATTTATTAAATAGGGAATCCTTTCCCCATTTCTTGTTTTTCTCAGGTTTGTCAAAGATCAGATGGTTGTAGATGTGTGGCATTATTTCTGAAGGCTCCGTTCTGTTCCATTGGTCTATATCTCTGTTTTGGTACCAGTACCATGCTGTTTTGGTTACTGTAGCCTTGTAGTATAGTTTGAAGTCAGGTAGCGTGACGCCTCCGGCTTTGTCCTTTTGACTTAGGATTGTCTTGGCAATACGGGCTCTTTTTTGGTTCCATATGAACTTTAAAGCAGTTTTTTCCAATTCAGTGAAGAAACTCATTGGTAGCTTGATGGGGATGGCATTGAATCTATAAATTACCTTGGGCAGTATGGCCATTTTCACAATATTGATTCTGCCTATCCATGAGCATGGTATGTTCTTCCATTTGTTTGTGTCCTCTTTGATTTCACTGAGCAGTGGTTTGTAGTTCTCCTTGAAGAGGTCCTTTACATCCCTTGTAAGTTGGATTCCTAGGTATTTTATTCTCTTTGAAGCAATTGTGAATGGAAGTTCATTCCTGATTTGGCTCTCTGCTTGTCTGTTACTGGTGTATAAGAATGCTTGCGATTTTTGCACATTAATTTTGTATCCTGAGACTTTGCTGAAGTTGCTTATCAGCTTAAGAAGATTTTGGGCTGAGATGATGGGGTTTTCTAAATACACAATCATGTCATCTGCAAACAGGGACAATTTGACTTCCTCTTTTCCTAACTGAATACCCTTGATTTCTTTCTCTTGCCTGATTGCCCTAGCCAGAACTTCCAACACTATGTTGAATAGGAGTGGTGAGAGAGGGCATCCCTGTCTTGTGCCAGTTTTCAAAGGGAACTTTTCCAGTTTTTGCCCATTCAGTATGATATTAGCTGTGGGTTTGTCATAAGTAGCTCTTATTATTTTGAGGTACGTTCCATCAATACCGAATTTGTTGAGCGTTTTTAGCATGAAGGGCTGTTGAATTTTGTCAAAAGCCTTTTCTGCATCTATTGAGATAATCATGTGGTTCTTGTCTTTGGTTCTGTTGATATGCTGGATTACGTTGATTGATTTGCGAATGTTGAACCAGCCTTGCATCCCAGGGATGAAGCCCACTTGATCATGGTGGATAAGCTTTTTGATGTGCTGCTGAATCCGGTTTGCCAGTATTTTATTGAGGATTTTTGCATCGATGTTCATCAGGGAGATTGGTCTAAAATTCTCTTTTTTTGTTGTGTCTCTGCCAGGCTTTGGTATCAGGATGATGTTGGCCTCATAAAATGAGTTAGGGAGGATTCCCTCTTTTTCTATTGATTGGAATAGTTTCAGAAGGAATGGTACCAGCTCCTCCTTGTACCTCTGGTAGAATTCAGCTGTGAATCCATCTGGTCCTGGGCTTTTTTTGGTGGGTAGGCTATTAATTGTTGCCTCAATTTCAGAGGCTGCTATTGGTCTATTCAGGGATTCAACTTCTTCCTGGTTTAGTCTTGGAAGAGTGTACGTGTCCAGGAAATTATCCATTTCTTCTAGATTTTCTAGTTGATTTGCGTAGAGGTGTTTATAGTATTCTCTGATGGTAGTTTGTATTTCTGTGGGGTCGGTGGTGATATCCCCTTTATCATTTTTTATTGCGTCTATTTGATTCCTCTCTCTTTTCTTCTTTATTAGCCTTGCTAGCGGTCTGTCAATTTTGTTGATCTTTTCAAAAAACCAACTCCTGGATTCATTGATTTTTTGGAGGGTTTTTTGTGTCTCTATCTCCTTCAGTTCTGCTCTGATCTTAGTTATTTCTTGCTTTCTGCTAGCTTTTGAATGTGTTTGCTCTTGCCTCTCTAGTTCTTTTAATTGTGATGTTAGAGTGTCAATTTTAGATCTTTCCTGCTTTCTCTTGTGGGCACTTAGTGCTATAAATTTCCCTCTACACACTGCTTTAAATGTGTCCCAGAGATTCTGGTATGTTGTATCTTTGTTCTCATTGGATTCAAAGAACATCTTTATTTCTGCTTTCATTTCGTTATGTACCCAGTAGTCATTCAGGAGCAGGTTGTTCAGTTTCCATGTAGTTGAGCGGTTTTGATTGAGTTTCTTAGTCCTGAGTTCTAGTTTGATTGCACTGTGGTCAGAGAGACAGTTTGTTATAATTTCTGTTCTTTTACATTTGCTGAGGAGTGCTTTACTTCCAATTATGTGGTCAATTTTGGAATAAGTGTGATGTGGTGCTGAGAAGAATGTATATTCTGTTGACTTGGGGTGGAGAGTTCTATAGATGTCTATTAGGTCCGCTTGGTGCAGAGATGAGTTCAATTCCTGGATATCTTTGTTAACTTTCTGTCTCGTTGATCTGTCTAATGTTGACAGTGGAGTGTTGAAGTCTCCCATTATTATTGTATGGGAGTCTAAGTCTCTTTGTAAGTCTCTAAGGACTTGCTTTATGAATCTGGGTGCTCCTGTAATAGGTGCATATACATTTAGGATAGTTAGCTCTTCCTGTTGGATTGATCCCTTTACCATTATGTAATGGCCTTCTTTGTCTCTTTTGATCTTTGATGGTTTAAAGTCTGTTTTATCAGAGACTAGGATTGCAACCCCTGCTTTTTTTTGTTCTCCATTTGCTTGGTAGATCTTCCTCCATCCTTTTATTTTGAGCCTATGTATGTCTCTGCATGTGAGATGGGTCTCCTGAAGACAGCAGACTGATGGGTCTTGACTCTTTATCCAGTTTGCCAGTCTGTGTCTTTTAATTGGAGCATTTAGTCCATTTACATTTAAGGTTAATATTGTTATGTGTGATCTTGATCCTGCCATTATGATATTAACTGGTTATTTTGCTCATTAGTTGATGCAGTTTCTTCCTAGGCTCGATGGTCTTTACATTTTGGCATGTTTTTGCAATGGCTGGTATCGGTTGTTCCTTTCCATGTTTAGGGCTTCCTTCAGGGTCTCTTGTAAGGCAGGCCTGGTGGTGACAAAATCTCTAAGCATTTGCTTATCTGTAAAGAATTTTATTTCTCCTTCACTTATGAAACTTAGTTTGGCTGGATATGAAATTCTGGGTTTAAAATTCTTTTCTTTAAGAACGTTGAATATTGGCCCCCACTCTCTTCTGGCTTGTAGAGTTTCTGCCGAGAGATCTGCTGTCAGTCTGATGGGCTTCCCTTTGTGGGTAACCCGACCTTTCTCTCTGGCTGCCCTTAAGATTTTTTCCTTCATTTCAACTTTGGTGAATCTGGCAATTATGTGTCTTGGAGTTGCTCTTCTGGAGGAGTATCTTTGTGGCGTTCTCTGTATTTCCTGAATTTGAATGTTGGCCTGCCCTGCTAGGTTGAGGAAGTTCTCCTGGATGATATCCTGTAGAGTGTTTTCCAATTTGGTTCCATTTTCCCCCTCACTTTCAGGCACCCCAATCAGACGTAGATTTGGTCTTTTGACATAATCCCATACTTCTTGCAGGCTTTGTTCATTTCTTTTTCTTCTTTTTTCTTTTGGTTTCTCTTCTCGCTTCATTTCATTCATTTGATCCTCAATCGCTGATACTCTTTCTTCCAGTTGATCGAGTCGGTTACTGAAGCTTGTGCATTTGTCACGTATTTCTCGTGTCATGGTTTTCATCTCTGTCATTTCGTTTATGACCTTCTCTGCATTAATTAGTCTAGCTGTCAATTCTTCCACTCTTTTTTCAAGATTTTTAGTTTCTTTGCGCTGGGTACGTAATTCCTCCTTTAGCTCTGAGAGGTTTGATGGACTGAAGCCTTCTTCTCTCATCTCATCAAAATCATTCTCTGACCAGCTTTGATCTGTTGCTGGCGATGGGCTGTGCTCCTTTGCAGGAGGAGATGCGCTCTTATTTTTTGAATTTCCAGCTTTTCTGCCCTGCTTTTTCCCCATCTTTGTGGTTTTATCTGTCACTGGTCTTTGATGATGGTGACGTACTGATGGGGTTTTGATATAGGTGTCCTTCCTGTTTGATAGTTTTCCTTCTGACTGTCAGGACCCTCAGCTATAGGTCTGTTGGAGATTGCTTGAGGTCCACTCCAGACCCTGTTTGCCTGGGTATCAGCAGCAGAGGTTGCAGAAGATAGAATATTGCTGAACAGCGAGTGCACCTGTCTGATTCTTGCTTTGGAAGCTTCCTCTCAGGGGTGTACTCCACCCTGTGAGGTGTGGGGTGTCAGACTGCCCCTAGTGGGGGATGTCTCCCAGTTAGGCTACTCAGGGGTCAGTGACCCACTTGAGCAGGCAGACTGCCCCTTCTCAGATCTCAACCTCCGTGTTGGGAGATCCACTGCTCTCTTCAAAGCTGTCAGACAGAGTCGTTCGCGTTTCACAGGCTTCTGCTCCTTTAGCTGAGCCCTGTCCCCAGAGGCGCAGTCTACAGAGACAGGCAGGTTTCCTTGAGCTGCTGTGAGCTCCACCCAGTTCGAGCTTCCCAGCGGCTTTATTTACCTACTTAAGCCTCAGCGATGGCGGGCGCCCCTCCCCCAGCCTGGCTGCTGCCTTGCGGTTAGATTGCCGCAGACTGCTGTGTTAGCAAGGAGGGAGGCTCCGTGGGCGTGGGACCCTCCCGGCCAGGTGTGGGATATAATCTCCGGTGTGCCGGTGTTACAGCGCAGTATTGGGGTGGGAGTCACCCTATTTTCCAGGTGTTGTGTGTCTCAGTTCCCCTGGCTAGGAAAAGGGACTCCCTTCCCCCTCGCGCTTCCCAGGTGAGGCGATGCCTCGCCCTGCTTCAGCTCTCGCTGGTCGGGCTGCAGCAGCTGACCAGCACCGATTGTCTGGCACTCCCTAGTGAGATGACCCCAGTACCTCAGTTGAAAATGCAGAAATCACCGGTCTTCTGTGTCGCTCGCGCTGGGAGATGGAGACTGAAGCTGTTCCTATTCGGCCATCTTGCTCCGCCCCAAGACTGGGTAATTTATGACGGAAAGAGGTTTCCTTTATAAATTCCACATGGCTCAGGAGGGCTCAGGAAACTTACAATCATGGCAGAAGGCACCTTCTTCACAGGGCAACAGGATGGAATGGGTGCAAGCAGGAGAAATGCCAGACACTTAAAAAACCGTCAGATCAGGCCAGGCGCGGTGGCTCAAGCCTGTAATCCCAGCACTTTGGGAGGCCGAGACGGGCGGATCACGAGGCCATCCTGGCTAACACAGTGAAACCCCATCTCTACTAAAAAAATACAAAAAACTAGCCGGGCGAGGTGGCGGGCGCCTGTAGTCCCAGCTACTTGGGAGGCTGAGGCAGGAGAATGGCGTGAACCCGGGAGGCGGAGCTTGCAGTGAGCTGAGATCCAGCCACTGCACTCCAGCCTGGGCGACAGAGCAAGACTCCGTCTCAAAAAAAAAAAAAAAAAAACAATCCGTCAGATCCCATGTGACTCACTCATTATCATGAGAACAGCATGAGGGAAATAGCCCCCGTGTTCCAATTACCTCTACCTGGCCCTGCCCTTGACATGTGGGGATTACAGGGATTATAATTCAAGATGAGATTTTGGGTGGGGACACAGCCAAACCATATCACCTGCCCTCAAGAGAAACTATTTTACAAGAGGCTAACCTAATGGGAAAGAAAATACTCCACTATAGCCCCCTCTTGCCATCCTGTACCACCTAAGGCAGTAGAGAAAAAAAGAAAAACTGAGGATCATTTGTGAAGTTCACAGTCCAGAGGCACAGGCTCACTAAAAGACTGAGACCTAATCATAGGGCTATCAAACACTTCCTCTCCCTTCACATCTTACCATTACCTCACTAAAGGTCTGTTTACCCCAGTTCCTTTTACCTAGTACATCATGTTCACCTTTCAACAAAATGTTATAAGGCATACTAAAAGGCAAAAAACACAGTTTAAAGAGACAAAGCAAGCATCACAAACAGACCCTGATATAGTAGGGATGTTGGAATTATCAGACTATAAATATAAAATAACTATGATTAATATGCTAAGGGTGAGTGGAAAAAGTAAACAATTTGCAAGAACAGATGGATATCATAAGCACAGAATGGAAATTCTAAGTAAGCATAAAAAAGAGATGCTAGAGGTTAAAAACACTATAACAAAAATGAAGACTGCCTTTATTAGGGTCATAGGTAGACTGGACATAGCTGAAGAAATAATTTCTGAGCTTGAGGATGTGACAATGGAAACTTGCAAAGTGGAAAAGCAAAGAGAAAAAAACTAAAAATAAACAAACAACAGTATCTAAGAATTGCAGGACAACTGCAAAAGGTGTAACATACTTGTAATGGGAATACCAGAAAGGGAAGAAAGAAAAAGGAACAGAAACAATATTTAAAGCAGTAAAAACAGAGATTTTCCCAAATTAACATCAGACAACAAATCAAGGATCCAATAACCTCAGAGAACACCAAGTGGGATAAATTCCAGAAAAACTACACCTAGGTATATCATTAAAACTGTAGAAAATGAAAAATAAAACTACTGTTTTTCACTTACACATAAACAATATTAATCAGATACATTGTTATAATTATTATTACTTTGAACAAACTGTTAGGTCAACTCACAATAAGAAAAATAGAAGTGTTTCTTTTACCTTCACTTATTTCTTCTGTGATCTCTTCCTTTCCTTATGTAGATCTGAGTTTCTGACTCATATAATTTATCTCTCTTGGAAGAACTTTTAACATTTCTTGCAAGGCAGGTCTACCGGCAACAAATTATCTCAATTTTTGTTTGAGTTTTTATTCCTCCTTCACTTTGAAGGATAATTTCATAGGATAAACAATTCTAGGTTGGTGGGGTTGTTTTTCTCTTAACACTTTAAATATTTCATTCTACTTTCTTCTTCCTTATATGATTTCTGAGGAGACATTGGATGTAATTATTTTATTTGTGCCTTTATAGGAAAGGTGGTTTATTTCCCCCTCTGGCTCCTCAGCATTACACAATATACCGTGTAACAAACTTGCAGATGTACCCCATGATTCTAAACTAAAAGTTGAAATTACAAATAAATAAAGTAAAAAAAAAAAAAAAAAAAATCATGAATTAGCAATGGCCATGCTAGCACCAAATATATACCAAACACTTCAATAAAGAAAGCTGCAGAAGGAAGATTGCATTTCACACACACCAACAAAAGGAAATAAAAGAAACCCACTTTAAATATAAAGACACATATAGATTAAATATAAATGGATAGAGAAAGAGATATCATGCTAACACTAATCAAAAGAAAGTTGAAATAGCTGCCTTAATTTCAGAAAAAGCAGACTCCAGAGCAAGAAAAGTTATCAGGGATAAAGAAGGACATTATATAATGGTAAAGGGGCCAATTCTCCAAGAAGACATAACAGTCCTTAATTTGTATGCATCTAACAACAGAGCATCAAAACACATGAGGCAAAAACTGACAGAACTACAATGGGAAATAGAAGAATCCACTATGATAGTTGAAGATATTGACACCCCTGTATTGGAAGTGGACAAACCCAGGAGGCAGAAAATCAGCAACTACATAGTTGAACTCAAAATTCATAGCTGTGGAATATCATTATCTTCATTCTTTAAATAAGAGCAGGAACTCACCGGCAATATGTAAGATCTGCCACAGAGAACTTAACAGGGAGTGGAGGATATATTTCCCACCACTGACTGCACTACTTCCTTCTAAAGCACTCCAGAAAAATATGATATGTTTCTTTTTGTGGAAATCATTAGAAAACGTTGTTCACTTCCTGCAGAATCAAGCAATGTTTTCTGTAATCCCAATTTTCTTTCCACCATGATTTCTGGGACCACAGGAAACAAACACTGTGACAAGATTGCTAAAGAAATAAATGCTCCCTCTCCTTTTTCAAATCTAATTTGGTACTGATAATGTAATTTGGGAATCCTAACTGCACCAACCATGGCTAAGATAAACATGTAAAGTGGATCCCCATGTGTGGGCACATGCATGCTAAAGGGAAGATTAACCTCAACAGAACGGGTGGTGGGGACAACTTGAGAATGCAGGGCCTAAAGAAGCTGGGCTGCAGAAATATGCTGATGAGGGCTAACAAAGGTTGTGGCAGCAGCAAGGTGGGGCAGAGTTGAGCATGTAACAGAGAACACAACAGGGTACAATCGCAGACGAAACTGGCCGGAATGGACAATTAACACAATTGAATCAAGTAACACTAAGGCTGGAAGGGGAGAGATTCAATCCATGAAGCCCAGACTTTCAATGCAATTCCACAAACATAAGTCAGTTGGATCTTGTGCTTGACACTGTGGAAGCAAAACTGAGTAAGGAACAGGCCCCACCCAGGAAAAGTCCACAACTTAAGTGGGAAAATGGACATGTAAACAAAGTGCTATAAATGAAAATGGCAAGTGCTGTCAGAGGTGTGTATAAAATGCTATGGGAAATGGGAAAGGGAAGTCATTAATTCCACCCTAAGTGATGTGAGTCCCTGAAAGTTACTTAGAGAAAGGGACATTTCAGCAGACTATGTTAATTGAAAGTAAATGTTCAAAATGATAAAGTGACAAGTATTCCTGGTAGAGGTGTGGAACAACTAGGCATTTACTGGCACCTGCAATGGGGCCTCAAAGCCATGCTGGTAGCCTTTGACTATACCTCCCATATACTCTCATACACCTCCCATAGTGGGTCCAATAGTGGCCCACAGAAGATATGTCCATCTGGTACCCTAATATGACCTTACTTGGAGTTGAGTCTTTGCTGATGTAATTAAGGTAATTAAGATCTCGAAATGTGATCATTCTGGATTAGTGTGGCCCTTAATCTAATAACCAGTGTCCTTGTAAGAAACAGAAGAGACAGACAGAGAGGCACAAGAAAAAAGCCACATGACTAAGTAGAGATTGGCATATTGTGTCTACAAATCAAGAAGCACCAAGGACTGCTGGAGCCACCACAAGCTAGGAGAAGGAGAGGTATGAAATAAGGTCAGGGGCAGTGGCTCATGCCTGTAATCCCAGCATTTTAGGAGGCTGATGTGGGAGGATTGCTTGAGGCCAGGAGTTCAACACCAACTTGGGCAACATAGCAAGACCATCTCTTTTTAAAAATTTTTTTTTGTAAAGAAAAACATGGAACAGATTCTCCCTCAGAGACTCCAGAAAGAACCCTGCTGACATCTTGATTTTGAACTTTTGTTCTCCAGAACTGTGAGAGAATAAATTTCTGTTGTTTTTAGCCACCAAGTTTGTGGTAATTTGCTACAACATCCCTAGGAAATGAAGAATACACCCTTTCATCGAGATAGGATCCCAGGTTACATGTGGTCCACAGACCTGGCTAACTCACCAGATCCTCTCACCTGGGAATGTGAAACAAAGTCAGCTGAGTGGAGCTATCAGGTGATGGGTTCTGGCAGCCCTGTTTTAGACACGCGAGAAAAGAAAGATGGCTAAGAGAAGAGAGAAGAGAGAGAGAAGCAAGGGTGAGAGTCCATGCAATGACTGACAGTTCAGTACGGGTGCTCATGTGGAACATATGAGACCCTATTGTATTAAGTCCCTGCCTATGGATGCCCATGACATTGCCTATTATATCAATGCAGTAAAATGCTGCTTATTAAAGTAGACTGAACATGTTTTTGTTCCTTGCAACCAAATGATCCCTGATATAACCATGATGCTAAGACGTAACTTAGTTTTAAGAAACCATGAGGAGGTGAAAATAAAATGGAAATTGCTAAACAAATGAATAAATTCAAAGTGTAAACTGATTGAGAAAGAAAAGGTAACAGGTGGAAAATTTTAGCAATAAAAGGTCTCTGAATAGAAAAACAAGCAAGTTTTATTTTATAATATAGCACATTGATTGTTTCAAGCCCCAGATTAGATCTTCAAATCAGGAGAGAGAATGATAAAGAGAGAGTATCAAATGGTTCAGACACAGAAACAAGCACAGTTCTACTGAAAACCATTTACATCCCCCCATGGAGTAGGTCTTGTGGTCCCTCTGCCTTGGATCAGGTCTCAATATCTTAATCCCAGATTAATTAATTGATACCTTCAGTCTCTAAAGATGTAGAGAGACATAGCATCAACTATGTGCCAAGGATGGTGGCAGGCCCTGAGATACAAAGATGAAGATCCCAGCCATTATCAGTCAGTGGGCTCATCAAGGAAAGATGTAGAAATGGGCCATCATTACAGCTGTGAGAAAAATACAGGCATAAGAAAAACACAGGAAGCCGGGCGCGGTGGCTCAAGCCTGTAACCCCAGCACTTTGGGAGGCCGAGATGGGCGGATCACGAGGTCAGGAAATCGAGACCATCCTGGCTAACACAGTGAAACCCCCTCTCTACTAAAAAATACAAAAAACTAGCCGGGCGAGGCGGCGGGCGCCTGTAGTCCCAGCTACTCGGAAGGCTGAGGCAAGAGAATGGCCTAAACCCGGGAGGCGGAGCTTGCAGTGAGCTGAGATCCGGCCACTGCACTGCAGCCTGGGCGACAGAGCGAGACTCCGTCTCAAAAAAAAAAAAAAAAAGAAAAGAAAAACACAGGAATGTTCAGGGCAAGCATTTAATTTTGCCTGCAAAGTTCAGAGACAGCTGCCCAAAAGAATCTACATTTGAGCTGAATCCTAAAGAAATGAGTAGACAGATGTACACCAGCAGAATAAGACAGCAAAGGGCAGTCTAAACACAGAGAACATAGAAAGCCTAGAAGGTGGAGAGAATGAAATTTACTATTCCAAGAACAGCAGGTCCTTCAAAATGCCTACTACACCCCAATCCATGAAGGCAGGACTTTTTTTTTCTGTTCTATTTGCTATTAAATTTCCAAGTCAATCATCAGAATGTAAGTTCCACAAAGGTGGTGATTTTGTCTTTTTAGTCCCTGTGACTAAAAAAGCATGGAGCTTGGAGCTTAATCCAATGTTCAATTCCCAAATCTTATGTTACTAACCTCATCTTAGCAGCATTTGACACAACTGACTCCTCTCCCCTTGACACTCTATCTTCTCTTGGCTTCCAGGCAGTAGTGTGCTGGTAAATGTTTAACAACAGGTTCTCCAGAAAAATTTTCAAAAGCTCCGATTTGTTGCCTTTGCTGATTTCTGTGATGTAAGTACTCCCACTATGGCCAATTTCAGTCTACCAGTGTGACTGCTGAGTTGGAAAGAGATGAACAGTAGTACACACCATTATGTAGTATTTCCACCACACAGATGCAACAGCCATAATCTCAGGAGCATAGATATTAGTAAAGTCTACTAAAATAATTAAGAAGTGGGCCATTTCTTTTTAGCCCTGCCAAAGTCGAGTGTCTGGTCTGTTTTGACACTAGACCATGTAAGAGACAATGATGTTGCGCACTGAAGGTAGAGAGGGATTTACGGTGAAGGTCCATGGCCTGCCCTGGTCTTGCTCAGCTGATGAAGTGCAGCGTTTTTTTTTTTTTCTGACTGCAAAATCCAAAATGAGGCTCAAGGTATTCATTTCATCTACACCAGAGAAGGCAGGCTGGGTGGCAAGGCTTTTGTTGAACTTGAATCAGAAGATGAAGTCAAATTGGCCCTGAAAAAAAGACAGAGAAACTATGGGACACAGTTTTGTTGAAGCGTTCAAGTCAAACAACGTTGAAATGGATTGGGTGTTGAAGCATACTGGTCCAAATAGTTGACATGGCCAATGATGGCTTTGTACAGCTTAGAGGACTTCCCTTTGAATGCAGCAAGGAAGAAATTGTTCAGTTCTTCTCAGGGTTGGAAATCGTGCCAAATGGGTTAACACTGCTGGTGGACTCCAGGGGAGGAGTACAGGGGAGGCCTTCGTGCAGTCTGCTTCACAGGAAATAACTGAAAAGGCTCTCTAAAGAAACACAAGGAAATAATAGGGCACAGGTATATTGAAATCTTTAAGAGCATCAGGGCTGAAGTTAGAACTCACTACAATCACCATAAAAGCTTATGGCCATGCAGAGGCCAGGTCCCATGACAGACCTGGGTCTGGCAGAGGGTTTAACAGCATTGGCAGAGGAGCTGGCTTTGAGAAGATGAGGCATGGTGCTTATAGTGAAGGATATGGAGCCTATGACAATTATAATGGCTATGGCTATGGATTTCGGTCAGATAGATTTGGAAGAGACCTCAATTATTGTTTTTCAGGAATGTCTGATCACAAATATGGGGATGGTGGCTCTACTTTCCAGAGCACAACAGGACGTAGTGTACACATGTGTGGATTACCTTACAGAGCTACTGAGAATGACATTTGTAATTTTTTTTCACTGCTCAATCCTGTGAGGGTACACATTGAAACTGGTCCTGATGGCACAGTAACTGGTGAAGCAGATGTTGAGTTTGCAACTCATGAAGATGCTGTGGCAGCTATGTCAAAAGACAAAGCAAATATGCAACACAGCTATGTAGAACCCTTCTTGAATTCTACAGCAGGAGCCAGCAGTGGTGCTTACGGTAGCCAAATGATGGGGGGCATGGGCTTGTCAATCCAGTCCAGTTATGGTGGCCCAGCCAGCCAGCATCTGAGAGGTGGTTATGGAGGTGGCTATGGTGGCCACAGCAGCATGAGTGGATATGACCAAGTTTTACAGGAAAACTTATGTGATTTTCAATCAGACATTGCATAGGCAGCCAAGGAGCAATGAACAGCAGCTACTGAAGTAATGGAAGCCGTGCATCTATAGGCATGAATGGAATGGGAGGGATGTCTACCATGTCCATTATGAGTGGTGGATGGGGAATATGATCACCGACTCTTGCTCAATTTTTTTTAAAGAAAAACCCAAAACTTCAGTTTAACAGTTTCTGCAATACAAGCTTATGATTTATGCTTACTCTCTTAAGTGGAAATCAGTATTGTTACGAAGACTTAAGGCTCAGTATTTTTTAACACAATACTCATCTAGGATGTAACAGTGAAGTTGAGTAAACTATAACTGTTAAACAAGTTCCAGCTTTGCTCAGGTTAGTTATATTATAGGATGTTCTTAAGCAGAAAGTGTATTGAGGTAAAAGGAGTTGAATTATGTTCACTGTTGCCCTTTGCTACATTGTACACTGTGTAGATGCATGCTGAAAGACCTGGTTTTGTGTGTGTGTGTGTGTGTGTATGTCTACAATTAAAGTGAAACATTTTGGCATCTTTGTTGATTCTAGTTTTATTTAATAACCTGTAAGGCATGTAAATTTAGGATTTTTTTTTAAGTTAATGGGAAAAATTTGAGACGCAATACCAATACTTTAGGATTTTGGTCTTGATGTTTGTATGAAATTCTGAGGCCTTGATTTAAATCTTTCATTGTATTGTGATTTCCTTTTACGTATACTGTGTTAAGTAAAATTTGTCAAATAAATCCTCTTTTAAAAAAATTAAGAAGAAATGAGTTTTGAGTACTACTTTTTAAAAGTACAATTTATTTAATTAAGTTATATAATTTTTATTAATGACATACTTCAAGCTGTTCACTACATTTCAGAAAATTTACCAATCAGCCCTCATGAGCTGATATAAGCTGGTTCCAGGATACCGTGGCTTCTGGAGCACCACACTCTCCTGGTTCTCCTCCTGCCTCACTGGTATTTTTTTGGTCCCTTTACCTAGGCCTCCTGTTCTCCCTGACCTCTCTATGTTAGAGTGCCCCAAGGCTTAGACAGAAGGAATGGAGGGAGAAGGAAAGATGGAAGAGAGAGAGAGGAAAAAAAAGAAAATCTACAAATGACTTATTTTTACTTTTAGCATATTTATATTTTGTGACATTTTGGAAAATACAACTTTACTATTTAATTATAAAGTACATAATCTTTGTAAGTGATATGGCATCTAGAGGTGTGCTGTCCAATGCAGTAGCGCTAGCTATAGGTGACTACTGAGCAACTGAAGTGTGACAATTCCAATCTGAGACATGCTGGAAATCCAATACATACAAGGTTTTGAAGAGGAATACAAAAAAAGAATGTAAAATTCTCATTAAAAATAATTATATTGATCATAATTTAAAAATAACACTTTGGGTTAAATGATATATATTATTATAGTTAATTTTATCTTTTTTTTTTAAATGAGGCTCACATTGTATTTTATTATTATTATTATTATTATTATTATTATTTTGATAAGGAGTCTTGCTCTGTTACCCTAGCTGGAGTGTAGTGGTGTGATCTTGGCTCACTGCAACCTCCACCTCCTAGGTTCAAGCAATTTTCCTGCCTCAGCCTCCCGAGTAGCTGGGATTACAGGTATGCACCACCACCCCTGGCTAATTTTTGTATTTTTAGTAGAGACAGGGTTTCACCATGTTGGCCAGACTGATCTTGAACTCCTGACCTCACATGATCCACCAGCCTCAGCCTCCCAAAGTGCTGGGATTACAGGCGTGAGTCACCACTCTCGGGCTCACATTGTATTTTGACTGGACAGCGCTGCTTGAGATCTTTACTCCAGACTTGCCTCTACCTCTCTCCTCCCCTACTCCGCCTCTGAAAATCTTTGGCTGTACTATGCTCCTTTTTGGTGTTAAGTCAAAGACTGTTTTCCTGGCCCACCTCAAATGGAGTTTGCAAATATGCTACTATTTCTTTAAACTTCTGACTCCCTCCCTCTTCCTTCAATTTAATAATTATTAAATTATTGTAATTAATAATTATAGCAGGAACTAATTACACAGCAATCTGCCAATTAATAATTATAGCTCTATGAAAATGATAAGAATCACTGGCAGCCTTTCCATCCAGGTTCCTCATCTGAACCACAAAACACAGAAAAGAATTTGAGTGACTATTCTATTTTACGAAGAATGGAACATAATTAGTACTAATGTAAATGCACAGAAAAGAAGTTAATTCCTATCACATACAGTATGTACTATATACTATGGATACCTTTAGGGAATCAGGCTTAATTCTTGCACAGAGCCCTGGCTGAGAAAGGCCAGTTGACGTGGATATCCAAAAGGGCAGATGGGATTACTGAATGTTGAGCAACTGCAATATCCCTGAAATACATTTGTGGTCTTATAAGCAGACACCCTGATGGATAACACTCTTTCAGATTACTAAATTCTGGTTTGTTTTCAAAAAATAAACCTCTAGACTGTATAGTTATGCCTTTTGCAGTGCTCACCTCCAACTCTATACCTTCAAGAAGGAACAATCCCATTCCCAGGGCTTGGGAGCTTAATAAGCTAATCACAGAATATGGTTATGGTTACACTAACTCAACAGGGAAAGCTGCAATAAAATGCCCAAACCTCTGTGCACACAAGTTCATGTCCCTAAGAACAGTGATGTGAATAAGAAACTTTAAAATGCAGTTTCTGAAGTCTCATTTTCTGAAATATAATAGAATCACGTAACAACTTTCCAAGGAAATACTCACATGTGGACTCCACTACATATTCATGCCAAGCACTAAAGCAGTACCATGCTTTCTGGAAACTCTACCGCCTTTCGAGCATTCACCTCATTAATCTTCAAAAACATTTCTTTAAGACCATGAAGAGAAAGTGTTATTTGCATTTTCATCACATAATTCATCACATAAAAACTATTTGTAGCTCACAAATAGTTTTTCCACATCATTATAATTAAAAAAGAAACCATGAAGAATCCATAGATACAGTCAGCAGTTGTTCATTTCTTCCTTAATTGTTGTATTATCAGCTGAAAACCAGTCAGTTTGCTACAGAACTTTGCTATTCAAACTGTGGCCATGATCAGTCACAATGGCATTAACTGGAAACTTGTGTAGAAATGCAGATTCTGGCCAGACGTGGTGACTCATGCCTTTAATCCCAGCACTTTGGGAGGCTGAGGTGAGAGTATTGCTTAGTGCCAAGAGTTTCAGATCACCCTGGCAGCATGGTGAGACCCCCATCTCTACCAAAAAATTAAAAAATTAAATAAAAAATTGGGCCAGGTGCAGTGGCTCACGCCTGTAATCCCAGAACTTTGGGAGGCCGAGGCAGGCAGATCACTTGAAGTCAGGAGTTCGAGACCAGCTTGGTTAACATGGTGAAAACTTGTCTCTACTAAAAATACAAAAATTAGCTGGGCATGGTGGCACACGCCTGTAATCCCAGCTACTCAGGAGGCTCAGGCACAAGAATTGCTTGAACCTGGGAGGTGGAGGTTGCAATGAGCGAAGATCACACCACTGCACTCCAGTCTGGGTGACAGAGTGAGACTCTGTCTCAAACAAAACAAAACAAAACAAAAATTAGCTGATACTGGTGGCATGTATCTGTAGCCCCAGCTACTCAGTAGGCTGAGGAGGAAGGATCACTTGAGACCAGGGGTTTGAGGCTATGATTGTGCCACTGCACTCCAGTCTGGGCAAAAGAGTGAGACCCTGTCTCTACAAGAACAAACAAATAAAAAAGAAATGCAGAAATTCAGAGTTCTCCCTCTGCCCAATCCTGCTCCTGCCCCTTCCCATTCACAGGCATTGATAAACACGCTATGTCCCAAAAGCCTCAAAGTAAAGCAAGCACAGGAAATTTCCACAATACAAGAGGAAGTTGGCCATGCAGCTTGGCATTTGGCAATGTATTAGGCCATGACTATTTGTTGAATGAAGGTATAGACAGACTGTCTCTTGCAAATCTCACAACAATCTTTCATATCCAAATTTGTATCTCTTCTAGAGCCATGTTTCTCAACATAAAAAATTCACTCTTTTTTTTTTTTTTTTTTTTTTGAGACGGTGTTTCACTCTTGTTGCCCAGGCTAGAGTGCAATGGTGTGATCTCAGCCCACTGCAACCTCTGCCTTCATGGTCAAGCGATTCCCCTGCCTCGGCCTCCCGAGTAGCTGGGAATACAGGCACGTGCCACCATGCCCAGCTAATTTTGTATTTTTCATAGAGATGGGTTTTCTCCACGTTGGATCCCCCCTGCCTTGGCCTCCCAAAGTGCTGGGATTATAAGCGTGAGCCACCACGCCCGGCCCACTCTTCTTATCAACATAAAAGTCTGACTCACTCCCACTCTCAGAGATAGCACATAGCAGGTGACTTTCTCTAGCTGAAAATCTCTGACTTATTGAAGATAGAGTCAGTTCTCTGTGTATCCCATGAGACCAAGAAGATTTAGTCTAACATGACTCTGTAATTTGTATTGGGAATGTAATAGGCTTTTTTGGTTTTGATTTTAAATAAATCTTTATTTTCGGTGAGTCACATTCAACTTTTGTCTCTTATTTGTTAATCTTTTATAGACAAGACACGCAAGCTGCACAGTTGTGTCACTCGGGGCCTTACAATGAGAAGGTCCCTGAATTTGGTTTAATGCCTCACTATTGCTGTCTTGAAATTCTTAACTTTCTGAGCCCAAGCCCCATATTTTCATTCTGCACTAAGCTCCACAACGTATATACGTAAATAGCCAGTCCTGTCCACAGGTCTGTTTCTTTCTTTTTTTTTTTTTTTTTTTGAGATGGAGTCTCGCTATGTCGCCCAGGCTGGAGTGCAGTGGTACGATCTCAGCTCACTGCAAGCTCTGCCTCCCAGGTTCATGCCATTCTCCTGCCGCAGCCTCCCGAGTAGCTGGGACTACCTGGGACTAGAGGTGCCCGCCACCATGCCCAGCTAATTTTTTTGTATTTTTAGTAGAGATGGGGTTTCACCGTGTTAGCCAGGATGAGTCTTGATCTCCTGACCTCGTGATCCGCGCGCCTCGGCCTCCCAAAGTGCTGGGATTACAGGCATGAGCCACCGCGCCCAGCCAGGTCTGGTTCTTAATGAGGGGTGCTAATCAGAATCATCTAATTCCTTTCCCAAATACACATGGCAACCATAACTAAAATTCATCATTGCAGTTTGCATTACTTTGTCTCTATTGTCAGACATATTTTCTGTGATTCCTGGGCTTTCACCTCTGGTCACATCCTATCTCTCCCATGGCTTTCTTTCCTGGCACAAAGGATGGAAGCTAAGCCCACAGCAGTGAGTGGAATGTAGCATAAGCACCAAGGGGATCCTGGCACAACCAGCCAGCTACCATTTATTGGGCACCCACATATTAACATACTAGTGCCACACAGTCCCTTCTCATGAAAGGCTCACAGTCTTAGCAGAATGTGATACATACTCACCATCAAATCTAAGTGAGCCAGTAGGGAAGCCTTCCTAGAATGATGGGCCTCGAACAGAATTTCAGAGGAGGAAAAACATGTGGCTCCACAGAGTGAAAGCATTCTGAGTAAAGGACTGACAGGTGCTACATCCCAGAGCACAGTGGAGAAGGAATGTTTGAGGAGCAGAGGAGTGTTTTTGCCAAGCTAGAGCAGTAAGCTTATTGTGAGCTATGCTGGAAAGGCCCTTCCATAGCTCATATGCTGGATAACTGGGTCTCATAAATCAGATGAAAATTAGGAACCATTAGGAACCTCAAAGAAAGGAACAACAGCATCAAAATGCTATTTGCAAAGGATAATTCACTGGGAATAGCCATTTTCCAAATGGTACCCTAGAAGAAGAACTCACCATTCTCTTTCTCTTTCTTCAAATAGTTCTTGAAATTCATCTTCTTGTGACACTCCCTCACTGAATGAACATGGAATGAATCATGCTTACAATGGTACTGATGTGGTGCAGGTAGGCTCCTCAGTGGGCACTGAGCTAAGTATTTGGAAAGGCTTGGTAACTGTGATGAGAGTTCTGCCAGTAGGGCTGCCTCAGGGCAGTGTCAGGCTTTGTCACATGTGTTAGTCCATTCTTGCATTACTATAAAGAAAGGCCCGAGGCTGGGTAAAGAAAAGAGGTTTGACTGGCTTATGGTTCTGCAGGCTGTACAGGAAGTATAGCAGCATTTGCTTCTGGGTAGCCCTCAGGAGGCTCCCAATCATGGCAGAAGACAAAGGGAAAGCAGGCACATCACATGGTGAAGGAGGAGCAAGAGAGATGGATAGTGAGGGGGAGGTGCCACACTTAAGCAACCAGGTCTCATGATAACTCACTATTAGGAAGACAGCACAAAGCCATGAGGGATCCACCCCCATGACCCAAACACCTCCTACCAGGCCCTGCCTCCACCTCCAACACTGGAGTTTAAATTTCAAAATGATATTTGGGCAGGGACAAATATCCAAACTATATCACCACCACATGAGAATCAAAGCATCCATTTCCCTGAACATCACAGAGCGCAGAAGCCACCTACCTACCTTTTTAGGAAAGGATGACAGAATCAAAGCCAAGGTTTATAAAAATCAAAACTCTTACCAGAAAGGGGTTTTGTCCCTGAGACTAACCACTGCCTCTGACACGGATCTGCCCCAAAGCTGGGACAAGGGATACATCTCTGTATTGGTCTGTTTTCACATTGCTACAAGATACAACCTGAGAGTGGGTAATTTACAAAGAAAAGAATTGACTCACAGTTCCACATGGCTGGGGAGGCCTCAGGAAACTTATAATTATTGTGGAAGGCAAAGGAGAAGCAAGGCATATGTTATATGGCAGCAGAAGAGAGCATGCTAGAGGGAGGAGGGGAAGTGCCACACTTTAAAACCATCAGCTTTCATGAGAACTCACTCACTATCACGAGAACAGCAGGGGAGAAATCTGCCCCCGCCCCCCCCCCCCTTTTCCAATCATCTCCCGCCAGGCCCCTCCTCCAACATGTGGGGATTACAATTCGAGATGAGATTTGGGTGGGGACACACAGCCAAACCAAACCATATCAATCCCACAATGGTAACTGCAATCTTTTTTTTTTTTTTTTCTTTTTAGACGGAGTCTCACTCTGTCACCCAGGCTGGAGGACAGTGGCGCAATCTGGGCTCACTGCAAGCTCTGCCTCCTGGGTTCATGCCATTCTCCTGCCTCTGCCTTCTGAGTAGCTGGGACTACAGGCGCCTGGCACTACGCTCGGCTAATTTTTTGTATTTTTAGTAGAGACAGGGTTTCACCATGTTAGCCAGGATGGTCTGGATCTCCTGACCTCGTGATCCGCCCACCTCGGCCTCCCAAAGTGCTGGGATTATAGGCGTGAGCCACCGCGCCCGGCCCCAGGTAACTGCAATCTTTTCTTTTCTTTTTTTTTTTTTCTTTTTTTTTTTTTTTAGACGGAGTCTCGCTCTGTCGCCCAGGCTGGAGTGTAGTGGCCGGATCTCGGCTCACTGTAAGCTCCGCCTCCCGGGTTCCCGCCATTCTCCTGCCTCAGCCTCCCGAGGAGCTGGGACTACAGGCGCCCACCACCTCGCCCGGCTAGTTTTTTGTACTTTTTAGTAGAGACAGGGTTTCACCATATTAGCCAGGATGGTCTCGATCTCCTGACCTTGTGATCCGCCCGTCTCGGCCTCCCAAAGTGCTGGGATTACAGGCTTGAGCCACCGCGCCCGGCCTTCATTCCTTGGAAGTCTGCAGAATATGTAAGGCAAAAGGGAAGAGTGACTTAATTTGTTACAAAGTAAAGCCTGTCATAAGGTGGAACATGAGAGCTGATTTGAAACATACATGCACTCTGTATTTATCCTAAGAGTCCAAAGGAGCAGATAAAAATAAATCAAGGTCTAGGTGGTAGGGAACCACCAGATCCAAACACAGCCTGCACTATTATTGGTGTGCTTATTATAGTCCATGAATGCAAATCAGCCTTGGCCAAGTAGAACTAAAGCCAGAGAGCACAGGACTTACATTGCAATTTATCAAAGAATTTTGAAAAAATCAAAAGACAGTTAACACAGGTGGCCCTTACATCTTGATATATGGATAAACTAAAAAAAAAAAGATATGCACACAGAAGGTATCCTGAAGACACTAAGAATATAAACATCCCATTAACCAAGTTGGGATGAAGCTTTCTTTCTTGGAAGATTATGTGTACTCTTCATTTTGTTATCATTATGTGTGTGTGTGTGTGTGTGTGTGTGTATTGTTGTTGTTGCTGTTTTGTGAGAAACAATTTTATAAGACTCTACATTAACTACAATGAGGACGTTTTGTGTTCTGCTTTTGTAATATAGCCTTTACCTTGAAGATTACTTATAGTTGTATTTGTGGAAAATGTCTTGCTTATTCTAGGTCATAGAACGTTGAATTCAGACTTTGGCTCAGAATGTAGAAAACTACAAGAGAATATATGTCACTTCCACACTAACAACAAAAGCCAGATCATGTACACATATAGTTTGGTGGCCTGTGTTCCTCTCAGTAGTCATGCTCCAAAGAGGGTGACTACAGGGTACACTGAGGGTGGCCAGGTCTTGGGAACAGGAGCTCTCAGCCTTGACAAAGACTCCCTGCCCCAGGACGGCACAGCAGCAGCAAGGCTACTGACCCCAAAAGCACTGCCTGTGGAGGCTGAGAGCACCACAACTAACTTAGAAGTAAGCAGTGTGGACATGTAATTGATAACTGAGGAGTTTCCCCAGGGCTTTGGTGGTGCTCATGACCCTGGAACCTCAGCACAAGCATGAATGTGTGTGACAAGGTGAGGGGTTCCCCACTGACTGCGATCAAACTTCCAGCTATTCCAGTAGGATGGGGACTGTCAGATTCAAGTTGAATTTTTAACACTGTGACATTATAACATTCAAGACATGTAGAATAGGATTCACACCCACACCCTTGTTCTAAATGGTACATCACTCACGCAATAATTTGCATTCTATGGTAGACAGCTTCTAAAATGTCTCCCAGTTCGCACTCTCATATAGTGCTCTCTTGAGTGTAGTTTGAAACTAGTGAGTGAGTCATTTCTAACAGACTACAGCAAAAGTAACGGAATGTCACTTCTGAGATCAGGTTAGGACACTGGAACTTCTGTCTTTCTCACCCTCCCTCCAGCCCTCTCACTTGCCTGCTCTGCTGAAGTCAGCTATCTTGCTGTAAACTGCACTAGGGAGAGGCACTTATGGTAAGGAACTCAGGGCAGCCCTTGGTCAACAGCTCATAAGAAACTGAGACCTTTAGTCCAACAACCCAAAGGAACTGAACCTTGCCAACAACCCCAAGTGAGCTTGGAAGCAGATCCTTTCCCAGTTAAGCCCTGAGATGGTTGCATCCTAACCGACACCTTGATTGTATCCTGTGAGAGATCCAGAACCAGAACACCCAGCTAAGTCATGCCCAGGCTCCTAATGCACAGAAAGGGTGAGATAATACATGTAGTTTCCTGCCACTTAGCTTTGGGGTAATTTATTATGCAGCGATGGGTAACTAAAATTTCAGGAAGGCAGAAAATGAACAGAAGGTGTTACTATACATCTATCTAAACATGCTGTCTATATCTAAAGTCTAGCCAGTTATTCTTGAGCGAGGGGGACATCAGAATAACTCAAGGTTAAGGAGAGTGTTAGAAGGGAGAAATCCATGGAAAAGGTAAAGCAGGGTCACACAAAAGAAGGAAGGTAGAGTCCATTTCAGGGAGTCCAGTGCCTGAGCCTTTTGTTCAGTCATTGGCAGACAGAGCTGGCAGGACCACTATCCCAAAATTTTGTCTCCAAATCTTTTTTCTATAAAAGGGCTTTTGCTTGCCACATGTTTTACGTGGTCCCTGAGGATCCTTTGGTTCCCTAGTCCTATCTACCATTTGAATTTGGTTCCCAAATTGCATTAAAGACAAATAACAGTGCAGATGTTCACCACTGGAATGTCATCAGAATCTCATCCCCAGTCCTTAATCCTAGACAGGTTTAACAGCTGGATTTGGGGAAAATGGTTCCAATTGGATGCTGAAGTCCACAGAACATTCCACAGTTTAATTCATTTGTTCTGCCCTGGCAGAGTTTATGACAGTTCACAGCAGTCCCAACAAAGTCAAGTGAAATGACCCACTGCATGTGTGAAGTGTCTTCCCAACTCCTTCCACTTTAGACCCATCAGCTAGCCAAATGAGTGAAATTTCATTTTTAGTCATGTCACTTATTTCTCGAAATTCTTCAAGCCATTCCCAGAAAGGCTTGGCATGATTTAAGATTCCAACAATCCCTGGAAAAGGTAAGCATCAGTAAGGGAAAAAAAGGATATATGATCTGATAGGTTTTTTTTTAGACTATGTTGACCTTTACAGAACAAGGGCCTTTGGTCAAAGAAAAATAGAAAAGAAACTGTATTCTTCTCAGCTGGCAGAGAAAGAATAGTCTTGGGAAGCTCACTGGAACATGTTAGGAAGGCCTAAAATGGAGATGCCAAAGACATAAACTGCCAAACTCTAGATGTGATGTAAACACTGTTTATGATGAAAAAGAATACTGTATCTCATCAGTATTCTGTAAGACTTTTTGATGCCGGTGCTTTCTTGACTTTACACAAGTGTCAAAAGAAGCTTTTCATAGAACTAGATCATAAACTGTTACCTGACACTACAATTGTAGGACATCAATTGTAAAATGCATCCTGCTTTCAGAGGTGTTAAAATGTGAGAAAATGTGCCTCCTAGAATAGATGAGAGTAGTTTTGGGCCTTGACAGTAGAAGTGATTTCCTACTTGAGGAGTCTAGTTCCTGGCAAAAAAAAAAAAAAACCTGTGTGATTTTTCAGGCCTGATCATAGGCAATTACAAACACTTTATCTGACAGGCCTCACAGGTGAAAGTTGTTCTCTCCACATCAGACTTTGTGGCACTGCCAGTGCACTGCAGTCTCTGGAAGTCATTACAGTTCCCTGGCCCACCATGACCTTACATGTAGCTGCATTCCTGGCTCAGCTGCCTCCATTTAGAGGTATCCTTATTGGGAAAACTCAAAGACCATTTGCTCCCCGCTGACTCAGTGCTTAGTACTTTTGCACTCCTAACCCTTCCCTCTGCCTCCTGCTAGGCCTTGGGCCTATAAAACTGCCCAAGCCTTTTGTTTGGAGCTCTCAGACAGTGAGATGACTCCTCTCTCTGTGCTGGTCTACTTGACTTTCAACTACTGGGCCATTCCATGGGGACTGTGAGAGGAATGGAATGCAGCAGGTGCTTTCTCTGGTTTAGACTCTTGTTTATACTATTGCAATAACTGATGAAAAGCTGGACTGTCACTTTCATTTTGATTGTCCTTTAATCCAGTATTCCAACAACACCTGGCAGTTCAGCACTCTCTGTCCAGTTGAGCCACACTCCTGACACTACTCAAGACAAGAGAATGCAGTAAAGCAATATGAGCACAAAGCATGGAACAGTCAGAGGTTCTTATGTTTATTACCCAGGATTTCCATGGTGTTCTTGTTTTCTGTGTACTCAAGCAAAGGTTGGGCAACTGCCACTTATCAATCACTGAGTTGGATGTGCTAGATGTGATGAAATTCAATACTCAAATGGGAAACAATTCACAGCATTGTAGATACATAGTATTTGGATGACAAAATACTTGGTTCTTACCATGAGAAAGAAATTCAGGGAAGGGAGGGATCAATGTGAACTATAGTAATCAAGGAAAGCTTTGTGAAAGAAGGTCGACTTGAGTAAAGCATTGAACTAGTAAAATCTGAGTAGTACAAAAGACATCTGGCCTTTAGGGTAGAATAATCCCATTCTCAAAGAATAGAGTGATTTTTTCACACTTAGGATATTTTGCAGGTTATATTTTCAAAATTAGATGTGCATGGCCCTATGACAATAAAATTGTTTCCTCTGCAGAGTGACATGGAATATGGAATGGGACATATTATTTTCAAAATTTCAACCTTAATTGTTTTGACTACATTCATGTTTAGTTTATAATGCCCAAATGCAAACCAATGGATTACAGAAACGACAGCTTAAAATTTTCCTCCACGATTGGTTAGCTAACCATTATGTGGCAATTAACATGCAATTTGACCAGAATTGCCAGCCACTGGGCTAGAAAGAGGCATTCTCCAAAAAGAGGCATAGCCATTCTGATCTAAGTATCTGTACTTTGCATGCTTATTAGGAATAAGTTTTTGAAATAAAAGTTTAGCTTTGGAAGTCTGGCTTCCCCCCAGCTATTCAATTAAATTAGCTCATTTATTAAGCACCACTTTCAATTCTATTTTAGACATTTTAAAACTACGTAAATATTTTCAATCCACATTTTTTGAGCACTTTCTCAATGCCAGGTAGAAGTCCCTGCCTTCTCAGAGCTTACAGTCTAAACTCAATCTAGACTCTAGACTTGTAGTGTCAATGTGGAAGCCACTAGCCCCATGTGGCTATTAAGCACTTGAAACATGGCTAGTGCAATAAGAAACTGAATTTTAATTTTATTTAATGCTTCTTAATCTAAATTTAAATTTAAAAACTGAGACTTGATTCAGCTGTTGGAAAACTTTCAAGTATGTCTGGACAACTTGGGTGTGTGAATCTACTCTATAACTACACATTTCATACACTCTAAATACAGATCAAATATTTCCAATGATAACTTAGCATCCAAATTGAGATGTAAGTATAGGCAAAATATGTACTAGATTTCAAAGATTTAGTACATAAATGTAAAATACCTCAATAATCATTACATTGACTACATGTTGAAATGACAGTATTTGGGATATATCGACTACATATATGGCTCACATATTTTACAATTTGCCCAAGAAAAGCTTAGACAACACAAGGCCACTTTATTACAAGACATAAGAATTGGAGAAGCTCTATTGCACCTCAACTCATGATCATTTTCTTTCTGTTCCCCTTTTACCTTCTTCTTCCTCTCCTTCCTCTAGCAATGATGTGTACTGAACTCTTAAGAGCTAGAAAGATTGCTGACCCAAGGTTTAAATGGTTTACAGTAATTTCTCATTGGTAGAGGATTTTAATACAAAAGAACAGTATAATGACTTGGCAACTCAAATATAGGAGTATATTAGTAGCCCAGTGGAAAAAAAGGTGTGAAAGAAACAGCTTTGCTTTTCCCCATGGACTGTTTTAGAAGTCATTTTCTAGTAAGTCACTAAAACTAATCACTTTTTTAAAGTTTTAAAATCCTAAGTTCTGGATTATTTATGAAAGATGAAATATATTATTCCAAATTGCATTTATTTTATAAATATCAGATACTAGATTTTAAAAATCATCATGAATGGAGAAGAACTTTCAGCCAAGCATTCTGTACCATCACAGAATGGATTTCAGTTATCACTATCTTTATTTCCATGGTCACTCTCCTTCATGCTGCAGAAAGCGGAGAATGGGAAGGTGTCTTATTTAAGAACTCCTAGCAGTTCACACAGATTCCTTGAAATGTGAAGATCAAGAAGTCTCAATTTACTATTTACTCAATTTACTACAGAAATCCATTAACCATCCTGGACAACAACCCATTTCCTCAGTTTTGGCAAAAACTGCTAGCTGATTCCCAGCTTTCAGAGCACACAGATAAGGCTACATTTCCCAGTCTCTCTTACAGTTACATGTGACTAAGTTTTTAACAGTGGAATCTGAGATGTATATGCTTATTTCTTTGCCTGACCCATAAAAATGTTCCACAAGTCCACCTTGTCTCTCTCCTCCCCAAGTCTTTCCCTTTCTCTGGCTTGACGAAGAGAAGCATAAAGATCTTGGAAGCCATACCAGACTGCAGAGCCACAGGATGGAAGGAACCTGGATTCTTAAGTAACTACTGGGAACGACACCTATCTACCAGGAATACCCTTTTTGGACAGTCAGGTGAGCAAGAAACATACTTCTATTTTGTTAAGCCACTGAAGTTTTGGGGTTGTAACAGCAGCAAGTGTCACCCTAAAGATATAATGAGCAACCCAAAGGACCATAATTTAGCCTAAGGATAAACTATTTTCACAACTCTTTGGTATCACCACTGAACAGCAAGACAGTACCCCATCCTTTGATCCCAACGATATAGGAGTTAAAAAAATTATTTAGGCAGACAGTGAGGGTAAAGAAGTCCTTGATCAGGTTTCCCTTTTAATAAAAAGCAGCCCCCAAATCATTTCTTTTCTAACAAAAAGCAGCCTGTAAAATTGAGCTGCAGACATAGAGAAGCAAGCTGGAAGTTTGCATGGGTGAAAGCTGGTAGCTGTGACAATAGGAAAAGGCTATCCAGAGGCTAGGCATGTTCAACATGGCGGCTCCATCTTCCCTTTTCTTTGTCAGCCATATGTACAGTAAGGAGCAGACAACATGGCACCAGCCAGGTAGAAAATCTGTTTTCATAAAATATTAGAGTGGGGTGGCCAGCTTCTTTGATGACTATATAAACGTCGCACCTGATTCAACCAATCTTTGGGCCCTATGTAAATCAGACACTGCCTCCTCAAGCCAGACTGTAAAATCCTGTGCACTTCCCCATGGGACCAGAAGACCCACTCTGGCATCCCTCTCTCTCTGCGAAAGAGAGAGCTATTCTCTTTTCCCTTTTGCTTATTAAACTTTCTGCTTCTAAATCCACTCCTTGTGTGGCTGCATCTTTGATTTTCTTGGTGTGAGACAACGAATCTCAGGCATTACCCCAGACAAACAACACTGCTTCACCACCTTTTCTCCTCCCCTTTTATGTGACTGGACAGACATGTAAACAGGTGAAGAAAGAAGGAAACTGCCAATGAGCATATGAAAAGGTGCCCAGCATCACTAATCATCAGGGAAATATAAATTAAAACCACAGTAAATGGATAGAATTAAAAACAGCAGTAACACCTAGCGATGGTGAGGATGTGGAGCAAACAGAACACTCTTATAATGCTGGTGGCTATAGTAAATGGTACAACCATTCTGGAAAACTCTTTGGCTGTTTCTAATAAAAAGTTATACCCTACATTCCAGCAATTCCACTTCTTAGTATATGCCCAGAAAAATGAGTCCTTGTGTTGACCAAAAGACTTGTAGTAAAATATTTGTAGGAGCTTTGTTCAAAATCTGGAAACAATCCAAATGCCTGTCAATAGGAGACTACAAAAATAATTTGTAGCTATTCAAATGACACAATAAAAAGAAAACTATTACACAAAACAACATGGCTGAATCTCACGGTTATTATATTGAACAAAAGAAGCCACATATAAAAGACAGATACTCTATGATTCCATGTAAATGACATTCAAGAACAGGCAAACCCAATTCATGGTGATAAAAATCAAAATAGTGTTCTGGGCCAGGAAGTTGACTGTAAAGGGGCAAGAGGAAACTATCCAGGGTGATAGAAATGTTTCACATCTTGATTTAAGTGATGGTTACAAGGAGCACACATAGGTAAACATTCAAGCTGTACACTTAAGAGCTGGGCATTTTATTGTAGGTAAATTTTATTTCAAATTTAAAAAATTAACTTTCCTAAGATCACACAATTAGTAATGGGATTCAAACTTTGGTTAATCTGAGTCATTTCACCAGAGTAGAGTTCATTTTCCTAGTGAATTACATACACAGATGAGAAAACTACAGGTTTGTTACTATTTAAATAAGTGATAGCATTATTCTCAGTATATATTTTATTTATAGTATCCACACTATGATAAACTGAACTTATTTTGGCACGTATACCTTCTAAATTCTACTCCAAATGATAGTGTTTTCTTTGTGGCATCATAGCAACAGTAATTCTGTTTATAAAATTGAAATAATTATTGGAACCAAGCTTTCCATCTACCCAGATGACTGCTAGCCCAATAAAATACCTCAGCTGAAGAACAAATATGTTAAGATGAAATTGCCAGAACCTGTAACTGCAACATTTAACTGGCATGAACACATTGGGAAGTATTCTTAGCTGATTGGCATCAGTGGATTATCATGAATAAATCTCCAGTGATGGAACACTCTAAGACTGATGAAACAATTGCTAGAGGAGGATTAATAAGATGCCAAGATGGTCAATTAACAAGTATCACTCTTGCTGTATGATATCCCAAGGGCAAATTGTATCATAATAGAGATTCAACCACTAGAGTTGGCAAAGTGATCACTGACTTCTCAAGAATCAACTCTCTAAAATCGACAGTTAATGTAATACCAGAATAAGACCTGAGCATTAAAATCCAAGTGCACCAGCATTCAGCTAGGATACCGAACCTCTTAATATGATACCGATACAGGGCTGCCTCTTAAAAATACTTTATGTAACTGTATGGACTGTGTGACTTCATCAGATGGAGATGTGGGGGGAAAAAATCTAGTTACTGTCTTCCTTTTACACATAAGCAAATCAAAGTCTAAAGCAGGTCATTGATACGCTAGGTACCACACAAGTCGGCAAATACAGCCAATGTTAAAGCTACTCCAACTAACTAAATAGTTGGAGTAACCTCACCTTGCTATATAGAAGAAGCTTCTCCTGCTATCCATAATTTTAAAAAATATTTTAAAGTGCTTTGATTTCTGTTGAGAATTCTTCAATCTCTCACATGGTAAGCCTCATCCCAAAACTAAAATTAAAACCAAGTTAAAATATCCAAGATGGTGGGATAGTAAGTTCCTATGTTCAGAAGGAGAGGGAAAAGAATTTTGTTTCTGAAAAAAGAATCCCACAGAAATATGAGATTCTACATCCAGAAAACTCTGATGGAGACAAAAAAAATCTTTCAACTCCCACAGAAAAAATACATTCCAGATGACCTACTTTGATGATTTGATAAACATCCCCCAAATTACAGCAAAACAATTAACGGATCACTTAGGTAAAGATCTAAGAACTGGGACAAATCTCATTTGCTCACTTCAATGTCCAGCGTCAGTGTCTCCACACGCCAATCCCTGTTCCCCTGTCCCCTTCTGACATGGAATCCCTCACGGCACCATCTGTCTCTAGAGCAGGGGTCAATGTGCAGTTCTCGGCTCCTTTGAGTGGGTCTGTTAATGGATTTCAAGGAGGTCAAAGGTTAAAGCCCCTGCAATTTTATGTAAAACTTGGTTCTATAATTTATGTGATCTACAGAGATCAGAACTGCTATTCTAAAGTGAAAGTCCGAGGAAAATCCGCGGAGCCAGCGCAGCTGCACCACGCCCCACCGTGCCACTCACCTGGGTGTGGCCAGCCCGGGCTCCCGGGGCAGGAACCGCTCCGTGACTCTCAGCTCAGTCCCCCGGGCTCCCGGGGCAGGAACCGCTCCGTGACTCTCAGCTCAGTCCCCCATCCTACCCAGCCAACCTCTTGCTCCGCCCCTGGGAAGCCTCCCGCCGCTGGCTGGGAGACAGTCAGGACCCCCAGGTCAGGGCCGCCCGTGGGAGCCCGCCTCCGCGAGCTCGGGACGTGCGGGCGGAAGCAGCTTCGCCGCGGCTCTCCGCACACAGCCAGCCACCAGCCCACCCGCCCTGCGGCGTTCTCCCGGCCAGGGCCCCAGGACATAGGCGACTCCCTTCTGGATTGTTTCATGCTGGAGGTACTAGGTTCGCGCTTCGGTGTGGAACGGGGAATCTAAATCCAACAGTGAGCATAAGCACATACTGGCAAGTTGAAGTTTTTAGAAAATGCTTTAGAAAACGAAATACCACCCTATTTTCAATACACTAAAAAAAAAATCGATGAAGGCCACACCAAACAAAATGAAGAAATGACTGCTCCCAAGTTAGGGCACTAATGAGAGAGAACTACCTAAACCAGCACAAGTGTGAAGCTATGGGGAAGGTGCGAGGAGAAAACTGAGCACTGCTGCTGTCCTGTATAATAAAAATGTTGGCCAGGCGCGGTAGCTCAAGCCTGTAATCCCAGCACTTTGGGAGGCCGAGGCGAGTGGATCACGAGGTCAGGAGTTGGAGACCACCCTGGCTAACATGGTGAAACCCCGTCTCTACTAAAAAAATACAAAAAACTAGCCGGGCGAGGTGGCGGCGCCTGTAGTCCCAGCTACTCGGGAGGCTGAGGCAGGAGAATGGCGTGAACCCAGGAGGCAGAGCTTGCAGTGAGCTGAGATCTGGCCACTGTACTCCAGCCTGGGCGACAGAGCGAGACTCCGTCTCAAAAAAAAAAAAAAAATGTTATCAAGGCCAGGCACTGTGGCATGTACCTGTGATCCAGCACTTTTGGAGGCCTGGAGTTCATGATCAGCCTGGCCAACACAGCAAGACCCTGTCTCTATTAAATAAACAGGGGAAAATGTTCTCAGTGCAAACAATGAAATCAGAAAAGACATATCTCCTCCACACCCAAGATCCAGGGGACTGGTGGAGTAAGTAGGTTATCCATCCTGTGTGAAATCAGGTACCCCCTGACGTTCCTTCCCCACTACATCAACATTATTCCCAAACTCTCCCACCAGCTAAAAAATATTTAGCTGGTGTTTGCGATTCCACATTTTGAGCTTCCTTTTAGCTAAGGCCACAGTCTTTCACTCCTATTAAAATGCAAAGAATTCAAGGAAAAGTTAAGCCTTATCAGTGACGTCTCAACCTCTGCCTTCTCTTGAGAGCAGACCTTGAAATAATTAGAAAAAGGGCACTAGATTCTAAGGGCTGAGGGGAAAAGTACAAAAATGGAAGAACTTGCAGAATCTGATGAAAGCTGATCTTGAGTTGCATTAAATATACCAAAAGGACCCTTACAGTGGTTAAACTTACATGATTTTTTGACTTTATGATGGTGTAAAAGTGATATGCATTCAGCAGAAATCATACTGTGAATTTTGCTCTTTTCCCAGGCTAGTGGTATGTGGTAGATGGAGACTGTGATGCTGGGCAGCAGCAGCCAGACACAGCTTTCAGCCAGCCACAAGACTGCGAGGGTAAACCACCCAAACTCTACTGCGTTCTGCGTGGAGGCCCAAGTACTTATTCTTGAGCCTTACCAGAAGAGAAATTGTTTGCCCTGTCACCATGGCATCCCTGTCATCCAGCAATTTTAGATGTTTCAAACATTCTTCAGCCCAGTGTGCTTTCAGCTGTGTACGTTAATAGTGAGTGCCCAGTTTTTCACTTTCAGTACAGTATTCAATAAATGAGATATTCAACACATCTATTAAATAGGCTTTGTATAGATGAATTTGCCCAACTTTAGGCTAATGTAAGGGTTGTCAGCACGTTTAAGGCAGGCTAAGCTATGATGTTCAGCAGGTTTAGGTGTATTTAATGGATTTTTGGCTTACTGATATCTTCGACTTACAGTGGGTTTATCAGGATGTAACTCCATTGTAAATTGAGGAGCATGTGTACATACAACATATAAAATGATTAAGGCTTAAGATTTCTGACACCAAGCAGCAGAAAAACAAACGATCAACATAAGACATGATTTCTTAGGTAAAATTCCAGGAATTTAAAAAGTACTAGTGAAGCAGAAATTCACTATTATTAAGCAACATTTAAACATATATAGACTGGGCGAGCTCTGGAGAATTAAAAACAATTGCTAATAAAAGGGTTGAAAGTAAAAAACATATACTAGAATACAAAAGATGAAAAAAAACAGGAAAGATACAACAGAGAATTCAGCAGTTCTAGAATCTAACAGAAACTCCAAAAACAGAGAACAGAGATTTCTAACTTGGGGAAAAAAAAATTATCAAATACAAAAAACACTCCTAGAGACCAAGAAAAAAAAAAAAAAGACAATTTTCAAAGCACCCTGAGTACCACACAAAATTAAAAGTCCCATTCATCATAAAATTGAAGATGACCAATATCTTTTGGGATCTTTTAAGAAAATTAACATTGAACCTGGGAAGGTAATAGGAAAAAGGCATGATTTGTCTCCCAGCAAAACAAAAAAACACTACAAACAGGGTAAACAAATTGCTCAAAAAGTGTGTGATCCAAATTCAAAGCAAACTGGTATGTGGAATGGCTCTGAGCAGTTTTCATTTGACCCTTGACCCTGACACTTCCCACTCTCTCTGCAGACACAGAAGTCATAAAATTAGGAAGATAGTAAAGGTGAGAAAATCAAGACTGTTAATTGGCCCATCCAGTATTTATATAAACTCTGGCTTTAGATTTTCAATTTTAGAATCTGTGGATATAAGGGAGACTTTATGGTAACAGAAAATGCAAATGTTAACTTGGGATATGTGAATGTGCAGTTTACAGATGTTATGACATACAAATAATTAGAGGAAAGGAAAAGGTGCCTTTAAAATCATCTCACAAAGTATACTTTAAGGTGAGTCAGAGATTTGAGTTAAATCTTTATGTATCAAAGTCAATAGATGTCTGAAGTTGGTGAGATAAAAATACAGGTTGAGCATCCCTAATCCAAAAATGCAAAATCCCAAATGCTCCTAAACCTGAAACCTTGAGCACCAAATGTGATGCCACAGATTGTCCACATGGGTGACAGAGATAGTGACACCTTAGTTTTGGGATGGCTCAAGGTACACAAACTTTGTTTCATGCACAAAATTACTTAAAATATCAAAAATTATCTTCAAGTTGTACATGAGGTATAATGAAACAAATGAATTTCATGTTTAGGCTTGGGGCCCATCTCCAAGATCTCTCATTATATATTATGCAAATATTCCAAAATCAAAAAAAAATCTGACATCTGAAATATTGCTGGTCCCAAGCATTTCAGATAAGGGATACTCAACCTGTATATGATGGCAGTGAACAGAAATGGTTAATAGTTGACTGTTGGATGTGGAATGGCAATTTGGAAGGGGAGGGGCAGAAGAATATTGCTTTCTATTATAAATGCTTCTATGGCATTTTGTTTTCTAATTTATGCATGTTACTTTGATAACTTTTAAAGAGATGATTCAAACCTATACCTACAAATGAGGAGAGTAATTAAACTTAGGGACATTTACAGTTCATCTGTAAGGGTGATAGATGTATGATACATTTCCTTTCCTTTTTTGTATTTGATTCAGTAACACTACTATGGTAATCTGACAAATCAAGCAAAAGCTAAAAAGGAATCAGTTCAGAAGGAGCAATCTGTTAAAAAAAAAAAAAAAAAAAAAGCAATGAAAAAAATGAGACAAGACTGGCCTATACTCTTCCTAAATGAAACTAGAAAATTAAGACACACAGATATTACAAATAACAATCCAAACACCTTCATTCATTTAGCCTTTCCCAGAAGTGAGATAACAGAATAAAAGTGAAATATGTCCTGTATTTTTATTAACTGAACTCCTCTTTTTGAGTTTCTATGTTCTTTGCATTCTTCTATTAGTATATCCACATATACAGAACATTGATAACCACTGTGGTCACAGTAGTATTTTTCCTTGTCTACTTTTCACTATTTTTTATGTAGGCAACTAATCCTTCCTTGACTGATCAAATCTGTTTCCTTTTTGATTCCTGTTCCTTAGCTTAAAGTCAACCCTTCAAAGGGTTAATATTTAACTATTAGTTTTAATATTTTATAATTCACATGAAGTTAATTTTGAATATGGCATGAGGTAGGCATCTACCCAGTTATCCTAACACACTATCTGTTGATATGCCTTCCTTTTTCATACGTGATGCCTCATTTATTAACTAAATTCCTATAACAAGATATACATCAGGGACATGTCACTTTGGATTGTTTAGGTGAACGGTAACAATACCAATCATTTTTGTTGCCCCAGTATCTACACCTCACTGGGTCTTAAATATTTGGGTTCATTCATTTAACAATTTATTAAGAACTTTGGGCTGGGTGCGGTGGCTCATGCCTGTAATCCCAGCACTTTGAGAGGCTGAGGCGGGCAGATCACGAGGTCAGGAGTTCGAGACCAGGCTGGTCAACATAGTGAAACCTGTCTCTACTAAAAATTAGCTGGGCACAGTGGCGTGTGTCTGTAATCCCAGCTACTCAGGAGAGGCTGAGGCAGGAGAATTGATTGAACCCGGGAGGCGGAGGTTGCAGTGAGCCACAATCACGCCACTGCACTCCGGCCTTAGCAACAAGAGCAAGACTCCATCTCAAAAAAAAAAAAAAAAAAAGAAGCAACTTCATATATTCTAGGCATAGCAAGTTCAGGATATATAATGGAAAATGAAGAAAGACAGGGTTCTTTCATCAATCTTAAAATATGAATCGAAAATTTATGGAAAGAGTAAGCAGCATTGTTTTTTGTTGATAAATGGGTTTGAGTCCTAAGATTAATTTTCATTGCCACATCTGTAATGTATTTTATAATTAATATTTAATTTATGGTTTTTTTTTTTTTTTTGAGATGGAGTCTCGCTCTGTCGCCCAGGCTGGAGTGCAGTGGCCGGATCTCAGCTCACTGCAAGCTCCGCCTCCTGGGTTCACGCTATTCTCCTGCCTCAGCCTCCGGAGTAGCTGGGACTACAGGCACCCACCACCTCGCCCGGCTAGTTTTTTTGTATTTTTTAGTAGAGACGGGGTTTCACCGTGTTAGCCAGGATGGTCTCCATCTTCTGACTACGTGATCCGCCCGTCTCGGCCTCCCAAAGTGCTGGGATTACAGGCTTGAGCCACTGCGCCCGGCCAATATTTAATTTATGTAAGACTTTGTTCACTGCATTGGTTACACAAGACACAAAAAAACAGTTTCAAAAATACAGGAGTTTGGGCTAGGATATGCAACAAAGAAAAATTTAAAGTGCTGATGGAAAACTTAAGGGAAAAGTGTTTCATCCTTTATTTCAAGGAAAGATTGTATATTATAAAAACAAACATTGTTATGCCATTGAGTACAGAGCTCCCATCACAAACATTTAACCATTTTCATCATACATCTGATGATCTAAAAATCAAAATCACTTTGAAAGGCTTAAGTATTCTACTGTTTCTTAAAGATTATGTTATATTATAGTGACACACTACTGTTTTAAAGACTCAATTAAAAATGAGACCCAGTAATTTTTAACCAAAAGTGTATCATATCCTATTTACTTGTTTTATAAGATCAATAAACACTATAGTAAGACTTGGCATTTAAACATTAAACATGTCTAAGCCCCCTGAAGAATATACCAGAAATAAGAAAGACATTTAGAATGCTTTAATATTTCTAGTTAACACCGTTTGTATCAGTAACTCCACTGTTGTAAGTTTTAGCATCTCACATAACTAGTCAGTAAGGATTTTTTTTTTTTTTAAGTGTAGGAGTGAGAATACAAGGACAGGAGCTATGAGAATGTCAAGTTTTATACTTCTGTTAAAAACTCAAAAATCAAAACTATTTTCTTCTCTGTATCAAAACCACAGACTTGAAGGATGTTTTGGCTTTAATCCCATGACTCATCATCTACTGGGTTGGGAGCTTGTGAAGAAGAAAACCCAGCTGTGTTCAAACTGCTCTTGCCCTGGTAATTATTAAAAAAAAAAAAAAAGAAACAAACATTTAATTTTATGACAGCTTTAAAGTTACATCACTCAGACTGAGAGCAAGGACTCAAAGTATCTATCATGTCTTCCCCAAATACACAAAGAACTTTATTCTCACTAAATCTGATTCACCCGAAAAAAGGCTCATGTCAAACCAGGAAGTCTAAATTGCACAAAATGTTTCAATAAAAATATTTTTTAAGTCAATAGTTTTGACAAGTGGGGAAAACTTAATGCACTACACTCAATGAAACAGCATAAATATTTAATTAGCATGTTCATTGTTTCTATATAAAGCTTGTGCTCAGTCTATAAAAACCTGACATATCAGAAAAGACTTGTAGCCTCATGGCTGGGTGCAGTGGCTCATGCCTGTAATCTCAGCACTTTGAGGCTGAAGCAGGTGGATCACTTGAGGCCAGGAGTTTGAGACCAGCCTGGCCAACATGGTGAAATCCTGTCTCTATTAAAAACACACACACACACACACACACACCCCAGCTGAGCATGGTGGCACATGCCTGTAATCCCAGATATACTGGAGGCTAAGGCACGAGAATTGCTTGAACCTGGGAGGCGGAGGTTGCAGTGAGCCAAGATCATGTCACTGCACTCCAGCCTGGACAATAGAGCCAGACACTAGCTCAAAAAAAAAAAAAAAAAAAAAGAGAAAATAAAAGGCTTGTAACCCCAATAGGTCCTGTATTTTATATTAATTATTAATGTCAGAATTCAAAAATAGTTCCATCAGAAATTTAAAAGATTCCAAATTAAAATTTAAAATCTGGGAAAGGAGACTGTTTAGGCATAAATCTCAAAGTTAATTCCTGACCTTTAAAACCAAAAACATGTATATACATAAAATGTAAATGAAATAATAAAGTAGCTACCTTCCAGGCTTGATTATTAAATATTATAGTTACATCACAATATTAAGCACAACATTTACAAAGAGTAACCAGAAGATAAGTTCTGAATTTTTCCCTTCTACTAACCTTTCTAGTATCAACTGATGCAAACACGTTTCCTCTTGTACTACCACTGAAGCCAGGAATGTATGTACTAAAGGCAATTTCTTCCAACCATGCAGGAACATCCTGTTGAGCCTTTAAAAAAAATTGACTTCATATGCAACATAAAGTCTTAAAGATTGGAAAAGTTTACTTGTTATATATATATGCATAAAATGTCTACTTTCAACAACGAAGTAAGAAAACTATCCATTCCATTTTAAAAGTTTAACTTACATCTGTCAATACTTTTACTAGAGGCTGTGCTAAGTGGTTATCCGATTCAAGATCAAAAAAGGAAATAGCTCTGCCAGTATTCCCACAACGACCAGTACGCCCAATTCGATGAACATATTCATCAATGGTAGAAGGAAGGTCAAAATTGATAACATGTTGCACATTTTCAATATCCAGCCCTCTGGCAGCTACTGAAGTAGCAACAAGAACTGGGCACTTCCCACAGCGAAAATCTCCAAGAGCTTGCTCCCGCTCTTTCTGTTCCCGATCACTTGAAAGAAAAGAAAGCACGTTATTAGAACCACTCTTAAAATCATTAAAGTGAATCATTAAAGTTCAACATATAAATTTCTTTTTAATAATAGTAAGAATAGCAGCATTTGGCTGGGCACAGTGGCTCACACCTGTAATCCCAGCACTTTGGGAGGCTGAAGCAGGTGGATCACAAGGTCAGGAGATCTAGACCAGCCTGGCCAACATGGTGAAACCCCATCTCTATTAAAGATACAAAAAATTAGCCGGGCGTGGTGGCATGCACCTGTAATCCCAGCTACTCGGGAGGCTGAGGCAGGAGAATCACTTGAACCCGGGGGGGCAGAGGTTACAGTGAGCCAAGATCGTGCCACTGCACGCCAGCCTGGGCAACTGGGCGAGACTCCATCTCAAAAAAAAAAAAAAAAAGAATAGCAGCATTTAACATTAATGTTCACTTCTTATATACCAGGTAGTATACTAATTCCTTCCAAGCTACCATTTTATTTAATCCTCACAATACTTTGAGTTGCAAAAATTATCTCCATTTGCAAATGAGGTAAAGTAACAACTAATATGTAGAGACAGAATACAAACTCAAGTCTGACAAAAATCAAATCCTATTATAATCTCTATGCTTTATAGCCTTAACATAAAATATACAACTACTTGATTAGAAGGCTTGCTTAAAAATATGTTTTTAAAGTATAATTTCAGAATGCCATATACTATGCAATATTTTAGGATCTACTAATAAAGTGCCAATAAAACTGTATTAATATGACATTTTAAAGCACTCCAATTTTTAGAAGGCCTAAGAAAGATTAGATTTAGCAAAGGAAAAACTTGATATGGGGCCAGAGATCCTTAAGTGAGATCTCGAGAAGTTTCCACTCCTTATGTTGAGGCTGTCTAAGGCAGACCTTTATCTTACCCACCACAACCGCTTAGTTCTAAAAACTAAGAATGAAGATGAAAAATACTAGTTTAGTACTCCTGGGTATTACCCTTTTCCTCATATAAAGGACAAAAACAGTTTAGATCTGAGAGAATTCTGAATCCCAATCCTAGGATTACATCATATTAGTTATATAAACTGATGTTTCTTAAATACCAAATAGAAGTCATTCCCCTAATAAGAAATTATATTCATCTACTCACCCATGAATACTTGTAGTTGATATTTTTTCTTGACAAAGAAAAGTTGCAATAAAATCTGCTTTTTTCTTAGTTTCAACAAAGACCATAGTTCTTTCATCCCCTACAGGACAAATGAAATTATTAATATTCAAACTTCAAAATCAGGAAATGAAAAATAAAGCAGGGGTAGGAGGCAGTGCTTGAACAGGAAACTTTGTCCACCACTGTATTTATTACCAGCACCACAGCCGGACCTGGTACATGAGAGGGACTCTAATTCTAGAATGGATGTCAAAGACACAAGGGCTGTTTTCCTAGTTTAGGGATTTAAAAAATTAGCTTGTCCTTCCTCCTCCTAGGCCAACACAAGAAGTAGAACCTTAGGGAAAGGTAAGTCATATCTGCCTGCCAACTCTTAGTAGTATAAAATCGTCTTAGTCCTTTCCTCCCCTCCATTTCCCTCGCTCTATAAATGATTCTTGCTGTCTACCTCTCAAGATAATCCAATCTTTCATTCTCCCGTGATTGCCCGAGGTGTTTACAATAGTGGCATCTGACCTGGGGCTGCTTAATTCTATATAATCAGTGTTCCAAACATTATCTCTAATTCAAATCCCTTCATTCCCAAAATATTTTACAGATTAAAAAATTAAATGACAGCCTTATCCCAGGGTCTTAACTTGCTAAGGAATATTTATTTCTTAAAATATTTAACCAGTAGAAATTCAAGCATGGGCCGGAGATTTTCCCACACAGGGAATTTCCCTATAGAATGTTAGAGAAGAAAGATAATTTATAGCTTTAAAGCATATACAAATGTATTACTGTTCATAATCACTCTCCCCATTTCTCTGTCAGCTCACACCATTTATTCAGCAAATACTGAGTGCCTACTAGATGCCTGTCAACGTTTCTGTTGGATATACAGAAATAAAAGCCCCTGCTTTCACTATGGGGAGGCAAATACATATTATGCATTTAGTACTAAAAAGGAAAAAATCAGTAAGATAAAAGGTCCAGAGATGATTACTTTAGATAATTTAAGATAGGCTTATTAGACAGGCCTACTTTAGATATCCCAATTAGATGGTATCTTAGTAAAGATATAAATAAAGATAGTGAACCGTGCAGGTATCTAGGAAAAGAGCTTAAGGAAGAGGGAAAGACAAGTCTAAGCCTCTGAGAAATGGGTGTTCTTATACTCATCAAACAGAAAAGAGATCCTAATGTGGCCTCTACATCCTGGGCAGAGGGAACAGCAAGTATAAAGGCCATGAGGCAGAAGTCTACCTGGTATATATGAGGAAGAGTAATGGGCCAAGTGTGGCTGGAGTAGGGAGAGCAATAGGAGATAAAGTCAGAGAGGTAATGGAGGCCATATCATAAAGGGCCTTGATGGCTACTGAAAGAACGTTTTTACTCTAAGAAGGGAAAATATGGTGTTTCGAGCAGAGCAGTAACATGATCTAATCTTTAACTGAGGATTTAAAGGATTCTACATATAATTTGATGGTAGAATCAAGAGGATTTTGCTAACAGATGAGACGTATAGTTTGAGAAAGAAATCAAGAGTGACTCCAAGATTTTCTGTTTGAGCAACTGGAAAAATGGAACTACCATTAACTGATATAGGAAGACTACAGGAAAAAATCATTTAGAGAGGATATTTAAGCCTTAGATATCTATTAAATGACCAAGCAGCAAAATCAAAATGCTAACTGGTTCCCATAATGAGTTAAATCTTTGAATCATGGTCATTTTACATTTATTTCAGAATGATGATTTTATGTTTTATTAAAAATTGTTTCAACAGTTCCAGAGGTCATCCAACAAGACACCCAAGGCTAAAATGGATTCATCTGACAGAGCCACGTACATAGCACTGCTGAGCTCAAGCCCTGGTCTTGTCTTTCCTTGGTTCCCAGTGTGAACTGCAAGTAGCAATAAAAATTTAACTCTGCTGATTCTATTTCTCTAGTTTTTCCCTACTAATTTTGTATTTGTTCTAGGTCAGACAATGAGCTATTTCCCATTGGTGGCAGCAATGACTGCAAATTTAGCTTTATAAGACTATCTGATGACCTCTGTTGGGTGAAAAATGATAGAGAATCAATTTTGTTGGTCTATTTCTGTGTGTATTTGCCCCGTGAGCCAAAATCAACTAAGAATATAAAGAATTCTGGCTTAGGTACTTGATCATAAATTTTTGTATTTCTGTGTTTCACTCCTGATGTGTGGCTGACGTGGTGGAACTGAGGCTGTAAGTTATCTATGTGCCTGTAATTCAGAAAGGGTTTTATCATTATGTGAAATCAGTTGTGGCTATCCTACAGAAGTTTTTTTTTTTTTTTTTTTTGAGATGGAGTCTCGCTCTGTCGCCCAGACTGGAGTGCAGTGGCGCAATCTTGGCTCACTACAAGCTCTGCCTCCTGGATTCACGCCATTCTCCTGCCTCAGCCTCCTGAGTAGCTAGGACTACAGGCACCCACCACCATGCCCGGCTTATTTTTTTTGTATTTTTAGTAGAGACGGGTTTCACCGTGTTAGCCAGGATGATCTCTCTCAGTCTCCTGACCTTGTGATCTGCCTACCTCAGCCTCTCAAAGTGCTGGGATTACAGGTGTGAGCCACCGCGCCCAGCCCCTATAAAAGTATTAACACTTTAAATTACAAAGTCTCTTAAAGGAACTCTATTCAAATTTGTTTATAAAGATGAATAGAAGAGAGATGTTATCGAAGTAAATATTCCTAAAATATCAGAAAGTAAAGAAATTGAACTTGTAATGCTCTAAACTTTTGAAAAATATAAACTATATTAAACTTTTGAAAAAACTTATTACAAGAATCAGAAACATTTTAAGAATCCAAGTGGCCGGGCATGGTGGCTCAAGCCTGTAATCCCAGCACTTTGGGAGGCTGAGGCGGGCGGATCACGAGGTCAGGAGATCGAGACCATCCTGGCTAACACGGTGAAACTCTGTCTCTACTAAAAAATACAAAAAAACTAGCCGGGCGAGGTGGTGGGCGCCTGCAGTCCCAGCTACTCGGGAGGCTGAGGCAGGAGAATGGCATAAACCCGGGAGGCGGAGCTTGCAGTGAGCTGAGATCCGGCCACTGCACTCCAGCCTGGGCGGCAGAGTGAGACTCCATCTCAAAAATAAAAAATAAAAAATAAAAAAAATCCAAGTTCACATAATTAAGTGAAATCTTTGGCAAATGAGACTAATACCTTTGCTTTAAAAAGAAAAAAAAAAACCTTTTCCCCATTATCAGTGTTAAGTTTAACACACTTATTTTACTTGGGTTTGTTTTTCCTAATGTATAGAGGTTTACCAGCAAAATAAGCTAGTAGTATTCCTCCATGATGTTTAAGAGTATGAAAATGGAAATCTGTGTTCAACTAAATTTAGTCATTTATTCAATAGTATTTAAAACTGTTTTGAAAAATACCATCTTGAAGGTAATTTCCAAAATCTTCAGGTAACTGAAAACAGTAGACAATGCTTGTGTATGACATCTCCCAGTTTCCCATCTCCCTACTCCCAATTTCCTTTATGAAATAGAAGTTACTATAATTAAAAGATATAATTAACATAAGTGGTTGCAACTACGCCAGGAATAACAGTGACAGAAATAAAAACTGTAATTGCTTTTGTTTCAAGGAAAAAAAGTAGTTTAGTGGCTTTCAAACATTTTGGTCTCTGTCACATTTAAACTCATAAAACATTGACAATCCTGGAGTTTTTCTTGTGTGTTCTGATATTTACTATATTAAAAATTAACACCTAGATAACCTTTAAATAATTATTTGAAAAATATTTGCCTATTAAAATAATTCTTAGAATAATTATGAAAATTATTTTTACCTTGCAGACCCCATTAGAGGATCTTAGAGAATCTGGGGGAGACACATTTTGTCCTAAAATGTCAGTTTGTTTCAGAACATTGAAAAAGCACAATGAAAGATAAAACTTGGAAACTGAATTTTATCTGCTTTGATTTGTAACACTTGGGTCAAAATAAGCTATAAAAGTTGTTAATATTTTAGCAAAGGTCACTCAGTTTTGATGGAATTACTTTCTTGATTTACTGTTTAATGCTTTCCCTTATAATATGAGGAGTTTTTTTTCCTCAGAGCCATTACACTGGATAAAAAGTTATTCTTTACCCTCCTTGTAATCAGCCTAGATTGCAGAGATTCTGTTGACTTTATTAGGTCTGATTGTTTAAAAAAAAAAAAAAAGTTGGCCGGGCGCGGTGGCTCAAGCCTGTAATCCCAGCACTTTGGGAGGCCGAGACAGGCGGATCACGAGGTCAGGAGATCGAGACCATCCTGGCTAACACGGTGAAACCCCATCTCTACTAAAAACTACAAAAAACTAGCCGGGCGAGGTGGCGGCGCCTGTAGTCCCAGCTACCCGGGAGGCTGAGGCAGGAGAATGGCGTGAACCCGGGAGGTGGAGCTTGCAGTGAGCTGAGATCCGGCCACAGCACTCCAGCCTGGGTGACAGAGCGAGACTCTGTCTCAAAAAATAAAAAATAAATAAATAAAATAAAATAAAAAAGACTAAAGAAGGGGAATAAAGAGAGAAAGTTCCCTATTTATGAAAGAGCTGTGGTTATTTACAACCATGTTAATTTCTATGTTCACTTCTAAATGTTTTATTATCACTTCAATGAAATTGATAACCAAATAGTTTCTCTCATACCCACGAATCCTACAATCAAATATTCAACTCTCCTCTGACAACTCCTTCTGTCTTTTTAAGATCAAATTATAAATTTAGAAGAAGAAATTCACCTAGAAAACTTTTGAGATTTCTCAGAGAGCCCCCCAAGGAAAGCACAAAGGTTTATTATTTCACCTTATAAAAGAAGGGATTCTAGAAATTACTATTTTTTAAATGTATTACTATTTAAGAGTTGTATGGTAAGAGTTGTCAAACCAGAAAAGACTACACTTTTCCAAAATTAAAGAGAATACGTAAAATATTAATACAGGTTGAGCATTCCTAACTTGAAAATCCAAAATCCCAAACTTTTTGAGTACTGACATGATGCTCAAAGGAAATGCTCACTGGAGCATTTCAGAGTTTCGGATTAGGGATGATCAAGTGACAAATATACTGCAAATATTCCAATAGTTAATAAAAAAAAAAAATCTGAAACATGGCCAGGCATGGTGGCCCACACCTGTAATTCCAGCACTTTGAGAGGCCAAGGCAGGCAGATCACCTGAGGTCAGGAGTTCGAGATCAGCCTGGCCAATGTGGTGAAACCCCATCTCTACTAAAAATACAAAAATTATCTGGGCATGGTGGCAGGTGCCTGAAATCCCAGCTACTCAGGAAGATGAGGCAGGAACATCGCTTGAACCCAGGAGGCGGAGGTTGCTGTGAGCCAAGATAACGCAGTCGCACTCTAACCTGGGCGACAAGAGCGAAACTCCATCTCCAAAAAAAAAAAAAAAAATCTGAAACACTTCTCAACCATTTTTGATAAGGGATATTCGGCCTGTATTTTTTTTTTTTTTTTTTTTTTTTTTAATGCATGCTTTATGGGAGTCCCTCATGATTTGTAAATTCCCTCACCATCCAAAGTATGTTTTTACCCTCAGGAGAAACACTGTTCAAAATTCTATAAAGTAACTCTACGGAGTTTCCCTATATTTATCAAAGTCCTGAAGGTACGCTGCCTGATGCAACAGTACAGTGCTGCCTGTCATAATTTCACTTTTTAAAACGTCTATAACCTTACTTCTTTCCTAACTTGAATCTCTTCACTAGGGATATACATCAGACTTACACATGGAATTCTGTAAAAATATAAATGTCTGGACACTATTTCTACATCTACAGGTGAACTCAGTTCCCATTTTGTCTTTCATTGTGCTTTTTCAATGTTCTGGAACAAACTGACACTTCATGACAAAGTAAGTCTTTCCCAGAGTCTCCAAGATCCTCTAAAGAGGTCTGTTAGGTAAAAACTATTTTCATAATTATACTACTAAGTCTATTTACTTTATATTCTTGATATGAAAAATTACATCTGCCCATTTTCACAAATCAGGCTTCTTCTTTGAAAATAGGCTTAATCAGATGTTTTACCTAGTATTTTTTTGAATGGCTTTATTACCTTTATTTGCATGTCATAGAAAAAATTTTATCAGTAGCATTATTCTTATTATGAACCCTCCTCAGACCCTTGATATTTAACAATTACCGGTAACAAATTTACCATGATCATTAAATCTGTCATCTTCAGACAGCTTTTGTCTTCTTTAGATGCTTGCCCAAAGGCTGTGCTGTAAGCTATATAGATCAGAGTCTATGTCCTAAAGGGGAGACTCCAAGCCTTGTGAATAACTATTAATACTTCAAAGAATAGAGTCTTGGGTAGAAGGTTCTAAAGTTGACTGCTTTGACACCTTTTAGACCCTATCACTGGACTGAGTGAGATTTCCAGGACTAGTCCTTCTAGAAACAGAATCATGCAAGCTGATCCCTAACATATACAATGAAGTAAGAATTACATAAGGACTGAATGAGCTGATGGAGAAAATCTCTCTGTGGTCATGTGTTGGCAATACTGTTAATATTATTTTAATATTCTATTTTCTGGATATATGAAGAAGCTTTTTTTCCTCTTAAGCTAGCTGTCATCTACACATTTTAGTAGACTGCTTTTGTAAAGTAAAATCAAACATTCTAAAATCATATCTGACCTCGCATCTCACTGACACCCCATCCCAACCCAAATTCAGATTTCTTAACTAAGTCTCCTTACTTTTCATGGTAGTTATCTGCAACCATTAAATAAGAATCTGTCTGCCTCCTTTAACCAAGATATAAGTGGACAAGTTACCTGTGCAACTAACATCTCACCTGAAAACGGCATGGCAGGTACGACCAGATACTTTTTTTAAGGAACAAAGGTTGGCTTTCCTTATGGAATCAGTGCCTACGAAGACCTCCCATATAAGCTGGCCTAGTGCTTGTCTTACACGGCCCAGTCTTGGAGATTTTAAGGAAGGCCATACACTTCCTGACAGGACATGAACCACAGGAAATATGGGGGACCTTTAGTAGAGTGAGATTCACTCCAATGTATACCCACTGCAGGTGAAACCTAGTAGAGTTTCTGAGACTTAGTTTCCTATCCCTTAGATAGCAAATAATCAAGGATTTTTAAAATTCAATCTGACATTCCTTATGAAAACTTCCAGACAAAAGTTAATTTTGTGACTTTAGTAAAAGTCAATACTGTACGGCTCTAGATTTGCAAAACAAACTGAAGGAGGCCTATTTATTGTTAATGAACAATCTTGCTGCACTCATGCCAATAAGCAAGCCAAACATAAGACCAAACTTGTTGTCATCAAGACTCTCTCTGAGATTATTATGGTCATGAGGTAGATACAGGCTGTCAGAAAACATTATGGAAGAATTTGAAGTAAGCAAAAAAGATCACTGTCTAGCACACTCTTTGTGCCTTCTATAGTCTTTTTCATAACTGTTGCAATTGATAGCAATGCCAATGATTCTCAGTAAAAATACAAATAAAGTTTTCCCCTGAAATGTAATTGATTACTGCATTTGAATAATGACCAGTTTTACATCTATCTCTAAGTTAATTTTAGCATTCCTAATTGCCTAAACCAGGGGTGTCCAATCTTTTGGCTTCCCTGGGCCACATCAGGAGAATTGTCTTGGGTCACACATAAAATATGCTAACACTACTGATAGCTGATGAGCTAAAAAACAACAACAACAAAAAAAAAACAAACAAAAAAACTCATCATGTTTTAAGAAAGGTTACGAATTTGCATTGAACCACATTCAAAGCTATCCTGGGCTGCATATGGACTGTGGGTTGTGGGTTGGACAAGCTTGGCCTAAACATACATGTATTTTTTGAATTCTCCTTTTGACTAGCTGTAACATCTTACTGGTTCCTTTGGTAACTAAAGAGCTCAATAAATTCTTTGATCCATGTTGATTTAAAATTATGAAAAAGGCAGTTTGGCTATACTACTCTGAAATAAACCTATATATTTAAAGGCAAAAGGAAAAAAATAGCATAATTAAATGCTAAATATAAAAAGAGATAAATTATATGAACAAAAATTTGTATAATTTGAGGATATACTGGATGGATATTACATGCAAAGTTAAAAAGATATCAACTATGAACACTAAACCAAAAATATATTTCACAGCTTAAATAATACAGAAGTATATCAATAGTGCTCACATATAATACATTGACCTTTTCTCAAGGGCAAACCAGTACTTCTGGAAAACTCTCTCCTTTTGGATTATTTGCAAAATAAACTTTATCCCACAAACTCATATATAAAAAAATCTTGGCTGGGCGCAGTGGCTCATGCCTGTAATCCCAGCACTTTGGAAGTCCGAGGTGGGCAGATCACGAGGTCAGGTGATCAAGACCATCCTGGCTAACACGGTGAAACCTTGTCTCTACTAAAAATACAAAAAAATTAGCTGGGTGTGGTGGTGGGTGCCTCTCTAGTCCCAGCTACTTGGGAGGCAGAGGCAGGAGAATCGCTTGAACCTGGGAGGCGGAGGTTGCAGTGAGCCGAGATCATGCCACTGCACTCCAGCCTGGGCAACAGAGCGAGACTCTATCTCAGAAAAAAAAAAAATCTTAAGGTGCCTATATTAGAAATACATTCTAACTTCAGCAAACCATATAGTGCTCATCTCTTCTGCATTAGCAGCATCGACTTATGGTGGGCAAGTTACTTGACTCCTCTATATTTGTTTCTTCATCCCTAAAATGGGGATAATGACAAAATCTACTTCATAAGGTTGTTTTGAGAATTAAATGAGCTAATACACGTACAATAATTAGAATGATATGTGGCCCATAGCTATTATTATTTTTATATGCTATTAGTGTATATTATGAAACACTTGATGAAGCCAACCAATAAAATTTCTCAAACTCAAGATGAGTATTTGGTTTTTAAAAGTTTTTATAAAACTCAGCACAAACTAAAGACTAGAAGCCTGTAAGTGCTTTTAAAGTCACCTTTCCATTTCTTCTTCTTGCTCATTATTGGAAATTAAAAGATGAGCCACCTTCACATTCCTCTGTCTCAACACTGACATTCAAGCTGAAACGCAAGTACTAAAATGGAGGGTGTGGATGGGGAAAGTATAACATAATAAGTAGATCTAGCCTGTGAGGTAATCAGAAGGTACTAAAATGAACATATTTACATTTTTGGTTTCCAGTCTCAAAATAAGGCTATCTTAAACAACCAAACTAAAAAATCAAGACTTCAAAAATAAAAATTGGGCCAGGAATGGCGGCTTACGCCTGTAACCCCAGCACTTTGGAAGGCCAGTGTGAGTGGATCACTTGAGCCCAGGAGTTCAAAACCAGCCTGGGCAACATGGTAAAAACCCCATGTCTACAACAACTAAAAAATTGGCTGGGCATGGTGGTGCACGCCTGTAGTCTGAGCTACTCAGGAGACTGACGTGGGAGAACTGCTTAAGCCTGGGGGCTTGAGGCTGCAATGAGCTGTGGTCATGCTACTGCACTCCAGCCCTGGCAATAAAGCAAGGCTCTGCCTCAAAAAAATAAAAATAATAAAAAGTAAAATTGGGGTGAGTACAGTGGCTCATGGCTATAACCTCAGCACTTTGGGAGGACAAGGTGGGAAGATCGAGGCCAACAGTTCAAGACCAGGCTGGTCAACAGTGTGACCTCTATCTCTACAAAAAAATAATAAAGAATTAGCCGGCATGATGGTACATGCCTATCGTCCTAGCTACTTGGGAAGCTGAGGTGGGAAGGTCACTTGAGGCCAGGAGTTTCAGGCTGCCGTGAACTATGACTATACAATTATTTCAGGCCAGGCAACAAAGTGATACCATGTCTCTAAAAAAATAATAAAATAAAAATAAAAATTGATTGGGGGAGTAGAGAAAAAAAATTTCCCACAGATATTGTGAAGGAAGACAACTAGATCTTAAGCCCCTTTTAGCTAAAAAGTTATTCAAATCTATGAATTTGGGAAGCCTTAGGAAGCAAGAACTAGGAACCAGAAACAGAAAAATAATCTGCTTTTGATGGAGTAATAGTGTGATGTAAACATGTGTCACTACTAAGCCTTTCTAGTTTCCTAAAACAAAAAATAGATATACTTCTGGTGGAATAATTAAAATGCAGTCTCAAATCCTTCCTATTTTCAAACTTAATGGTGGAGAAAGGACTGTATTTTTATATAATTTACCCAGAAAACTGAATCATAACATTTTTTATAAAAGAGCTCTAGAGGGAGAGAGAATTCAAACAAACTTATCAGACCAAACAATTCTTGAGTGATTTTTAAAAATTATTCATTTAAAAAAATCATGACAAAAAATGTATCAACATAAGATACCTATGTTTCGTAGAATTTCAACAAGTTTTTCTCTTTTTGAGAACTGGCCAACTTGGAGAACGGTCTGCTGAACATCTCTACATGCTCCACCCACTTGTCCAACAGCAACAAACAGATAATTCGACTTTAAAAACTCTGCAGCCAACCTTGAAAAACAAAAGATTATTCTTTAACTTATCCTCCTCTCCATTAGTATCCATAATATCCACTGAATTCCTGTAGGTGCTATCTCAATATTAATCAGACAGCAGATTATGACAGCTATAAGATGGTTGGTTACTTATATCACCCAAGTACTATTTTGAAAGATCAGTATAAAATATTAGGATTTTGCAAAATACATAACTACTAGAGAAAAAGTTTGTCACAGTATGTATATGGTAATTACAAGTGGATTTGCTATCCACGCAAAACTATATAAAATATGTGTATAACACTTAAAAAAAGCATCAACTAAAAGAAATAAACTGCAATAAGCAGGAATTATTTTTTAGTAAAAACTGAAATGTAAGCCTAAGGCACAAATTCTGTTCTCCACTCATTGTTTTTATGTACGCTATTATTAGTTGTTTTCATGTATGCTATTATTAGTTGTTTTCTGAAAATATTACCTATTAAATTACTCTACTTCAAATGAATGATTTCAAGCAAACCAGATCTTAGGTCAGTGCTCTCTATGTCATGACACACATAGAAAGTAGTATTTACAAGGCACAATTGGGCAAAACAAGTGAGACAGGATGAAAGGCCCAGAGACATAGTGGAATCAGGATAGGTGTGCCTGCCCCAAAGGTTAAGGGTATCAATATCTTGACACATAGTTAACTCACTATCAGCATGCAACTGAGAAGTCTTGCTTTAGATCACATAGAAACATGGGGGAGTGGACAAAGTTGCTAATGAGAAAGATGAGTTTTTAGGGATAAATGGGGAGGTTCAAATCTCTCTTCAATGCTTCTCCCTCCTATGTAGCAGTCCCTTATTTACCAGCTGGCTCCTTCATGAAAATAGCTCAAATTTAGCATATCCAGAATCTTAATAAATCACTGCTTCTTCTTTCTCCTTACTTCATCTCTTATCATAAAAGAAAAGCTTTTTTTTTTGCCTTCTTTTAGAGTCACTCTGTCACCCAGGCACAAAAGTTGAAATCATCTGAAATTCTCCATCATTCTTTTCCTTCACTAAAACTACAGAGTGTTTTGTGTCATGTATACAAGGTACTGGGAGTAGAAAGATGAACATGGTGTTAGCCTATGAGGTCATCACATCAAGTAGGAAAGATATATTTAAAAAATTACAATTTTAGTGTTAGAATAATGTTTACTGAACACTATGTTCCAAGAAATGTACAAAGTGACTTAAACAGTTTCTTTCACAAGATACACTGGCAGGAAATGGATGAAATGATGCCTATTTAGAAAAATCCTCAAGTTTGAGGCGGGGCACAGTGGCTCATGCCTATAATCCCAGCACTTTGGAAGGCCAAGGCATGTGGACCACTTGAGTCCAGGAGTTTGAGACCATTCTCGCCAATATGGTGAAACCCCAAATCTACAAAAAATAAAAAATTAGCCAGGTGCGTATGCGCACACCTGTAGTCCCAGCTACCCAGAAGGCTGAGGTGGGCCTAGGATGGCTTGAGTCAGGAAGGTCGAGATGGCAGTGAACCATGATTGTGCCTCTGAACTCCAGCCTGGGCAACAAGAGTGAGACCTTACCTCAAAAAAAAAAAAAAGGCTTCAAGTTTGAAGCTTGATCTAGGTTGATCTAGGGAAGCAGCAGGCAAGAATGTGGAACACTAACGATTGGGGAAAGCCATTCTATGCAGAAGGAAAGAAGAAACAAGCACAAATAATGAGAAAAGTAAAATTCAGCTTTCTCAGCCAAGAGGAAATAGCTCTAGCTCTAGTAGATTAGAAACACACGACTCCAGGTAAGAAAGCAGCAGGTAAGCCTGAGATTGTCATGTGTTAAAGAGTTTAAAAATCAGTCTATGAAGATGGAAAGATATGGGAAGGTTTATTTTAAATAAATGTCTAAAAGAATCAGAATTTATTTTGGCATTGCCACTAATGCAGAAGTGACACTAGAAGCAGGGAGACAGGTTAAAAAGCCACTTCCAGTGAGCAGGGCAAAACTGATAAGGACCTAAATTAAGGTGGGAAATAGAGAAGAAGCTAACAGATATGAAATATTTTAGAGATTACTGCTGTAATGGTTAATATTTGGTGTCAACTTGACTAGATTGAGGGATGCCTAGATGGTCAGTGAAAAACTGTTTCTGGATGTGTCTCTGAGGGTGCTACCAGAGGAGACTGACATTTCAGTTGGTAGACCGGAAGAAGGCCCACCCTAAATGTGGGTGGACACCATCCAGGTGGCTACCAGTGCGGTTACAACGACGCAGGCAGAAGAAGGTGGGGTAACTTTGCTTGCTGAGTCTTCTGGCTCTCTTTCTTCTTCCCATGCTGGATGCTTGCTTCTACTCCTCCTGCCCTTGGACATCATACTCCAGGTTCTTCAGACTTTGGACTCTGGGACATGCACCAGCGGCTTCTTGGGGGATCTATCAGCTTACTTGGTTTTGAGGCTTTCAGACTTGGACTGAGCTACTACTGGTTTCTCTCTTCTCCAGCTTGCAGATAGCCTATCATGGGACTTTATCTTGTGATTGTGTGAGCCAATTTTCCCTATAAACTTCCTTTTATATCTATATATATATATTATTGGTTCTGTCCTTCTGGAGAACCCTAATATCACTGCCACGTTGTACTGAGACAGGGTCTTACTCTGCTGCCCAGGCCAGAGTATAGTGGCACAACCATGGATCACTGCAGCCTCAACTTCCTGGGCTCAAAACATCCTCCCACTTTAGCCTCCTGAGTAGCTGAACCTACAGGTGCATGTCACCACACCTAGCTAATTAAAAAAAAATTTTTTTTACATAGACAGGGTCTCACTATGTTGCCCAGGCTGGGCCTGAACTTCTAGGCTCAAATGCTCCTCCCACCTTAGCCTCCCCAAAGTGTTGGGATTATAGGCATGAACTACCACGCCTGGCCCAAGTTGAGTATTTTTAAAAGTGGAGTTAAAAGACTGTGAGAGAAGAATCACCATGATTCAAAAATTTCTGGCTTCAAAAGATCATGATGCCAATAACCAGAATAAAGAAAACTGGAAAAAGGGAGCTGAAGAAAAATTGCATTCTGTTTTGGACATGAACGTGAGTTACTAGTTATTCATCTGAGAGAAAAAACACCCCAAGAAGTTAAATTTGAAAGTCTGGGCCGGGTTTGGTGGCTCACACTTACAATCTCAACACTTCAGGAGGCTGAGGCGGGCGGATCACCTGAGGTCAGGAGTTCAAGACCAGCCTGACCAACATGGGGAAACCCCATCTCTACTAAAAATACGAAATTAGCCAGATGTGGTGGTGCATGCCTGTAATCCCAGCCACTGGGGAGGCTGAGGCAGAATCACTTGAACCCTGGAGGCGGAGGCTGTGGTGAACTGATATCGTGCCATTGTACTCTAGCCTGGGCAACAAGAAAGAAACTCTGTCTCAAAAAAAAAAAAAAAAAAAAGTCTGGGGCTACAGAGAGAGATTAGGAATACAGGGAAGAAATCTGGGAGAGTTACAGGTATAACTAGAAGCCATGGCAGAGTTACACGTATAACTAGAAGCCAAGGGAATGGATATACCATAACTCAGGGAAAATGCAGAATGAGAAAAGGACTTTGCACAGAATGATGGGCAACTGGTAACATTTAAGAGCAGACAATGAAGCAATTGAGGAAGAGTCAGGAAGCAAAGAATGTAAACAACCCAAGGTCAGATAAGAGCTTATTTTGTTTAACATATATCCCCAAAGCTTATAATCAAATATGATTCACAAAAGATCCTCAACAAATATTACTGACAGTAGTACACGTCTGCCATTTTGGGTGGTCAGCATACAAATACTTTCCCATTTCAGGGTAAATCTAAAAAGAGTCAGGCTGCTAATTAAATAGTTACCAAAGCAAATGGTGGGAATGCAAATACCCTATCTCCAGTTGAAAATACTATCCAAGGCAGGGTGCGGTGGCTCATGCCTGTAATCCCAGCACTTTGGGAGGCCGAGGCGGGCAGATCACCTGAGGTCAGGATTCTGAGACCAGCCTGGCCAACATGGTGAAACCCCATCTCTACTAAAAATACAAAAAAAAAAAAAATTAACCAGGCGTGGTGGCAGGTGCCTGTAATCCCAGCTACTCGGGTGGCTGAGGCAGGAGAATCGCTTGAACCCAGGAGATGGAGGTTTCAGTGAGCCAAGATCACACCATTTCACTCCAGCCTGGGCGACTGAGCAAGACTTCGTCTCAAATGAAAAAAAAAAAAAAAAAAAAAGGACAGGAAAGGAAAAAGGAAAGGAAGGAAAGAAGGAAATACTATTCAACTGTTAAGAAATGATTGTTTTATGTATCACTAAGAAAGAAAAATATCCTGCCAATTGACCTAATGCTGTCTTATGAGTTCTATTTTCCCTCAATAAAGAACTCTTCCTAACTTTACACAAAGATTTACCACATAAAAAATAGATCAATAGCCAGCACCACTATTCAAGGGCTTGGGAATGTTTGATATACTAGCACAGGATCCCATGTTAACATTCTATCAAACCAGGGGACCAACTTTAAAGCAAAAGAGGCGTTGGTACAGGCCCATAACCATAGGATTCACAGATAATATATACTGCATCACTCAGAAACTGCCAACCTGAGAGAACACTGGAACTATCTGCAGAAAAAAAAGTTCAAGGGCCAGTTTGGAGGCAAGTCTTTATGAAGACAGGGCATTATCCAACACGACACAGTAATTCTTCAAATCAAATATCTATACATGGTGCATGAGTCTGGGAATCCAGGAAAGCAAGCAATACAGGCCCACCTATCATCACTCTCAATGACCCACTTGGGAAATCTATGCTTCCCATCCCTTCTTGTCCACCAACTTTACGTTCTATAGGTTTTGAGGTCTTGGTTCCCAAAGAGAAAACAGTTCCACTAGAGAAAATAGCAAGAGTCCTGCTGAATTACAGATGGTTCCCCACTTACAACAGGGTTAACATCCTGAAAAACCTATTGTAAGTCCAAAATATCTTAAGTCAAAAATGCAATTAATACCTATGATAATCCATTACAAAGTTGAAAAATCATAAAATCATACATTGACCCACAGGACCATCTGTATAAGCTTCTGTCGTTGCCTGGGCACTTCTGGCTCCTTGAGACAAGGGGCTGGCAGGAAAAAGAGTCACCATTCCAGTAGGGATGTGTCACCCTAATCTCTGAATTCACTAGACCACATGGTATATAACATGATCTTCAAATATCTGCCAATAATTGGTATATGAATTTTCTACCAAAGCCTCAGTTCTCCCAAATCCTATACATTTAGGTTTGAAAAGAAGGCATAATAATACAAATAACTTCATTTAGTAAGCACTTATTAAACCCTAGCTGCATTCTATGCAACACACACACACACACACACACACACACACACACACACACACACACTTTTTAAATAAAATGTGATGTTAACACAAAGCCAGGAATAAAGGTAACAAACAATGGAAAATGTGGTAAACATTTTAGAAATACATCACTTTTTAAACTACCTATATTAAAATCTTAAAGACAAATCTCTAAAAATAGGATATTCACATTGCTTCCACTTTGATAAAAGTATGTATATAACCAAATTATTTTTAAGAAAAAAACTTAACCTTTGAATTTCCTCTGGAAAAGTTGCACTGAACATAAGGGTTTGGCGCTGTTCCTTTGATGGCATTCCTGGGCAAGAAATTAACTTCTTCATTTCTGGACCAAAACCCATATCCAACATGCGATCAGCTTCATCCAAAACTAAATATTTGATCTGTTTGAGACCAATCTTTAAGGATATTTTCGAAGGTAAAAGAGAAAATGCATATTAGTTTATATTAAACTATTCTCCACAATTCCAACTGTTAAAATACTGTGAAGAACAAAGACTAGAAATTGGTGTATAAAATGAGAATTGTTATGCTTAGATATTACTGCATTATTTCAGTTCAATTTTCTGTTATAAAGCATTTTTAAAATTAAGTCTAAAAGAAACCAAACGTCTAGATCAACACTGTGCAATAAAATTTCTGCAATTACTTAAAAGTTCTTAACTGCACCTTTTTTTTTTGAGACGGAGTCTTTCTCTGTTGCCCAGGTTGGAGTGCAGTGGCACAAGCTCAGCTCACTGCAACCTCTGCCTCCTGGGTTCAAGTGATTCTCCTGCCTCAGCCTCCCAAGTGGCACATGCCTGTAGTCCCAGTTACTCCGGAGGCTGAAGTGGCTCACGCCTGTAATCCCAGCACTTTGGGAAGCTGAGACGGGCGTATCACGAGGTCGGGAGATAGAGACCATCCTGGTTAACACAGTGAAACCCCGTCTCTACTAAAAATACAAACAAAAAAAAATTAGCCAGGCGTGGTGGCAGGCGCCTGTAGTCCCAGTTACTCCGGAGGCTGAGGCAGGAGAATGACGTGAACCTGGGAGGCAGAGCTTGCAGTGAGCTGAGATCGTGCCACTGCACTCCAGCCTGGGTGACTGAGCAAGACTCTGTCTCAGAAAAAAAAGAAAAGAAAAGACTTTTAACTCAGAAGGACCCTTGAAAGAGTTTTTAAAAAGTGTATCTGGTTCATTAAGGTGAACTGAAAGTACTGATTTAGAGATGTGAAAATATGGTATATGAATTCCTAAGTAAGTACATGACCCTAAAATCTTTTTAAAGATTTAGAAAATTAACAATCCTGGTTAATATCATTCCCATGCTTACACAGGAGACAGAATTATTGATGCCACAAAGGGTTTCTTACAGGAGAAAAACTATTTCCCCAAGACATGTATGAAACCAGATAGAAAGTTACTAACTACATTTTTCCCCCAGTGTAGTGGGACATAGAATATGGATTCTGGAACCAGACCCAGATTCTAACATTAGTTCTATACTTACTAGAGCTAACTGAGGGATTTTTAAAATAAATTACATAATCTCAATGAGTTTGTTTTCCCAAGTATAAATTAGAAAACACTATTCCCTGTTGCGATTATCTTGAGAATTATATAAGAATGCATTCAAAGAATGTGATGGAGGCTAACACATAAATGGTGCTCTAGTAAATACATCTGTCTTTACCTCATTCTTTCCTTTTCCCATACCAAAAAAAAAGGATCAATCTCACAACTTCATTATTCCTATATGGCGTACCTTTTCTTTGCCTATGATATCCATCAGTCTTCCAGGAGTAGCACATAATATATTACAGCCTTGTACTATTTGTCGAATTGAATGCCCCAGCTGGGTTCCCCCGTATATAACAACAGCTCTTACACAAGTCCTATTAACAAGAAAACTAAATGTTACTTTCTAGTTATTTAAAAATTAGGCATCTGTTTCTAACAAGATATAAAACAAAATCCAGCCAGGCGCGGTGGCTCAAGCCTGTAATCCCAGCACTTTGGGAGGCCGAGACGGGCGGATCATGAGGTCAGGAGATCGAGACCATCCTGGCTAACATGGTGAAACCTCGTTTCTACTAAAAAATACAAAAAAACTAGCCGGGCGAGGTGGCGGGCGCCTGTAGTCCCAGCTACTCGGGAGGCTGAGGCAGGAGAATGGAGGGAACCCGGGAGGCGGAGCTTGCAGTGAGCTGAGATCCGGCCACTGCACTCCAGCCTGGGCGACAGAGCGAGACTCCGTCTCAAAAAAAAAAAAAAAGAAAAAAAAAAATCCAAAAAGAAAAAACATTCAACTATCTAAAAAAAATATTAAATTATGGCTGGGTGCAGTGACTAACGCCTGTAATCCCAGCACTTTGGGAGGCCAAGGCAGGCAGATCACCCGAGGTCAGAAGTTTGAGACCAGCCTGGCCAACATGGTGAAATCCAGTCTCTACTAAAAATGCAAAAAATTGGCCAAGCATGGTAGCATGTGCCTATAATCCCAGCTACTCAGTGGCTGAGGCAGGAGAATCGCTTGAACCCGGGATGCAGAGGTTGTGGTGAGCCAAGATCCCGCCACTCTACTCCAGCCTGGGCAACACAGCGAGTCTCCACCTAAAAAAACAAACAAAAAATGTGATATTTTACTTGATTTTAAAAAAAATTACAATACTTTTGGGGGAACAGGTGGTACTTCATTACATGAGTAAGTTATTTAGTGGTGATTTCCGAGACCTTTTACTTGATTTAAAAGCCTGAAAGCAACATGGTACATGAGGATTAGCAAGATATAAACACTCCACGTTTTATAAGCAATCCACGTTTTTCCAAAAGATCTATCAGGTTTGATATTAAAGTGATTTTGACAAGCATGGAAAAAAAATAAGATCACCTGTGGTGGTTTTAACATACATATACAAATTCTTCAATGTATTTCTTCCTTCAAATATGGATTCTACCTTTCCCCTTCAGTGTGGGCAAGGCTAGCCTCATGAGTGTGCAACCTGTCCAGTCACACAGAGTTCCAAGTTTAGAAGAACCCTGTGCTTCATTTATAACGCTCTGCTGTCACTGCCCTGAAATTTGTAATAATTTTACAACAAAGGACCTGCACTTTCAATTTTGCACTAGTTCCAATAAGCCACTCCTGAGTGGGGTCAAACTTAGTGACTTACTTCTTACAATGTGGCAGAATGACAATGTGTGACTTCTGGGACTATTTCATAAAAGCTATTACAGCCACCTCTTTGTTCTTACTGATCACTCAATCTAGGGGAAGCCAGTGCCATTTAATCATGCATCCCTACGGAGAGATCCAGTGAAGCCCTCAGATGACTGGCTTGACATCTTGTCTGGTTGAAAATCTTGTCAACCAGGATTGGTTGACATCTCGTCTACAATCTCATAAGAAACTCTTAACACAGAAGGGCCCAGCTAAGCCAAGCTGTTCCCCAATTCCTAAGCCCCTCAAATGGTGAGACAGTAAATGTTTATTGTTGAAAGCAACTATGTTTTAAGGGAGTTTGTTAAGCAGCAATAACTAAATGTTGGCGAAAGGTATACTGAAATTGGACTTCTGATACACTGCAGGCACAAATACACATTAATTGCAAGCTTTAAAATAAGTTCCTGCTCTTTAACATTAAAACTGATAAAACTCTATTCTAAGAAAATACTTAAAACAGAAAACTTCTTCTTCTTTTTTTTTTTTTTAAGTCAAGGTCTGTCATCTAGGCTGGAGGGTAGTGGTGCAATCACAGCTCACTGCAGCCTCGACCTCCCAGGCTCGGGTAATTCTCCCATCTCTCAGGCTCCCGAGTAGCTGGGACTACAGGGGTGCACCATTACACCTGGCTAATTTTTGTATTTTGGCCTCCCAAAGTGCTAGGATTACAGGTGTAAGCCATCATATCCAGCCAAAACAGAAAAACTATGTAGCAAGATATACATTGCAATTCTGTTTACAATAGCCCCAAGTTAGAAAAAACCTAAATATCCCAGAATAGAGAAATAAAATGTATGCACATGGGCAATTTAAAAGTCATTAAAAATCAGTTCTTATTATGCAATAAGCATTTTCTGTATTATAAAGTTTTATGTAAAAGAATAGGAAATTATTAGAATACCCTGAGTTCATTTTTAAATATACATTAAAAACTACTAAGAAATAATACCAGTATGTTCGCTATTTTCTACTTCTAATATTATCTGTTTTTTAAATTAAAATTTTACTTTTTTAGAGACAGTGTCTTGCTGAGTGTGGTGGTGCAATCACAGTTCACTGCAGCCTCAAACTCCTGGACTCAAACAATCTTCCTGCCTCTACCTCCTAAGCTCCTAGGACAACAGGTGTGCATTACCACGTGCTGGCTAGTTATTTTATTTTTTGTAGAGATGGGGTCTCACCATGTTACCCTGGCTGGTCTCGATCTCCTGGCCTCAAGCAGTCCTCCTGCCTGGGCCTCACAAAGCACTGGGATTATAGTCAAGAGCCACCAAGTCCAACCTATTAACCTAATTTTTAATAAGCATGTTTCTTTTTAAAAATAAAAAGGATTCCATAAACAAGATAATAAAAAATTATACTTTAAGTAATGCTAAAAATTACTTGAGTGCATTATTACTGAGTTCTTCCAAAAGTGAGGGGAAAAAAATCTCTAAAGAAAAAACTATTTTGTGAGTAGCATTCTGATGTACTTACCCAAAAGAAAATTTTCTGGCTTCCAAATAAATCTGGTTGACCAATTCTCGAGTTGGTGCTACAATAAGACACTCTGGTTCCTGCAACTCTTTAAAACGACTGGCAGTTATTCCATCATGCATCATATGAGCCAAAATTGGGAGGAGAAAAGCCGCCTAGAAGTTAAGTTGCCTACTTTACAAACTTATAGCACATCACTTTTATCCCTATGGAAAGCTAATCCTCATGTCCTTATAGCCTTTAGACTCTACTTCCATCCCACTGGGAAATTCAAGATGAAAAATGAAAACAACTTTCATTTCAATGTGTTCTTAACATTTAGGTCTTTATGCTCTTATTATACAATATAAAATTTGGTAAAACTAATCTACCCTATCAAATTTTTTCAGTGTATTTTTAAAAGCATACCCATGCATTCTAAACAGATCAACAACATTAGCCTATTTATAGAGGAAAATAATAAATGTAGTTGCTGCAAATCATTACAGTGAACAATTACTCTAAGTTAGTCCTTTTGAGGTCATAAAATCATCACTCAGAATGGATGACAAAAGTGGTCCACAGAGCAAAAACTTAGAAATCATCATTTGTATTACTGAACACATTACCCTTACTGAAGTTACATCTGGCAACAGAAATTTTGTGCTAGAGTTTTCTCATTTAAGCAAATAAGACACTTGCTAAACTTTACCTCCAAAACCATATGTAACACTCTCATCAGCTGCTATACAATATCTATATTTCCTTACAATTCTACTATGAAGGCTGATTAAGACTAAAATAGTATGACCTCATGGACTCTATGATCATAGAAATAAGAGTCTCATCTCATGGAGTCGTAATTAACACACAAATTTCCCAGATTAGTCCTAAAACCAACCTGGTCTCATCAGACTTCTTTTATAATTAGCATAATCTGAGGTCACTGAATACTAAGGAATCATGCACAATGCATGTAACTGTTTCTCATTCTTTATCTTTTGACTTCAAGAGTGTACCAGCTATAATACAGAAATTACTTTCTTCCTCTCTGTTTTATAATCTCTGCTTTGACTTTCAGACACTTTGTTTTAGATACTACCATGCTTCAGAAAGAGCTGCACACAGAAAAGATTAAACATCTATAGACTGCAACACTACCCTAGAAATAGTTCAGAATTCTTTCTTTAGAAGTACACAAATCCTAATAAAAATCAGAAGCAAAACCATCAATACTTATGACAGCTCACTGAAACCATCTACAAACCTTCTACTCAAAAGAAGAAACCAAGTTACTAAGGAAGAACCAAAGCTCAAAAAACCTAACAGTTTGGACATGTGGGGAAAGACTTACAGTCTTCCCAGACCCTGTTTGAGCACAAGCCATCAAATCTCGTCCTGCAAGTATGATAGGAATACTGTATTTCTGCACAGGAGTAAGCTTAGTATAACCAGCTTTAGCAATGTTGTTATTCAGTGTCTGACAGAGATTAGCTTCTTCAAAAGTCTGAAAATTAAAAAAAAAAAGCAGTGATTACATTCTATATATCATATGCAGATCATTTATAAGCATATTTCATTCAAGCTACTTTCCAAGTTCTGTTTAATTCTACTTTATATACTAAAGTGACTTTAGTAACATGCCGCCACTCAAATATTCAAAGCCTGTATATTATAATATAATTTGACAGAATCAGGAAGTATTCCCCACAAATGGTGGTTTTAAAAAATTTTTCCTGCCCCTTTAAAACCTATGAGATATGAAGAATTCTGCTAGTAATGGCTTGTTCTAAGTATAATTATCAATAGGAGACAGAGGGCTCCCCCTCTCAGAAAAATCACTGCCCTAAGACACACTTTCTCACAATCTTGGGGAAACATCTTGAGTTACTAGGAAAAGTATTATATTAAGGAAGTTTAAATAAAATTCTCATCCTGGTATGGGGAGTAGGGATGAAATCTATTACTCTCTTTTGACATAGCAATTAATTCTATTGTAGATGGTAAGACATCACTCTAAATTTCCAATCTAAGACCTTAGATACGAGAGGTGAAATTCGTGTGTTGATATCAGCTTTACAAACTATATAATGTATTTTAAAAGTAAAGTTTGCTACACAGCCAATACAGAAACAATTAATTCACTGACCAGAATTGCTGGTGGTGCATCATGTCCAGACACTTCCACAAGAATAGTGTCGTATTTGTCAAAGTTTATGCCTGTCTGATAATGTGCAAAGATGGAGTCCTCATCCTCAGGTGGAGGCGGCGGTATGTAGGTCACTTTTGGTCCTTGGAATTTAAATTAAAAACAAAACGTACGTTACAGAGACTAAAAGAAAATGTAAGAGAAAATAGACAAAAATTGACAAGATCAAATTTTAAATACTATGGAACTTGCCACTGCTTACCTTTAAAGTTTTCACTACTCAAATTTTTAAAAGATAACGTTATTTTTAAGTAAAATACTTAAGCATTTTTATTAAAACACAATATACTCCCATGTGAGTCACATAAACGTTAATATACCTTGAGTATCACTACTTTCTCCTCCTTCTGCTTCTGACTTCCAAGAATCTTAAAGAGATCAAATAAAAAAGATATACATGTTTTTTTAAAATTGAAGGGTAAAAGAACTCTCACTACAAAAATTAAATACCTTGTTTCAGGAAAACTTACTCTTTCCAGAGCCTGTTATTACTTCTTCATTTAAACCTCTGTAACCACCTGTTAAACAAATTCATAAGTGACAATTGGTCAAGATGCAAGGTTGTGCACATCTTTATTTTCGTTGCTTGTCTTCAAAGAGAACAAGTTCTAAAAAACTTTAAATTACCTTCTTAAAAATACTTGAGACAATTAAATAGAATCTTGTACTTTTTTAGTTTCTGTAGTATTCAAAATGATTTTATGTAGATGAGACTATTATATATTACATTTTGTTTAAGCTGTTATATTTCTTTCCTAATCAGCAAAGGAATGTATTTTCTAAAAGAACCTGTGTTGAGGGGTGACCCCAAGACCATCCCCAGTTCAATAATTGCTAGGAGGATTCACCAGACTCAATATAGTCATAGTCATGGTTATGATTTATTAGTGAAAAAATAGGGAGTACAATCAGCAGAAAAAAAAGGTGCATAGACCCAGAGAAAACCAGGCACAAGTTTCCAATTGTCTTCTACTGCAGTTACACAGGATGTGCTTAGTTCTCCCAGCAATGAGCTGTGACAACACATGTAAACTCTACCAGAGAAGAGTATTAGAGACTCAGAAGCTCATTAGAGACTTAGTACCCAGGGTTTTTATTAGGGGCTAATAATGTACTCACCTTCTGCCTGGCACATACCAAATTCCAGACTCCCAGAAGGAAAGCAAATATTCAGCAAAAACCACAATGCACAAATGGTTTAGGCACAATGAGTTGCTCTTACCTATTAGGGTATTGAGAACCCGTCCCAAATCCAAGTTTTCAGATGCTAGCTGTGATGGTTAATTTGTGGTGTCAATTTGATGAGATTAAGGGATACCCAGGTAGCTGATAAAGCATTATTTCTGGGTATGTCTGTGAAGGTGTTTTAGAAGAGACTGGCATTTGTATCAGTGGACAGAGTAGGAAGATCGACCCTCATCCAATGTGGGCAGACACCATCCAATAGGCTGGGGGCCAGATAGAACAAGAAGGCAGAGGAAAGGCAAATTTTCTCTCTCTTCTGCAGCTGGGATACCCTTCTTCTCTTGCCCTTGGACATCAGAACTCCAGGTTCTCTGGCCTTTGGACTCTAGGGCTTATACCAGCAATCCCCCGCCCTCTGACTCTGCCCCACCAAGAGGTTCTCAGGTCTTTGGCCCTGAACTGAGAGTTACACTATCAACTTCCCTGGTTCTCATCATTCTCAGCAAACTATCACAAGGACAGAAAACCAAACACCGCATGTTCTCACTCGTAAGTGGGAGCTGAACAATGAGAACACATGGACACGAGGAAGGGAATATCACACACCAGGGTCTGTTGGAAGGTGGGGGACAGGTGCAGGGATAGCGCTAGGAGAAATACCTAACGTAAATGATGAGTTGACGGGTGTAGCACACCAACATGGCACATGTATACCTATGTGACAAACCTGCATGTTGTGCACATGTCCCCTAGAATTTAAAGAAAAAAAAAAAAACTTTACTGGTTCCTTTGGACTTGAACTGAACAACACTACCGGTTTCCCTGGTTCTTAGCTTGCAGACAGCCTATCATAGGACTTTCTCAGCCTCCATAATCTCATGAGCCAATGCTTCTAATTAGTTCCCTCTCATCCATCCATCCATCCATCTCCTCCCTCCCTCCTTCCTTTTGGTCTGTCTCTCTAGAGAACCCTAACTAATATATACTAGCCAAGGAACAGCCTTTTAAGTAAGATTTTCAATTTCATTTACTGATGAATTTTTGATGAACAATCAGGCCTGTTAACTCCTTTCTATATACTACCTTTCTGATTTTTAGATAACGAGTAATCTGTTGTGCCACTTTTAGGTACTATGACTGCATTAAATTCAAAAGCTAATTAGATATAACACTTTTTCTACGTGAACTCTAATTTCCTTATCTTGTATGTCCACAGGTCTTGAAATCCTCCTTCATATAGGCTGCGAATATTTGTAGAAGATTTGGTTTAGCTAGTCTTTCATAAACTTTTTCTATATTGAAGAATCCAAGAATCAGCATGGGTTGGGGGAATGTCACTCTAAATACTCTTGGACTAATGATTACTGAGAATCTTCAAATACATCAAGCAAGCTTCACCAATTTACTAGTCTGGAAAGCATTTAAACTTTTATATGACACTGAAGTATTTATACTTTGAAAAACTTTAAGGTCGGGTGCAGTGGCTCATGCCTGTAATCCTGGCACTTTGGGAGGCCGACGCGGGCAGATCACCTGAGGTCAGGAGTTTGAGACCAGCCTGGCAAAGGTGAAAGCCCATCTCTACTAAAAATACAAAAATTAGCCAGGTGTGGTGGCAGATGTCTGTAATCCAGCTACTAGGGAGGCTGAGGCAGGAGAATGGCTTGAACCCGAAAGGCGGAGGTTGCAGTGAGCTGAGATAGCGCCAGCCTGGGTGACAGAGCGAGATTCTGTCTCAAAAAAGAAAAATAAAAGGTAAAAGAAAAAACTTTAAGAGTACAAAATTATATATTGAGCTAACTTTATCCTTCAGATCAAATCACATAAGTATTCCATAAGAAAAAGCATATGGTTTTTGTCAGGCCTCTGAGCCCAAGCCAAGCCATCGCATCACCTGTGACTTGCACATACACGCCCAGATGGCCTGAAGTAACTGAAGAATCACAAAAGAAGTGCAAATGCCCTGCCTCGCCTTAACTGATGACATTCCACCACAAAAGAAGTGAAAATGGCCTGTCCTTGCCTTAAGCGATATTATCATCTTGTGAAATTCCTTTTCCTGGCTCATCCTGGCTCAAAAAGCTCCCCCACTGAGCACCTTGTGACCCCCACTCCTGCCCGCCAGAGAACCCTCCCTTGACTCTAATTTTCCTTTACCTACCCAAATCCTATAAAACGGCCCACCCTTATCTCACTTCACTGACTCTCTTTACGGACTCAGCCCGCCTGCACCCAGGTGAAATAAACAGCCATGTTGCTCACACAAAGCCTGTTTGGTGGTCTCTTCACACGGACGCGCATGACAGTTTTAATAAGGATTTGTACATATTATATCTTAGCCTTTAACTTCCACACAGCATCCCATTTCGTGATTATTATTTTATTAAACAGTTGTTTTTTATTTTGAGATGGAGTCTTGCTCTGTCACCAGGCTGGAGTGCAGTGGTGTCATCTCAGCTTACTGCAACCTCCACCTCCCAGGTTCAAGCAATTCTCCTGCCTTAGCCTCCTGGGTAGCTGGGACTACAGGCGTGCGCCACCATACCCAGCTAAGTTTTGTATTTTTAGTAGAGATGGGGGTTTCACCATGGTGGCCAGGATGGTCTCGATATCTTGACCTTTTGATCCACCCACCTAAGGCCTCCCAAAGTGCTAGAATTACAGTCATGAGCTACCGTACCCGGACTTAAACAGTGTTTCATTTATGAATTTCAGGTGATTTTCAGTTTTTACTTATTATAAACAACATTTCAGTGAACATCCTTGTACATGTATTTGCAAATACATCTATAGTATATAATTCCTATAATGGAATTGCTGGATCAGAGAGGCAATAACCTGGAGAGTATTAAAGAACTATCTAAAACAGGCTGTGTAAATGTATGCTCCTCACAGTGTACAAAAGCAGTAAGTTACCTTTAACTTCAAAAATTAAATTTGTTTCCAACCAGTGAAGTACAGAAAAAAATTAAATTTGGAATACAATGATTTTAACTTCTTTCAGGTAAACAAAATAAGAACTTACCTCGTTCACTTCCACTGCCACTTCTGCTTTGAGAAGTATCACCATTACCTGCAAGGCATTGTTTTGCAAAATATTTAGATAACACACAGTTGCTACTCAAGCACACAAACCATGTGGTTATTTCTATTCAACAAAGTTATTACTTAGGAATTCTGGTCCTTTAACCCATCCATCTCTTAATTCTACATTTAACCTTTTTTTTTTTTTTTTTTTTTTTTTTTTTTTGTGGAGTGCAGTGGCACGATCTTGGCTCGCTGCAACTTCCGTCTCCCGGGTTCAACCAATTCTTGTGCCTCGGGCACCTGAGTAGCTGGAACTACAGGCACATACCACCATGCCCAGCTAATGTTTGTATTTTTAGTAGAGATGGGGTTTTGCCATGTTGGCCAGGCTGGTCTCGAACTCCTGGTCTCAAGTGATCCACCTGCCTCGGCCTCCCAAACTGCTAGGATTACAGGCATGAGCCACCAGGCCTGGCTTCTAGGTTTAAACGTTAACCTTAACCTCATTTGAACATTTTTCATCAATTGTGTTTTCATTTTCACCTCAAATCACACAAATCATTTTCCCCTAACTCAGAATCCTTTATTCCTCTAGTTAATAATTCACATCTCAAATTAACTGGTAGATAACACAGAATAAATAATCCACATTGCACAAATTTTATAAGGGAGACAAAACTGTCCACATATTTTTACCTACAGATCTAAAAGCAGAGAAAATCATAAGCCAAACTAATATACTTTAACATATATATTAGGTTTACTAATCCTAGTGCTAAAAACATATATCAATAATTAATATTCAGTAATAAGTTTTATTTCTCACCTGTGCCACTTAATGCTGGTCTTCTAGAACCAAAAAGGCCACCAGTGCGCTGCATACATTCGTCTGGGTCTAAGTCATTATCTTGATTTGCAGAAAGTAAAATCAGATTATATTACTTTGAAGAAGTTTTTTAATTGTTCAGTAAACAGAAAAAAATCAAGTTATGCTATCAGAAGTTCAAAGATGCAGGGTAAAATAGAAAAATACTATTCTGGTTAAACTAAGTACTGTGCACAGGAATTCTCTACAAATAATGTCCTTCAATGACAAACTACTTCCTCAAAATGTATTTAAAATATTTCATAAATAAGTGCCAGTATTATGCCAAAATATGATACAAGCAAGTTAAATCTCTAGAAACTGCCTGAGAAACTTCACATTGCATCATTTCACTACTTACTCTTCAAAGTAGCACCCCTTGCTCCCACTGTTGCCAAATCAAACCTTACCAGTCCTGCACAGTAACCCTTCAAAATCCCTAAACTTCTGTCGGTGACAATTCTCTAATCTGCTACACATCTATTAAATCATTATTACAAATTTATGTTTGTAATCTGTCCTCCTCTGTTTAGAGGCACATATGTTCCAGCAGTGACCTCTGAAGTCAGTACCTTATCTCTAAAAAATGATGGCTGGAAAAATTTAAGGTAGAAAGCCACATTGGTGAAAGAAGGTATGGGGGGAGGTAGAGCCACATAGAAAGTCACCTGTTTATAAGGTCAGCCATATTATCAAAGCTCTAAAACAATGAATAGTATGTAATATTAAATAATTGAGTCACTCAAACTTATTTTTTAAATTCATGTATTTCAACCTAACCAATATGCAATTAAATCTGTCTAAAAAATAATGTTATATATAATGTGGGTGATTAACGTGTATTAGTCACTGAGCTAAGCTATTCTCATATAATCCTCATAACAACCTTCTTTGATACGTATTTTTTAAAATCATTTTCTTTTTAACAGATGAAGCACATCATTTGCAAATCCACTACTAACTTGGACTTTCTAGACCAAATCCTCCACGGCAACCTCGGAAACTACCTCTTCCACCTCTTCTGGATGTCCCTGAAGCTTCTGAATTATTTCCATCTCGATAGCCTATAATATTAAAACACACACAAGAACAACACAAAACAACAACAAAGAAATCTTGGGGACATGGTCAAATTTAATTTAAGCCTTGAATAATTCAGTAACTTTAAACAAGTATTTTAAGGCATTGTTATCAAAAAGAAATGACATTTTGACCTGTAAGTGTTCAACTTTACTAATATAAATAGATATGGCTACAATTTTTAAAAACCTCATTGCTTGCTTTGAGAATCGAGTCTAAAAATCACCTAAAGGAGAAAGTGGCACTTGAATTAAAACATTAAAAGTCACCAAAACTGCACCATTAACTGGATTTCCACAATACACAAAAGAATTAAATAAATCCTAGACTTCTATCCGCTCCATATAGAATATAGTAAACATCTTACTCAAAGCATAGACATGCAGACACATATAAAGTCTGATTTCCAGGTACAAACAATTTTTAATTGAATTGAATACCAAGAGATTAGTAGAAACAGTTCAAGTAAAATTTAATTGCACATAGGGCAGACTCATAGGGCAGAAACAAATTAATGCAAAACCAAAGTGTCAACTGGGCAGGAAATAGAGACTGTTCAGTTTGTAAACTTGTAACTATTTACACCTAAAGAGAATGATGAATAAAGAGAAATTCTATATATGCTATTTCTGAATATTAGAGTATACGTATTTTAAAACCTATTTAAAAATGAAACAAAACTCTTCAAAAAATTTATTTTCTGGAAACTTTTCTGTAAAGGTATAAGTTATTTTCATGAAAGTAAAAGAACATATAACACATATATAAATTAAAAATATAATAAAATGAAAGCTTATCTCCACTGCCCAGCTTAAGACTAAAATGTTTCCAATATATTTGCAGCCTGTGTTTTTCTTTTGCCCTCTGCTTCTCTTCTCCCTAAGCACTTCTTCTAACTAACATCCAACCAGCCAATATCCTGAATAGTTTTTCGTTTCCTCGCTCTTAATTTCATTAGCTACGTACAAAGCCTTAAGCAACATATTAGCATTATGTTAGAGTTTCATATAATGGAACTAAAACATACTCTTCTTCCACATCTTTTTTTTTTTTTTTTCCGAGATTAAGTCTCACTCTGTCACCCAGGCTGGAGTACAGTGGCGTGATCTCGGCTCACTGCAACCTCTGCCTCTAGAGTTCAAGCAATTCATCTTGTCTCAGCCTCCCGAGTAGCTGGGATTACAGGCGTGCACCACCATACCCAGCTAATTTTTGTATTTTTAGTAGAGACAGGGTTTCACCATGTTAGCCAGGATGGTGTCGATCTCTTGACCTCAGGTGATCTGCCCACCTCAGCCTCCCAAAGTGCTGGGATTACAGGCGTGAGTCACTGTGCCTGGCCCCATGCCTTTTTCCTTTTATTCAACTTTGTTGATGTATGAAACTACTTCATTCACTTTTACTGCTGAATACTCTATTGTATCTGTTTCTATTTCACTTACGTATATTACCTTTTTTATTTCTGAGTTTTCTCCCTTCTCTTTTAACTACTTAGCTTTAACACTTAACTCATTCTTTTTTCTGAGAAAAGAAATATTTAAACTATTTTCAATCTAGTCTTCTTCCTACAAAGCTGTCCTACTAGATTTCCTCTATTAGCAAGTTTTACATTTTATCCTTTCTCTAATGCATTTAAGGCTATAAAATTTCCTCTAAGAGGCAGCTGCTTTAGCTATATCCTCAGAGTTTTCCTGTGTTCTGTTCTTACTGTTATTAAATTCTAAATATTTCAGGATTTCCATATGAACTGTTATTCATAAACTAAGAAATTCAGTTTCCAAATCATGAAGGTTAGACTTACTGATTTCTACTTTCATTTTAATAAGAGAACATGACTGATGATATATTTGTGGTATATTTTTGGCCTTAAAAGATGATTAAATTGTACATATTTTCCATATATGCTGGAAAAATACGTGATTTATAATTTTAGAGTATATGATTCCAAACAAATATTAAATCAAGCTGACTAAGTGGCATTCAGATCTTCTATATTCTTACTAATGTCTATTCTGCTGTCTCAACTTACTAGGATTTGCAAAATTTTTATGTCTATTTTTCTTTGTCCATCTTAGTATATTGTTAGATTCGAACTATGTTCGGAACTGTAATGTCTTCCTGATGAATTTCTTTATCCTTAATAATTCTACCTTACAGTATACTTTGTCTCCTATTTCTATACCAGCTTTGAGTTATTGAACACTTTTTTCTTTTTACTTTATTATTATTTTTTTAAGTGTCAGGGTACATGTGCAGGATGTGCAGGTTTGTTACACAGGTAAACGTGTGCTATGGTAGTTTGCTGCACCTATCAACCCATCACCTACGTATTAAGCCAAGCATGCATTAGCTCTTTTCCCTAATGCTCTCTCCCCGCTGCCTGCCCTTCCCCGACACCTACAGCACCTGGTGGTATTCCCAGGCAGTCCCCCATCCAAGTACTAACCAGGCCCAACTCTGCTTACCTTCCAAGATCAGATGAGCTCGGGCACGTTCAGGGTGGTACGGCCGTAGACTTTTTTTAATTTAAAAAAATAGTTTTTTGTAAAGACGAGATCTAGTTACTCAGGCTGGCCTTGAATTCCTGGCCTCAAGAGATTCCTCCCATGTTGGCCTGCCAAAATGCTAGGATTACAGGCATGAGACACCATGCCTGACCTCTTGACTTTCAACTCCATACCGAAATATGCTTACCTATATTATAATTACTGATATACGGATCTTTTATTTCTACCATCTTTGTGTTTTCTCTTTACTGAGTTTTTTCAATGCTTTTTGTTCTCCTTTCTGTTCTGTTTTCCCCAAATGGTAAGCTATGTATTTTATTTTTTACCTATTTTCACCATGGATATTTAGTAAATATTTAAACTATTTTCAGTCTAGCTTCCTTCCTACAAAGCTCTGTCCTTCTATTAGATTTCCTGCATTAGCAAGTTACATATTTTATCTTTTTTTTTTTTTTTTTTTTTTTGAGACGGAGTCTCACTCTGTCGCCCAGGCTGGAGTGCAGTGGCCGGATCTCAGCTCACTGCAAGCTCCACCTCCCGGGTTTACGCCATTCTCCTGCCTCAGCCTCTAGAGTAGCTGGGACTACAGGCACCCGCCACCTCGCCCGGCTAGTTTTTTAGTATTTTTTAGTAGAGACGGGGTTTCACCGTGTTAGCCAGGATGGTCTCAATCTCCTGACCTCGTGATCCACCCGTCTCGGCCTCCCAAAGTGCTGGGATTACAGGCTTGAGCCACCGCGCCCGGCCTACATATTTTATCTTATCCCTTCTCCAATTACTCTTCAATTATACTTAAGAAATATGTTTCCTTCCAACTGAGCTGGCAAGAATTTAAGTCTTTTCATTTGCTAGTATTTTAGTTCACTTTTGTTTCTAGAACCCCTAAATTAATAGTCATTATTGCTAGTTTATTTAGTCAATACTTATTTAAGTTTACCAATAGGTTTATCTGTTTTACAATTTTTATCTTTTCTTCGCTCATTATTGCTTCGTTTCCTATGCCTTTCTTCCTGCAATCAGTTGTCTTACTACTGTATACAATTTAGTAGTTCTTACTCAACAGTCTGAGAGTATTAAACACCATTTTTATCTGAATGGCATTATTTCTCCCTGGCACCTAATTATCTGAATATACTTATTTGGGTTCAGAGCTATTCTCCTTCAGCATTCTGAATATACTATACTATTACATTCTGACCTGTACCTTTACTGAAGAAAATTCTGTTGTGAATACAATGTTCTTCTAAAGGCGAATCTACCTTTTTTCTCCAGTAGTTTTATAGGTTTTAAAACTATAATTTCAATACATGCATAAGGGTATAAATTTTTAAATTTAATTTGCTGAGAACTCTTGTGCCTCCCTAACTCTGGAAAAGTCTCATCTCTTCTCTTTGAATATTCTTCTTTCCTCTCCTTCTCCCATTTTCTGGCCTCTCCTCAGGAGTCAGTCATATATTGGGCCACAGGTCTTATTCTATCTTCCATACCTTATTTATTAACTGCTCTCACTTGTGTTTTCCATTTCCAAGTTTAGAGAATTTCCACAGATCTATCTTTGGATTAATTCATTCTCTTCATCTGTGTTTAATCTTTACCTTTAATCACTCTGTTCTTTTCTGTAAATTTCGAAAAATTCAAATTGAGCCCTTTTCTTTTTTTTTTTTGTTTTTTGAGACAGAGTCTCGTTCTGTCACCCAGGTTGGAGTGCAGTGGCGTGAACTCAGCTCACTCCAACCTCCACCTCCTGGGTTCAAGTGATTCTCCTGCCTCAGACTCTGAGTAGCCAATATCCTGAATAGTTTTTCATTTCCTTGCTCTTAATTTCATTGCCTGCACCACCACATCCAATTAATTTTTGTATTTTTAGTAGAGACGGGGTTTTAACACGTTGGCCAGGCTAGTCTCAAACTCCTGACCTCAGGTGATACACCCGCTTCGGCTTCCCAAAGTGCTGGGATTACAGGTGTGAGTCACTGCGCCCGGCCAACATTAACATATTTTCTTAAAGTAACATGAGTCCTTCCAGAAGGTATAGTCTGCATTTCATAAGGGACGGCTGACAATCTCTTATAACTCTTAAAGATGTTTGGTGACATCTTCACAAAGAAATTAGCTTATAAATCATCTAACCTTTGTATAAAAGAAAAGTGAACATCTTTTATTCACTTTTTAAAAAGTACTTACCAGATAGTTATTATATTTCTACATACTAACAAATAAAATGAAAATGTTAAAATGATACATATCACTGACATCAGCAAAAATGGCCAAGTAAGGACCTCCAAATTCCACTACTCCAAAAAGGCAAGGAAAAAAATGGGCAAGAACTGTCAGAATTAATTTTTTCCAAACTCTAGAAATGAATCAAAGGCTTGAAGCAACCCAGGGAATATTTGTTCAGTCAAGGCTGACTGTTGGTAAGAACAGCAAATTCCGCAGCATTTTAACTTACCCAGTTCCATCTCTCGGCAACTCAACTTGTAAGTATATAACCAAAAGATTTGAAAACAGGGACTCAAATAGGTAACGATAGGTGAATGTTCATAGAGGACTTACTCACAATAGTCGGAAAGAAGAAACAATCCAAGTGTCCATCAATAGATGAATGGATAAATAAAATGTGGTAAATACATTATATTATTCAACCATTGAAAGAAATGTAGTTTTGATGCATGCTACATCATGGATGAACACTGAAAACAAGATGCTAAATAAAATAGCCAAATACAACAGGACAAATAATGTATGATTCCACTTGTAATGAAATACCTAAAACAGACAAATTTCATAGACAAGATGGAATAGAAGTTACCAAAGACCAGGGTTAAGGGAGTATACAGGGAATTGTTGTCTAATGGTGCACAAAGTTTCTGTTTGGGTGATGACAGTGATGACAGAATACTGTGCACTTAAAGGCAAAAATTATACACTTAAGAATAGTTAATATGGAAAATGTTGTTATAGAGATCTTACCACACACACACAAAAAAAGCTGGAAATACCCCAAGTTACATGAAAACTATTAATCTATAAATCCAAGAAACTCAACTCCAAGGAGGGTAAACCCAAAAAGATCCACATCTAGATACATTAATATAAAACATCAACAAATGGTGCTACAACAATTGGGTAACCATATGCAAAAGAATTTGGACCCCCACCCCACACCATCTATAAAAATGAACTCAAAATGCATCAAAGACTTAAGTGTAAGGACTAAAACTATAAAATTCTTAGAAGGAAACAAAGGAAAAAATCTGCCTGACTCTGGATTAGGCAACAGTTTTCTAGTTATAATACCTAAAGAACAAAAAAAGATAAACTGGGGTGGATAAAAATTTAAAATTTTAGTGTTTCAAAGGGTACCATCAAGAAAAGGAGGCCGGGCGCTGTGGCTTATGACTGTAATCCCAGCACTTTGGGAAGCCGAGGCGGATGGATCACGAGCTCAGGAGATCGAGACCATCCTGGCTAACACAGTGAAACCCCGTCTCTATTAAAAATACAAAAAAATCAGCTGGGCATGGTGGCGGGTGCCTATAGTCCCAGCTACTGGGGAGGCTGAGGTAGGAGAATGGGGTGAACCCAGGAGGCGGAGTTTGCAGTGAGCCAAGATTGCGCCACTGCACTCCAGCCTGGGCGACACAGTGAGACTCCGTCTCAAAAAGGAAAAGACAACCCACAGGAGGTTATTAAACATTTGCAAGCCAGACGCAGTGGCTTATGCCTGTAATCCTAGCACTTTGGAAGGCCAAGATGGGAGAACTGCTTGAGCCCAGGAGTTTGAGACAAGCCTAGACAACACAGTGAGACCCCATCCCTACAAAAAATAAAAAAACTAGCTGGGCATAGTGGCACACGCCTATAGTCCCAGCTACTCAGGAGGCTGAGGTGGGAGAACTGCTTGAGACCAGGAGGTTGAGGCTGTCATGAACCATGACCATGCCACTGCACCCCAGAGTCTGGGTAACAGAGCGAGACTCTGTCTCAAAAAAAAAAAAAAAAATTAGACAAATTTAGAAAAAATAAACATTTGCAAATCATGTAGCTGATGATACTCATATTGAGAATATATAAATCTTAAAACATAAAAAGACAACCCAATTGTTGAAATGAATGAAGGATCTGAACAGACATTTCTCCAAAGATATACAAATGGTCAATAAGCACATGAAAAGCTGCTCAACATCACAGTCATCAAAAAATGCAATCAAAACAACAATAAGGGCTGGGCACTGTGGCACACACGCCTGTAATCCCAACACTTTGGGAGGCTGAGGCAGGCAGATTGCTTGAACTCAGGAGTTCAAGATCAGCCTGGGCAATATAGTAGAACCCCATCTCTACAAAAAACACAAAAATTAGCTGAGTGTGGTAGTACATGCCTGTAGTCCCAGCTACACAGGGGGTTGAGGTGGAAGGATTATTTGAGCCCGGGAGGATGAGGCTGCAGTGAGCCAAGATGGTGACAGAGCCCTCCAGCCTGGGTGAGAGTGAGACCCTGTCTCAAAAAAACAAAAAATCCATAATGAGATACCACTTCACACTCAGTAGAATGGCTATATTTAAAAAAACACCAGTGAAAACTAGTATTGGTGGATGTGGAGAAATCAGAACCCTTATAACACTGAGGGTGGGAATATAAAATGGTACAGCTGCTATAGAAAATAATTTCGCAGTTCCTCAAAAAGTTCAACATTAAGAGTTTAGCATATGACACAGCAATTCCACTCCTAAGTATATACTCCAGAAAAATGAAAACATAGGTTCACACAAAAACTTGTACACAAATGAATACAGCAGCATTAGCCATGATAGCCCAAAAGTAGAAACAACTCATTCATCAGCTGAAGAATAAACAAATATGATGTAACCACACAATGGTAGAGCCCTCAATGAATGGAATTAGTGTTCTTATAAATGAAGCACAAGAGAGCTGCCTGGCTTTATCCACCATGTGAGAAAACAGAGAGAAGACACCATCTATGAACCAGGAAATGGATCCTCACCAGACAATGAATCTGTTGGTGCCTTGATCTTGGACTTCCGACTCTCCAGAAATGTAAGAAATAAATTTCTGTTGTTTACAAGCTACCCAGTTTATAGTATTTTGTTATAGCAACCCAAATTAAGATAGTTTTTTCTTCTGGAAATTGATTAAGCTGATTCTAAAAATCACACAGGAATACAAAGGACTAAAAATAACAGGCAATCTTGAGGTTTTCATTTGTTTTGTGTTGCTCTAAAGGGATACCTGAGAGTAGATAATTAACGGAAAAAAAAAAAAGTGTATTTGGCTCACAATTTGATATCTGAAAATGTTCAAGATTGGGTATCTGGTAAGAGCCCCAGGCTGCTTCCACCCATGGCTGAAGGTGAAAGGGAGCTGGTGTGTTCAGCGATCATATGATGCAGAGGAAGTAGAGGGTACCAGGCCCTTTTTAACAACGAGCTCTCAAGGGAACTAATAGGGAACACATTCAACACCCCCACAAGGAAAACAGGTCTATTCATGAGGGATCTGCACCCCATGACCCAAACGCCTCCCATTAGACCCTACCTCCCACTCTGGGAATCAAATTTCAACATGAGAAGGACAAACATCCAAACCACAGCCCTTGAAAAACAAGCACTTGAAAGACTCACAATGCCAGTATCAGGACCTATTATGAAACCACAGTAATTAGATTATGGGGCAATGGTACAAAAATAGAAAAACTGACCAATGGAATAAAACCTAGAGAAACAGATACAGATACATAAGCCACCTAATTTAGAACAAAGACAGCCCTGTAGTGCAGAGTGGGCACTTTTTCAATAAGTGATACTAGGGATAGTCTTTTCAATAAGTGATACTAGGTCAACTGAACATCCATATGGAAAAAAATGTATATTGATTCCTACATTACATACAAAAAAAACTCCAGATTAATGCCAATTACTTATTTTTTTTAGACGGAGTCTCTCTCTGTCACCCAGGCTGGAGTGCAGTGGCGCAATCTCAGCTCACTGCAACCTCCGCCTCCCGGGTTCAAGCGATTCTTCTGCCTCAGCCTCCCGAGTAGCTGGGACTACAGGAGTGCGCCCGGCTAATTTTTGTATTTTTAGTAGAGACGGGGTTTCACCATATTAGCCAGGCTGGTCTCAAACTCCTGACCTCAAGTGATCTGCCCGCCTCAGCTTTCCAAAGTACTGGCATTACAGGCATGAGCCAATGCGCCTGGCCTATCTGTATGAACTATTCTTGCAACTTTTAAGTTTTAAATCATTTACAAATAAAAAGGTAAAAGTAAAGATACTCAACAGAAAAACGGGCAAATGGCAAAAGATGTCCAGATGTCAAAATGGCCAATAAACATAAGAAGTGCTCCATATTCCATTAGTCCAAAAATATAGAAATACATAATGAGTACACCACCACACAACCAGCAGAAAGGTTAAAATGAGAGAAAAATAAAATACCAGGCATTGGTTAGAATGTGAAAGTGTATCTTAGTTTAAACGCTGAAAACATTTGACAATATTATTAAAGCCAAAAATATATATAGCCTATGACCTAGCAATTCTTCTTCTGAGTATGTACTAATGACACCCAAGAGAATACTAGAATGTTTACAGAAGAACTTTCATAATGGCCCCAAACTGGAGATAATCCAAATACCTATCATTAATAGAACAACAGTAAAACAAAAGAATACTAAACGGTAATAATGACCTACAACTGCAACAAACACACTAAGAAGGTAAACATAAAATACAACATACGATATGATTCCATTTATATCAAGTATAAAAATAGACAAAATTATTGTTTGCTGTTAGAAGGCTTAATAGAGGTTTTGGGGTAATGAGTAATTAGTGAGTAAAAAATGAACATGAAAAGGGGTTTCTGAGGTGCTAGTAATTTGTATTTCATGACCTGAAGGCTGGTGAACACACTGAACTCAAGTGAGTTCAGTTTGTGAAATATAATTGAGCTATACATTTACGGTATGTGTACCTGTTTACATATTTTAATACAAACATATATACACACATGTATTTTCTGAGCGACCACTATACGCAGTCCTCCTATCCTCAAATGTATACATCTACAGAGAATGGGAATCAGGGATACCCTAAAAAATAGCTGTGTCCCTGCTAATTATCCTACACTAATCTATCATCTAATTATCCTACACTTGCTATAGGACCAAGCACATAGAGCTGCAAATGGTTTCGACTGCCTCATTTAAATATGAATTAAATTGATTTAAAGTAAATGTTAATAGTACAAAAGATATTCACTGATCTGAAGAAAAAAATTTCAAATATGAGCTATATTTTAGGAACATTAAGTGCCAAAAATTGCTTATTAAAAAAAATATGGTAAAAGATAAGTCTTGTTTTTTCTTAGCTTAACTTTCTCCCCACCACCACCCCTCTCCATAATTACCGTAAGAAGTAATTAAGGAGACAGTCTTCTCTCATTCTGAAATCCACAAGTCCTACCTTCACTAGGGAGGGCCCAATTCAGCCAACTATCTACCTAATGGGCAAAGGAAAAGAATGTCACCAAGGTGCAGCAAAAATTCATGTATCTGATTACTATAAAACCTCTTAACATAGATTTGCACATCCGTAGCAATTTTATAAGTTCACTATATTTTTCATATGTTTTGTTGTCACTGCTATTTTAACATGACTGCCCATATGTAATCAAGAATTAAGCATGGTAATTTTTGATACTACCTCATCTAGAATTCAATAGAAGCTGAATTACCAGAGTATGGTGAAATACTGCTAGACTTGAACAAAAAATAATCTTTCTTCCACCCTCAAATTTCCAATGACACTATTCAGAGACAAAGACATCCCCAGTTCATCTAAACTGCGACTGACCAAGATTCACATTGTCCCTCTTCTGTAATTTATAGTACATTCCTTCTGCAATTTATAGCACGATCATGGGGGGGTGGGCAACAGATCCAGTGATATGAGAAAGTAAAACAAGGACAGGCACGGTGGCTCATGCCAGTAATCCCAGCACTTTGGAAGGCTGAGGCAGCAACTCACCTGAGGTCAGGAGTTCGAGACCAGCCTGGCCAACATAGTGAAACCCCTCTCTACTAAAAATACAAAACTTAGCCAGGCATACTGGTACATGCCTGCAGTCCCAGCTATGAGGGAGGGTAAAGCCACAAGAATCACTCGAACCCAGGAGGTGGAGGTTGCAGTGAGCTAAGATCACACCACTGCACTCCAGCCTGGGTGATGGAGTAAGATTCCATCTCAAAAAAAAAAAAAAAGGTAAAAAAAAGGCATTATTTTTGTGCTTTCTATTCTCTTCCACTGGTCTAGGCATCTGGTTTTGGACCAGTACCATGCTGTTTTGGTTACTGTAGCCCTGTAGTATACTTTGAACTCAGGTAATGCGATGCTTTCCAGCTTTGTTATTTGTGCTTGGGATTGCCTTGCCTATTCATGCTCTTTTTTGGTTCCATATGAATTTTAAAATTGTTTTCTTTTTCTAATTCTGTGAAGAATGTCATTGGTAGATTGAAATCTGTAAATTGCTTTGGGCAGTATGGCCATTTTAACAATATGGTGGATAGCAATGCTACTGACTTTTGTACATTGATTTTGTATCCTGAAATTCTGCTGAAGGAATTTATCAGATCAAGGAACTTTGGGGCAGAGACTATAGGGTGTTCTAGGTATAAAATCATACCATCTGCAAACAGGAATTCCACACACCTACAGCCATCTGATTTTTGCCAGGGTTGCCAACAACAAGCAATAAGGAAAGGATTCCTTATTCAATAAATGGTGCTAGGATAACTGGCTAGCCATATGCTGAAGATTGAAACTGGACCCCTTCCTTAGACTGCATACAAAAATCAACTCCAGATGGATTAAAGAATAACATGTAAAACCTAAAACTATAAAAACCCTGGAGATAACCTAAATACCATTCTAGACACAGGCCCTGGAAGATTCTGTGATGAAGATGCCAAAAGTCACCTTGACAGAAGCAAAAATTGACAAATGGGACCTAATTAAATGAACAAGCTTCTGCACAACAAAAGAAACTATCAGCAGAGTAAACAGACAACCTACAGAATGGGAGATAATATTTGCAAACTACGCATCCAACAAGGGCCTAATATCTAGAATCTATAAGGAAATTAAATGTACAAGCAGAAAAACAAACAACTCTTAAAAAGTGGACAATGGACATGGACATGTTTCAAAAGACAACATACAGCCAACAGGCAGATGAAAAAATGCTCAACATCACTAATTATTAGGGAAATGCAAACCAAAACCACAATGAGATACCGTCTCATACCTGTCACAATGGTTATTATTAAAAAATCAAAAAATAAGGCCGGGCGCGGTGGCTCAAGCCTGTAATCCCAGCACTTTGGGAGGCCGAGACGGGCGGATCACGAGGTCAGGAGATTGAGACCATCCTGGCCAAAATGGTGAAACCCCGTCTCTACTAAAAAAATACAAAAAACTAGCCAGGCGAGGTGGCTGATGCCTGTAGTCCCAGCTACTCGGGAGGCTGAGGCAGGAGAACGGCGTAAACCTGGGATGCGGAGCTTGCAGTGAGCTGAGATCCGGCCACTGCACTCCAGCCTGGGCGACAGAGCGAGACTCCGTCTCAAAAAAAAAAAAAAAAAAAATCAAAAAATAACAGATGCTGGCAAGGTTGCAGAGAAAAGGGAATGCCTATATACTGCTGGTGGGAGTGTAAATTACTTGAGCCATTGTGGAAAGCAGTGTGGCGATTTCTCAAAGAACATAAAACAGAACTACCATTCGATCCAGCAATCCCATTATTAGGTATATACCCAAAGGAATATAAATAATTCTACCATAGAGTCACATGTACACATATGTTCATCACAGCACTATTCACAATAGCAGACACAGAATCAACCTAAATGCCCACCAACAGTAGACTGGACAAAGGTAATGTGGTACACATGCACCATGGACTATCTACTATGCAGCCATAAAAAAGAATGACATAATGTCCTTTGCAGGAACATGAATGGAGCTCCATTATTCTAAGCAAACTAACGCAGGAACAGAAAGTCAAATCATGAATGTTCTTACTTATAAAGTGGGAGCTAAACACTGAGAACACATGGACACCAAGAAGGGGACAACAGACACTGGGGCCTACTTTAGAGTAGAAGGTAGGAGGAGGTACAGGATCAAAAAACTACCTATCAGGTACTATGCTTATTATCTGGGTGATGAAATAATCTGTACACCAAAACCCATGACCTGTAATTTACCTAGATAACAAACCTACACACGTACCCCTGAACCTAAAAGTTAAAAAAAAAAAAAAAA
>NC_045437.1:63680918-63773512 GCF_002776525.5 Piliocolobus tephrosceles
TTTTGAGACGGAGTCTCGCTCTGTCACCCAGGCTGGAGTGCAGTGGCATGATCTCAGCTCACTGCAAGCTCCGCCTCCCGGGTTTAGGCCATTCTCCTGCCTCAGCCTCCAGAGTAGCTGGGACTACAGGCGCCCGCCATCTCGCTCGGCTAGTTTTTCGTATTTTTTAGTAGGGACGGGGTTTCACTGTGTTAACCAGGATGGTCTCGATCTCCTGACCTCGTGATCCGCCCGTCTCGGCCTCCCAAAGTGCTGGGATTAGAGGCTTGAGCCACTGCGCCCGGCCCACCATCAGTATTTTTCATCCAGCTCCTTCAAAATCAGTTTTACCAGTTTAGTGTCTCTGTGTTAAGCACAAAAGCACAAATTGCTCCAAAATGTGGTCCTTACCGCCTCTCTTGGAAAAGCCTCTGTTCCGTGTTGGATTATCTTCACAGTCATTACTAGACTCTTGAATAAAAGTTTAACATGTAAATAGCATTTAATTAACTTAAATGATGCAATATGTAAAGAATAGCACTGTCACAAGATAAGTTAGTTAGAAAACAAAATATTTTCGTAAGTTAAAATATAAACATATTCCTTCAAATAATTTTAACAGAAATATAAAGACATTATTCAGAGTCAATTCCCTATGCAAATCATCTCATGTATCTAAATATTAAATGTTATTACATGAAATTGAGAACCTACTATTTGCCAAGCATTATACTAGGGAAAACAAGTCAAAAAAAAATTAAGAATTTCATAAATTTCAGTTTGACCAAAAATGATTTCAGGAATATCTAAACTATTAAGTAATCAAGTGGTTCTCACATAAGGTCCATAGACCACTAGACTGTTCTATTTATAACGTCATATCTTTTCTGTAATTTACTTTTTTTTTTTGGAGATGGAGTCAAGCTCTGTCTCCCAAGCTGGAGTGCACTGGCACAACCCCTGCTCACTGCAACCCCCACCTCCCAGGTTCAAGCGATTATCCCTACTGAGTAGCTGGGATTACAGGCACGCGCCACCATGCCTGGCTAATGTTTGTATTTTAGCAGATGCGGTTAGGAGAGATGTGGTTTTGCCATGTTGGCCGGGCTGGTCTTGAATTCCTGAACCTCAGATGATTCACCCACTTTGGCCTCCCAAAGTGGTGGGATTATAGCTGTGAGCCACCACACCGAGCCAATCTACCATTCTTAATAAACCTGAGACATTTGCGCTTTCTTAAATATATGCAAACTTTCCCCCATTCATCCTAATGAAATAATTTGGGGATATCCTAGCTTTTCCATTTTTAATGATATTAAGAAGTAACATTCCCAGAGTTTTAAAATAGTGGTATAAGAGATTACTATACTGAAGGCGGCCTGAAAACTACCTGGAGAGTTGGTTAAAAATAAATTCCTAGGCCCCATTCCCAGAAATGTTTATTCTGAAAGGAATGATTTTTCAAAATGTAAAAGTTCTATGTTATTACTGTATCATCAAGCTTTCCAGAAGATTCCAAAAAAAGTCACATTCAGGAATACAAAGATGGTTTCAAGGGATCTTTGTACTTGTCATCTGGGAACATTAAGTCAAAATAATGAGAGCAAGTGACTAAAGAGCTTGCAGGCTATTAGCTAAGTTCCTGTGTAAAAGTCCCAATCCATTTAACAGCTAATATTGTTCTACAATAAACAGTGACTCAAAGCTCTTGTTGCAGTCTCCTATTTCAGCTGCAGCTGACAACTGACAAACAATCCTGAAGAGCCATTAACAAGACAACTTTCTGGAAAGTAGGACTTAATACAATGTAGAAGGGCAGGAAATAATTTTGGAAAAGTTGGCCCTGGAATAACAATGATGATAACTAGTATTTACTGCCTTAGAGAAAAAAAAACAACTATTAATCTGGGACCTGGCAAGGAAAAGAGTCTCACAATATCTTTGGCCAATTATTTCCCTAAAATAAACCTATAGTTATTTTGATCACAGTGGGAATAAAAATAGAAAACATTAAGAGAAGTTGGGTGATGGGTACATGAAAAACCTCCATACTATTTTTGCAACTTCTTATGAATAAAACTATTTTAAAATAAAAAAGTATTTTAAAAAATAAGTGATCTCTATAGTTAGGAAATAAAGCTAAGCACAAACAAAAATGAGATAATGATCCCAAGATTAGTTACAACCTATTAATTATATAAAAATAACACATGGCCTGGTACAGTGGCTCATGCCTGTAATCCTAGCACTTTGGGAGGCCGAGGTGGGTGGATCACGAGGTCAGGAGTTTGAGACCAGCCTGGCCAACATGGTGAAACCCCGCTCTACTAAAAATACCAAAAAAAAAAAAAAATTAGCCAGGTGTTATGGTGGGCGCCTACAATCCCAGCTACTCGGGAGAATCACTTGAACCCTGGAGGCAGAGGTTGCAGTGAGCCAAAACTGTGCCACTGCACTCCAGCCCAGGCAACAGTGCGAGACTCTGTCTCAAAAATTAGTAATAATAATAACAACATATAAAGAAAGTATGTACCTGGCACTGTTCTAAATGTATCATATGTATTAACTTTTTTAAAGTTTCACAAAAACCTTGTGAAGTAGATATAATCATCATTTTATAAATAGGGAAAATGAAAAACAGAAAGTTACAGGCTTTTTCAAGATAATATAATTGCCAGGAGGAGGATCTGAGTCTCACACCTAGGTGTTCAAATCCAGTATCTGAGTTCCTTATCACTACAATATACCAGCTTAAGCAAAGTAGATTACAGGCGAAAAAAATTTAAAAACATACTATCCATTTGTGTCCAGAGTAAAAAGTTTCCACTGTGAGCTCGAAACTTGGGCTTGTTAACAATCAGGATAATGAATGAATTCAATCCATATATATATTATATATACATATATATAAATTACATGTACATATTTAATATATAATATATATTTAATATATAACATATATAATATATAATCATTTGAATGGGATATATTATATATTTTATATATACATTTATTTATTTATACATAATATATATTATAATATATAATACATATTACATATAATATAATATAATATATATATATTATTTTAGGTGAACTAAGAAGGAAAAAAGAAGAAAGCAGGCCACTTCGGAGAAAAGTTCTCTCAACTGCTATCAGAAAGTGGAATTTTTATTCAAAAGCTCTCTGGCCCACCATCTCTAGAAAGGGATCAAGTAGGTAGAAAGGTCTGTGTATAAGTAGAAATGATCTTGAATATTAAATGAATTCAAAGTTGAGAGATCAGAATAGAAACAAATAGAAATGGAAAAGAATAAAAATGATGGCATTTTTCTTCTCTCACAAATACTAGTTCTACGTCATATATGTTTTCATTTGAATGGGATAGGAGAAAAAGAAGAGAAGTAGGGAGAAAGAGACTGGCAATAGTTAGGAGAAACAGTCTCGTTTGATAATTAAAATCTGGCCTTATACCAAAAGTGTTTTAAGGTGATCAGGTCTAGACTTGGTTTTGACTTTGGGAATCAAAGTGTTTAATAAGATCAAGCTTCAAATATTTAATGAAGAAAGATAGATGACATCTGAGTGTTTATCATGAATGTGTCTTGTATCGAGCTGTGTGCTTTTACACGCATTCTCACTTAGTCTGCCTAACCACCTATGAAATGAATACCTTCCATTCTATGGAATAGAAAACTGGCTTAGAAAAATTAAGCAGCTTGTTCTACTTCAACTAGCAGGTAGCAAGGCAGGGACAAGTTTGAAGCCAAGTTTGGCACCCTAAAGTGTTCTATGTTATAAAGATTTTATACATCAATGGTTACCAAACACAGGAGGTATCAGAATCACCATGGATGCTTTTAAATACAGGTTCTAAGGCCTCACCCAAATCGACTCAATCAGATTTGGGAATGCACTGTTTATCACAGTCCATCTTCTGGTATCATTATTCTCATCATTCTCTGTATTCCTGTAGAGTTCAGTACCTTCAATGGAAATGTCTTTAATTTCAGCACTGATTTACATTCTCAAGAAACTTTTTCTTAGATTTATTTGAATCTAAATATGACCTTACACATCACAAACTGTATTTATATAGAGAGTGAAGTTTCACTTCTTGACTACTTCCTTTTACTATCTATCTCCATTTCCTTTCTTTCTTTTTTTTTTTTTTTTTTTGAGACGGAGTCTCACTCTGTCACCCAGGCTGGAGTGCAGTGGCTGGATCTCAGTTCACTGCAAGCTCTGCCTCCCGGATTCACGCCATTCTCCTGCCTCAGCCTCCCAAGTAGCTGGGACTACAGGCGCCGCCACCTCGCCCGGCTAGTTTTTTGTAGTTTTTAGTAGAGACGGAGTTTCACCAGGTTAGCCAGGATGGTCTCGATCTCCTGACCTCGTGATCCGCCCGCCTCGGCCTCCCAAAGTGCTGGGATTTCAGGCTTGAGCCACCGCGCCCAGCCACTATCCCCATTTTCTTAAGTTTCAGAGCATTCAAAAGTTGTACCTCATGGATTAAGGCAGATGGCAACAGGTCAAATTAGTATGCCTGTTTTCTTTATGTACAAAGAATTCGTTATGTACAAAGCAGTAATATCCTTGGTTAAGGCTTTGGATGTAGCTACGTCATAAAATCTGGTTTAAATAAGTTAGAATTGGCCCAGACTAAGAGACTTAATCTTCATTTCTCTTTTTTAGCACGTACTCTTGACATTAAATTTTAAAACACAAAAATATTGACCTTACCTCTCCAGAAACCAGAGCTATCACCGTCTTCAAACTTGCTGTTTGAAAAACCTGTACAAAATATAAAATGAAACAATTTCCTGTACCTCTGTGGTAAAAAAATAATAATAAAAATAATAACTACACAGGGACTACTAGTTATGAAGACTTTTAAGATAAGCAATACACAATTGTATACATAGCTATCACATGCAAATTCACTCAGGCTGTAAACAATCTCTGCTTTGTATGAGTTTATCAACTCCATTCTCTTAAGGTTAAAAACAACTTTCTTTTCAGCCAATTCTATATTACCTCAATTGTCATATATTCCTCTATATGCACATAGGCAAAACAGAGGAATATGTCAGTGTAACCACTATATGTTTTCTATTTCAAACCATCAAAATTCTCAAAATTTTACAAACTCAATCTCTTCATCTGCTAAGGACAATACAACTAAATTATAATCCAATAACTCAATGATTTTCTCCTCAATAACATGAAAATCTTGTTAGCTTCTTTTTGTTCACTCTTTTTAAAAATTATTTGTTTGCTTTCAAACTTATTTCCTAAAAACCTACATCTAAGAGTTATGCATCTCTGGAGCATACAGACATGTCTCTAGAATTAATTTTAAAAGTATTCATCAGTAATCTTTCATAAAATTAAAAAATATTTTTAATAAGTTTAAATAAAATAATCTTTAGTGCAAAGGCACTCAGGGAATATATACCTTCAAATTAAATGTCAATATGGAATGTCTGTCAATCAGTATTTAAACTCAATTATTAAAAAATCACTCAAGTTTTGATTGTAAGATATCATAACCAAGTAATTACCTCTGTTTCCAAAACTCTTTCCAACTCCAAAACCACCCATTGTGGATGTATTATCTCTTTTATTAGACTCACCAGCATCTGAAAAAGGTCAGATAAACTCTTCAACATACAAAATTAAGTGTGTCATCATCAAAAACTAAGAATTAAATGAATTTCCGGCGTAAAGGGACTTCCAAGGATGGGAATAGAGTAGCACAGAAACCTAAAATTAATTAACATACCTGTGACTTAAAAACTCTTAAATTATGATACCAAGGTAAAAACAAATCTACTACTGGTGAAATATAGCTTTCTACTTATTGGTATTACATTGGAGACCTTCAAGCAGGAAAATTCTGCTCCATAGTTTTCTGTATGTTGAATTCTCATCCTGATAGAGCCAGCTGTTACACTCTGCCCTGTGTGAAAGTCATTGCTATTGAAAATGCTATATTCGTGTCCTGTTTAACTGTTCTATTTTTTATTTTTCTATTTCTTATATTTATCACATCCTTTCCACTTTTAAAATTAAAACAAGGGAATACATAAGAGAAAAACCTAAGACTACCACTCCCCTCCTGGCCTCCCCATTTCACCACACTATTTCCCCATACTAACTTTCTTAGTTTTGTTTCTCACTACATAATTCTAAACACCCAACATTTTAATTCACACCGAACAACTCCAAAACTCCACATTGTCAACTGCTAATTTTATATCTTTGTACATGCTATTCCTTTGGCATAGCATTCCCTGCTTTCCTATCTGTCTTATCAAAATTCATTGCATTCTTCAAAAAAACAATTACGTGAAGTCTTCCTTTAGCCCTCCAGTCATAATTTATCCTTCTTCCACATTCCCACAGCATACTATCTGTACCTTTTTAAAGGAGTATTTCTTTCCATGTGTTTCTCTACCACTAAATTAAAAATCTCGAGGGCAGAGATGTGATAGCAAGAAGCAGGATTATTTAAAATAAAAAATTAAAAAAAGAACAGGAGAGACATCCCAAACAGCATAAATGACGCTTTAAACTACCACTGAAAAAAAAATTAAAGCATTCCCTGTGATTCCTATATACTGTCTTACTTACCTCTGTAATACCCTTGTAGAGGGGAGTTAAAAGGGATCTGTGTAACTCCTAAACCCACAGGTAAAATTGTGTATGCCCAACTATAAAAGTATTTTTTTTTTTTTTTTTTTTTGAGATGGAGTCTCGCTCTGTCACCCAGCCTGAAGTGCAGTGGCCGGATCTCGGCTCACTGCAAGCTCCGCCGACCGGGTTTACGCCATTCTCCTGCCTCAGCCTCCCGGGTAGCTGGGACTACAGGTGCTCGCCACCTCGCCCGGCTAGTTTTTTGTATTTTTTTTTAGTAGAGACGGGGTTTCACCAGGTTAGCCAGGATGGTCTCGATCTCCTGACCTCGTGATCCGCCCGTCTCGGCCTCCCAAAGTGCTGGGATTACAGGCTTGAGCCACCGCGCCTGGCCTATAAAAAGTATTTTAATCAGATTTCAAAGATGTGTGATTTAAGAAGTCCAAGCTACTTAGACATACTTCACAGGACATAACAAGCTAGTTGATATTTTAAGCAATTAAGAGTCAACTTCGAAAACCACATTATTAGTTATGCAAGTTCTACTGAGAAGAAAATCAAGATTGAAACTATGTAGGCCAGGCGCAGGGGCTCACGTCTATAATCCCAGCACACTGGGAGGCCAAAGTGGGTAGATCACCTGAGGTCAGGAGTTTGAGACTAGCCTGGCCAACATGGTGAAACCCTCTCTCTACTAATAATACAAAAAAATTAGCTGGGGGTGGTGGTGCACACCTGTAATCTCAGCTACTTGGAAGGCTGAGGCAGGAGAATTGCTTGAACCTGGGAGGTGGAGGTTGCAGTGAGCCAAGATTGTGCCATTGCACTCCAGCCTAGGCAACAAGAGCAAAACTGTCTCAAATAAAAAAAAAAAAAAAGAAACTATATAAAATATTGGAAGAATCATACAGAAAGTAAGTTATACTCATGGGTCTACAAATGTCCCAGGTTATATAAAATATAAAGCTAATTGTTTAAAGTATTAACAACTGAGAGTTCTAATCAGAAATTTTATGTGTATTTCAACCTAAAATATGAAAATAATTTGTGGTAAAATCTGCCTCAGCGATGATTTTCTCACTGAAAAAGGTTTTATTTAATAATATTTAGAAGACTGTATCAAAACATCACAAAACCTCTACTAAAATGTAATTTTAAAATATATCTAAATACTAAATATGCTCCTAAATATATTAAAATATTTCTAATGTCAGTAGTAGCTAATAAAACCTCATTTGAATCTCTTAGCACAATTACATTGTCCAAATAAGCAATGCATCTTAATATGCAGGCTTAAAAACCAAAATATATGTGTATATTTGATTAATCATTTCCATTAGTGGCAGAAACATGTCAAAATATAAGACTCAAATATGCATTCACTATATCTAAAGAAATTTTCCAAATGTCAAATAAAACATCATGCATCTTTTAGTTTCCACAACAAAAATATCTGAAAGTATCAATAGAGTTTTTCAAAAAATAACATCTCATAAATTCAAGAATAAGTGTCAAGTATATTTCCCAAATAGCCCTAGCTATAACATCTCCTAAAAGAAAAAAAAAAAATGACCATAGGGATTTTCAAATAAATTTAACGAAGTTCTAATATGTTATTGCACTATAATAAAATACAGTGCATAGTATTTCTAGCATGTTAATATTAAGTCTAAAAACGGACTGTAGAAAGAGGTTTTGCTGTGTCATTATGTCATATCAGGTGGTTGTTCTAAAAGTAAAATTAAAAAATCCAATAATAGCAGAATAAGCTCTTAAAAAATTAATACTAATGAGCTAACACGTTTCCTGTACTGCCTTTTCTTGAAAAATATAAAATTCAAGAAAGAGTCCTTCTCACCTCTAATCCCTGAAGCTTTTACAAACATTCTTCCCACGTCAATTGTTGGAAATCAATATCATAAACACGTTAAGAAGCAGCTCTGTGAATCATCCGTCCATCCAACCCATCCATCCCTCCAACCAATCTGTCTAATCAACTTAACATTACTCCCTACTAGCCCAAAGAAGTAAAACAGTAAAAAGAAAATGAACTTGGAAAAATGATGAACTCATTATCTCAACACCAAGTCTACTATACACTAAGTTACAACAGACTTAGTTTTGTACCAAATGGCTATGAAAGCCTCTATATATACAATTATTCAACAGTTCAGGAGATTAAGGAAAGACAAAGATGCTTACTTCTGTTTCCAAAATTCCGCCCAGAGGCAAATCCACTTTTCATAAAATGATCTCTTCGAGAAGGTCCATCATCCATTTCTAAAGCAAACAACATTTTGAAGTCAGTCAAATAAAAACAAGTATCGGCCGGGCGCGGTGGCTCAAGCCTGTAATCCCAGCACTTTGGGAGGCCGAGATGGGCGGATCACAAGGTCAGGAGATCGAGACCATCCTGGCTAACACGGTGAAACCCCGTCTCTACTAAAAAATACAAAAAAAAAACTAGCCGGGCGAGGTGGCGGGCGCCTGTAGTCCCAGCTACCCAGGAGGCTGAGGCAGGAGAATGGCGTGAACCCGGGAGGCGGAGCTTGCAGTGAGCTGAGATCTGGCCACAGCACTCCAGCCTGGGTGACAGAGCGAGACTCTGTCTCAAAAAAAAAAAAAAAAAAAAAAAAAACAAGTATCTAGTACTTGCAAACCTTAAGCCTTCTTAATGTGCCACATGTGGCAAAGAAGAAATTTTATATAGCAGTAAAAAAGATGACAATCAGCCCAGTTAAAAAAAAAATGGCTATATGAATAGCTCTCCAAAAGAAAAATAAATTGTGACTAAATCTCACTCATAAAGAATTAGAAATCAAAAGACAGTAATTTTTAACCTCCTAATTGAATGGAAAACAGTCCTTTCCATTCCCTGAAAGAAAATAACAAAATAAATAAATTTTTAAAAAATGGAAAACAGTCTTAAGTTTGCTAATAGCCAGAACAAAGACACAGGGAAACAAGCACAAAACATACACTGTATTTAGAGTATAAACTAGATCAAACTTGATCCTAATTTAAAAGGCATATACGCTGAAAGTACAGTAACATGAATTTCTCCTCTGGATACAATCACATGATATCCAGAAAGACACACAAAAATGTTTCTATAAGCATTGTCTGTAATACCAAATAAATGATCAAAGTGGAATAAAGAAATTATGGTCATCCATACAATAGTATGCATATGGATTTCACAGACATACACAGCATTCAACATTAAAGAGCCCACATTCTTCAACAATGGAGAGTGTTTATAAACTGGCCATGTAGAAGGCCATAATGCAAATTCAACAAAAGAGTTCAAAAATCAATTCATATACATGAGATTCTTTTACAATGCAATCAAATCAAAAGCTATTAAATATGAAACAAATTGTTTAAAATCCCATTTGGTGACATATTTTTAAAAAAACTATATAACCCACAGCTCAAAAAAAAAGCACAATGGAAGTTCAAAAATACTTCAAATTATATGATAAAAATGTGACTTTATCAGTATTTATTTACGCTAGAAAATAAGAACTCAATAAGCTTAATAGCCATCTCAACAAGAATACTAGAAAAACAAAGTAAATCACACAAAAGTAAAGGAAATAAAGAATGAAAATTAATAAAATAGGAAACAGCTTTGGGAGACCAAAGTGGGAAAAGATGCTTGAGGTCAGGGATTTGGGACCAGCCTGAGTAACACAGCAAGACCCTATCTTTACCAAAAAAAAAAAAAAAAAATTAAGTAGCTGGGTGTGGTGATGCACACCTGTAGACCCAGCTACTTGGGAGGTTAAGGCAGGAGGATCACTTGAGCCCAGGAATTCAAGGCTGCAGTGAATTATGATTAAATTACTGCACTCCAGCCTGGGAAACAGAAGGAGACCTTGTCTTTCTCTCTGTCTCTGTCTCTATTTTTTTTTTTTTTTTTTTAAGGAAACAAACGTAATATAATGGCTCAAAAAGGCCAAAACTTGGTTCTTCTAAAAGACCTATAAAATTTGCCAGGGTAACAAATTACTACAGGACCAGTAAGAGGGGTGAGGGGAGAACAGATACAAAGATACGAATGAATAGTATTAGAAATGTGTTTAAAAAGAATCTCAAAGATAGAAGAGAAAGACAACTAGAGAACTTCTCTGAACAACTTTATGCTACTAAATTAAAAGAAATGAAAAAGTTCCTAGAAAATTAACTCACCAAAAGTGACTCAAGAATCAATAAAAAACCCAACTTTCCTACAGAAGTTAAATCAGTACTTAAATTTCTGCATCAGAAAGATGCAGAGAGATCGTGTTTTACAGGTGAGTTCTATCAAACTCTCAAAGGACAAATCATTCAACTGTCACACAACTCTTCCAGGAAACAGAAGTAACTCACTAACTCATTTTACAGACCAACATAATCTTGATATGAAAGTTCAGAAGAAAATTATAAACCTCTTACTCATAGATACAAAATCTCAAAAACAAATATTAGCAAACCAAACCCAACAGTAAATTGAACGGATAAAATATATTATAACTAATTGGGTTTATCCCATTTTGCAAGGGTATTTAACATTACAACATCTAAAAAAGGTAACATACATTAATAAAAAAAAAAAACTAATCTCTCCAGATAAAAGTATATGACATAATTTAACACCTTTCATGACTTAACATATACTTAGCAAACTAAGGAATGATGAGTTTGTTCATAACAGCAAAAAAGGAAACAACCCAAATGTGCATGAGAATTTTTTTGTTGTTTTTGAGATGGAGTCTTGCTCTGTCGCCCACGCTGGAGTGCAGTGGCGCAATTTCGGCCCACTGCGACCTCTGCCCCCTGGGTTCAAGCAATTCTCCCGCTTCAGCCTCCTGAGTAGCTGGGACTACAGGCATGTACCACAATATCCAGCTAATTTTTGTATTTTTTTTGTGTGGAGACAGGTTTTCACCACATTGGCCAAGCTGGTCTTGAACTCCTGGCCTTAAGTAACCCACCCACTTCGGCCTCCCATAGTGCTAGGATTACAGGCGTGAACCATCCGTGCCTGGTGGGTAATGTTCTTACAATTAGTGGTGGTTCAAAACATTAAGCTTTATGGTTTACATAGGACTTTAATACAGTAGATTTTTTTAATGAAAAATTCTTCAATAAAGATTCTATAATAAAGTCACAGGGTAACAATTCTTCTTGGGAATCCTACCTCTCACTAGTTGGAAAAGAAGTCATTATATGAAAAGATACTTGCAAACGCATGTTTATAGCAACACAATTAGCAATTTCAAAAATATGGAACCAGTCCAAATGCCCAATTAATCAATGAGTGGTGTATACATACACAATGGAATACTATTCAGCCAGAAAAAGAAATGCAATAATGGCATCTGCAGCAACCTGGATGGAATTGGAGACCATTATTCTTAGTGAAGTAACTCAGGAATGGAAAACCAAATAGCAGATCTTCTCACTCATAAGCAGGAGCTAAGCTATGAGGATGCAAAGGGATAAGAATGATACAATGGACTTCGGGAACTTGGGGAAAGGAGTGGGATGGGGGGGTGAGGGATAAAAGACTACAAATGGGGTACCGTGTATACTGCTCGGGTAATGGGTTCACCAAAATCTCACAAATCACCACTAACAAACTTACTCATATAAGCAAACACCACCTGTTCCCCAAAAACCTATGTAAATAAAAAATACATAAAAATGTAGTACAAAAGTATAAGGTTCTAAGAAAGAATTAACCCAGTTTACCTTGTTATTAGCACACAATCCTAAGGAAAATATACAATTATTTCCTTTCCATTTTTTAGTAGTTTTAAATCTCACAGTAGTTTCACATGTAAATGTGAAAGTTTATATTCACTTTCATGAATGTAATGATATGCTGTCATTGATATATATCATGGCAGTCCCCATAATACATATTATACATAGCAATAAAAATAAGCCCCTAATACTAATAAATGATGGAGTATAGATGTTCTTCCTGAATGCTACGAAATCCACGAAAATAAACCAAAAGAAATAAAAATGAAGTCCATTTAAAATGAATTTAGTGTTAGTGTACACAATCCCCAACAACTGACCACAAAGAATATCTCCCAACATAGTTACACTTGGACCAAATCCAAAGAGGCTCAAATATTGAACAACTTAAAAAAAATCCATATACTAAAACCACCAAGCAAAAAAACCCAATTATGTATGAGACTTCAGTATGAGCTCTAGGACTCGATAATCTTCCAACCTTTCTTCACAGTGATTTGCCTAAACCAGAATGAGGAAAATTAAAGGAAGATGAGAAAAGACTTGGTGGCAAAGAGTTTTGGAACTATTTAGTGGTGCTTAGGGTTGCCAGCTGTCCTGACTTCCAATCCCTTTCATTATCCAAAGTAGCTAAAATACTAAACACTTAGAATTTAGCGTCAAGTCTTCCAAGTAGAGACCTCAGAGTATAACAGTAATGTACATTCAAATTACCTGGTGATCTCATTAAAACACACATTCTGATGCAGCAGTCCTGGGTGCGGTATGAGATTCTTCATTTCTAACAAGTTCCCAGGTGATGCCAATGCTACTGTTCTGTCAATCACATTCAGAGAAGATTTTTATATCCACCAAAAGACATAAACTGGAAAATATTCTTAAGAGAACCATTCATAACAGGCAAACACTGGAAACTACAAAAATGACCAATATTTTAATTTATGGTATATTTACATAGGGAATATCACACATCCACGAATAACCTACAACTACTGCTAATAACTTGGAGAAAACCTCAACAAAAAAAGAACATAATGTATGATTCCATTTTATATGACTGCCATTTATAGGGAAAACTGATCTATGCTGTTAGAAATCAGAGTAGTAGTCACCTCTGGACAGAAGGACAGTGCCTGGAAGAAAAAGGAAGGCTTCAAGGGTGCTGTTAATATGCTGTTTTTCTTGATCTGAGTGCTGGCTTTCAGGGAGTGCTCAGCTTGTGATAATTTAGTAAGCTGGACATTTATGCTGTGTATCTTACTGAAATACATATTGAATCTATGTGTACACTATGCTTCAATAAAGTTGAAAATAAAAAAAAGAATCTGCCCTGGCCTAGACAGTTTTATGAACAAATTCTATACAACTTGTAAAAAACAGGTAATTTTCACATTCCAGAGCTTATTGGAAAACATGAAAAGCTTGAAACCAAAATCAAGTGAGGACAACATGACAGAAGAAAACTATACACCAATCTTACATTAATTCAGAAGTGCTAACTAAAATATCTAATTTCATCCAATACTACAATAAAAGAGCCATGTAAGGCTTAGCCCAGGAATAAAAAGTTCATTTAAAAATTCATTTACTACATTAACAGACACAAGGGAGAAATAATAGAAACCAGTAATTCTAAAAAGCCATTTGATAACATTCAACTGCCATTCCTGAACAAAACAAATATTCAAGTAGAAATGAAAAGAAATTCTCTTGGCATGATAAAAAAAAAAAAAAAAAAACCAACTAGTAGCCTAATGCAAATATCATAATTATAAAAATTTGGGAGCATTCCCATTGAAGTGAGGAAAAGCCTAGATGTTTGTTATTTCTAGTACTCGTTAATGAGCTGTAGATTTTATCCAATGCTTTAAGACAACAAAGAACAAAATCATTTAAGAGATGAAATTTGCATCACACATCAACAAGGAAAAGACAGGATGCTTAGATGGTGCTGGAAAAACTAGGTTGCTATGTGGAGAGAAATAAAATTGGATCCCTATTTCTCACCATATTGAAAAAAAGGGATTCAATGCATTTAAAAATTGTTAAGATGGTAAATTTTGTATTATGTCTAGTTTACCACAGTTCACAAATAAAACTCCTCAATAACTAGACGCCCATGGCCAGGGCTGACCAGAAAAACTTTAATGTCAAAGATTCCTTTTTTGTGAGTCACTTAGGTATACTCATACTACATACACTATGTCTTGATTTCACACTCAAAGATGGCCACCATGATTTAAAAAGGGTGAGTTGAGATGATTAAAAGCTCAATGTGAAAGGCAAAAGTCTAAGGAAGATAATGTAGGAGGCTACTTTTTGACAGAGATGGGGAAGAGTTTCTTAAACTACAAAATCAAATTCAGAAGCAAAAAAGTTATTTAATAACTTCAGAATTAAATTTTTGATTAATAAGGCATATCATGAACAAAGCTGATAGACAACAGAATGGAAGAAGATATTCAGTGTCTAAATCAGGAAAGAGCCTAAAATCTAGAATATTAACAATGCCTGCCAATCAACAATAGGAAGAGCTAGCTCAATAGAAAAATAAACTAAAAATATGAACAAAAGTAGAAACTTACAGAAAAACAACATGTATATGAAAAGACAGTCAGATACATGCATATTAAAGCAATGACGCCAGGCATGGTGGCTCATGCCTATAATCCCAGCACTTTGGGAGGCCAAGGCAGGAGGATCACTTGCACTCAGGAATTCAAGACCAGCCTGGGCAACATAGCAATACCTCATCTCTGCTAAAAATTTTAAAAATCAGCCAGACATGGTGACCAAGTCTGTAGTCCCAGCTACCCAGGAGACTGAGGCAGGAGGATTGCTTGAGCATGAGAGATTGAAGCTACAGTGAGCTATGATCACAGTACTGCACTCCAGCCTGGACAACAGAGCAAGGCCCTGTTACAAAAAAAAAAAAAATTTTTTTTTTTACTTTATACCCAAATGGACTGGCAAAAATTAATTAAAATTAAAAATGTCAAATGTTGGTGGGAATATAGGGACTATGAGAACCCTCACAACCTAATGACAGGAGTATAAACTTGTATAGCTATTCTGGGGAGCAATTTTTGAAATATTTAGACAAATTAAGTACATTACCCCTTTCCATAACCCTGTAATTCTACTCTTGAGTCCACTATTCAAAGTAATTCTCACTCTGGCCCATAAATAAACATATACAAGAATGCCCATCCTATGGTAGCAGAGTGGAAGAGGAGGTAATCTCAGTGCCTATCACAGAGGGAGAATAGGGGTAGATAAAACTTGGTGATAAAAGTATACGAAATACCATGCAGTCATTAGAAATAAGGAAATCAATTATCAATGAGGAATATATCTTAAACAGTGACAAGGGGAAAAGTTAAAAAAAAAAAATCTTAGGCACAATAATTTTTCTAAGCTAAAAATACACACCAAAATATGCTCAGAAAAACACACATTTAAAAACATACACAGAGTAGCCATGTCCTCCACACTTCCCTTCTGTGCTAATGCTGCCCGGCTCATATCAGCCTCTAGCCTGCTTTCAAGTAGTTGTGGAGTTCCAATGAAGAAATATTTGAGGTTAATGTGGAAACTACCAAACAATCTGTACTATCAAGATCATGTTGGAAGATGTGGGAATGAATGATTGAAGGAGATGATGACCCAGTTCCTCTACCAAATGTTAATGAAGCAATATTTTAAAAGGTCATTCAGTGGTGCACCCACCATAAAGATGACCCTCCTCCTCCTCCTGAGAATACTGAGAAGAAAAGTGAGCAGATAAAAATCCTGTTTGGGATCAAGAATTCCTGAAAATTCACCAAGGAACTCTCTTTGAACTTACTCTAGCTGCAAGCTACTATCAAAGGTTTGTTACACGCTGCCAATAAGATCAAGGAGAAAACACCTGTGGACATTCCCAAGCCCTTCAATATCAAAACAACTTTACTGAAGGGGAGGAAGCCCACGTACACAGAACTAATGGTGTGAAGAAACACGAAATGTGCCTGACACTGTAAAGATTGTTCCAAATACTAGTTGCACTGCTGTAGAGTTTATAATTATTAATACAAAAAAAGTAGACAAATACAACAGCAAATCGACTGCTTTAGCAGAATACTGTCATTGCATGTATAGTTTGAGTACAGATTCCAAACCTAATGCTGAGTTTCTTCTAGTGTGATTAAAAGTTTTTTTCTTTTTTGCTCTGAATAAAACGGAACTGTGGATTCTCTACAGAAACTAACATTTTGGTATTTCCCTCCTTTTGTAAAGCAATTTCTGCCTAGTTTGTAATCCAGTTAACTTTAGTGGCCTTTTAAAAGTTAGCATTGCAAATAAAACAACTTGCAAAAAGTTTTCTGAAAAAAAAAAAAAAAAAAAAGACACACACATACAAAATAATTGCTCCTTTGGGGAAGGGGAGGGCACGAAACCCCTGAAACTTCCTCCCACAAACAGCTTGCTTCAAATCAAACATGAGTAATAAATAAGCAAAAGCAACATAGGAGCTGTACAATATAGTGAGGACAGAGAGGGAGGAAGGGAAAGCTGGAACTAGCATATACTTAAATCTCAGAGACTAGAGGATCCTGCTCTCCCAAACAAAACAGCCTGGTCCTGGCCCAATCACTTCACAGTAGAGCCCACCAGTGCATCCCTGCACAGAGTTGAGCTTCTAATCAGCATTTTAATGATCCACCCTCAAATACAACAAGGCAACTAAGGTTCAGCAGAATTTTTTTTTTAAGAGACAGGGTTTCACTCCATCAGCCTGGCTGGAGTACAGTAGTGTGATCAATGCTCACCGTAACCTCAAAATTCTATGCTCAAGCAATCCTCTTACCTCAGCCTGTTGAGTAGCTGGGATTACAGGTGCACATCGCCATGCCCAGCTAATTTAAAAAAATTTTTTGTACAGACAGTGTCTCACTTTGTTTCCCAGGCTGGTCCTGAACTCCCGGCTTCAGGCACTTCTCCACCTCAGCCTCCCAAAGCAAAGGAATTACAGGCATAAGCCACTACAGCTCCTATTGACATTTTAAAGCCAAGTAATGTGAAATTGTTTTCACTTAATTTTGGAAATAATCAGATAATACCAGTTGTTTAGAAGGGTTTCCATGACAAATAAAAGCAAGATATGATATAACAGGATTCCATTTCTATAAAATACAGAATGAAAAGACGCATGTCTAAGTACAATTTTAAGAGCATGAAAAGGGTATGGAAGGTAAGCATGGGTAAGCAAAGGAAAAGCAAGACAGGTATTTATAATAAAAGGAATATACATATTAATATATTATGCCAGTGGTATACTATCATGTATGTGGAGAATATACACAGGAATCTAAAAAATCAGAGTCAACAGACATCAAATGGTGGCTAAATTTAGGGGTTAAGATTTCAGATTTTATTTATCCCTTTTTACTTTTTTTAAAACAATAAGCATATTTAGGTTTTGGCTTGGCATACATTCACTGGCCTGGTTTACATTCTCTAATAAGAAAATTTTCATTAAAAAATAAAAAAATTATGAAGAACTACAAAAAGTACTTGTTATCTAGAAGGTAAGCAGGCAATCAATATTTTTCATTAGTGATTTTCATTAGTGATTTCATTTCAATAGCCTAAACATTCATAGGTCTAATGCTAAAAAAAACTTAGCTTTTAGTTGGTGGTTGTTTCAGTCTAGTTATTGAAAATTCCAATACAAAACAGTGTTATGCTTTAATATACTATAGATCTAAGCTTTCACTCCTTTACAAATAATGGCTTCTGTTTGTACCTCAAAAAACCAGGTTTCTCCTAGCGATCTATGCAAATAGACATGTTAAGAGGCATCGATTACGTTTACCCATTTGTCTTTCTGGAATACTCTAAGTACACACAGAGTTTATATGGTAGAAGCAAAATTAGCCCTTTGCTGGGGTTTCGGCAGGCAGGATTCCAAGAACTTCTGAGAATCTGAATATTTCTGTATTAAACCACTGTGTTTAAATGTTTATAAAAGATAAATATGTTTTGAAAATAGCAAAGGCATCTCTTTTAAACTTAACTTTTGTCAAGATATTTACCCTGAACTTAAGAAAGATCCTCATGAGAATTAGATTTGCTTTAACCTGATAAACTAACTCAAAGTATCCTCACATTTTGGAAACTACCTCACCACGGGTGTTTTCCAACATAGGCCAGGTTTCAGTGAACATGCAGCTCCCTTGACCATAAAATGTTTTACCTCATCTGCTAATTTTTGATAAGAGAAATGATAAAACTACTACCTGATGCCACCAGGCCCTCTTCCTTTTATGCTAGTCAGCCTTAAAAATAGTAGTAACTCAATTTAGAGACTCATAGTAAAATCATAGTTACTCGAATTCACCGAGTGGATAGTGGTTGCCAGAATCAGGGGAGAGGAGGAAATGGGGAGTTATTTTTCATTGGGTACGGAGTTCCAGTTTGGGAAGACAAGAAAGTTCTGGGGGTGGATGGTGGATGATGGTTACAGAGTAATGTGACTGTACCGAATGCTGCTGAACTGTACACATTAAAATGGTAAATCTTACGTTATGTATACTTCATCATAGTTTTTTAAATGCTTTTGTCTTGTTTTGTTTTTAGAGACAGGGTCTCACTCCATTGCCCGGGGAAGAGTGCAGTGGCATGATCATAGTTCACTATAGCCTTGAACTCCTGGGCTCAAGCAATCCTCAACCTGCCAAGTAGTTAGGACTACAGGCACAGGCCACCATGACCAGCTAATTTTTAAATTTTTTTTTTTTTGGAGACAGAGTCTCACTCTATCGCAAGGCTGGAGCACAGTGGCACAATCTCGACTCACTGAAACCTCCGTCTCCTGGGTTCAAGTGATTCTCCTGCCTCAGCCTCCCAAGAAGCTGGGACTACAGGCATGCAGCACCACACCCAGCTAATTTTTGTATTTTTAGTAGAGACAGGGTTTCACCATGTTGGCCAGGATGGTCTTGATCTCTTGACCTGATCCACCTGCCTCAGCCTCCCAGAGTTTCGGGATTACAGGTGTGAGCCACCAGGCCCGGCCTAAATTTTTTGTAGATATAGACTCCAACTATGTTGCCCAAGCTGGTCTCAAATGATCTCAAATGATCATTTGATCTCCAGGCCTCAAATGGTCTTCCTACTTCAGCTTCCCAAAGTGCTGGGATTACAGGCATGAGCCACTGAGCCTGATCAAAATTATTTTAATGCAGTAACAATTGCATTTCATCCTGCTTTGGACTTCAACAATGTGAAAAACTACTGCTGTGAGCTCAATTTCCCAGCCTAGTCCTACCACTTCCACCCATCTTCCCTCCTACATCCACTCTGTAAAACAGAGTTGGACAATCCAAGGGGAAAAATGATGGTGGGAGGGGCAACCAAAGTGAAAACAAGTTCACAGTGGGGTTGGGAGGAGGGTGCATGAGGAAAGATATGGGTTCCTTTACCTTGACACTTGTTTCTATTGTTCTCCTAAGACCTTTCCCAAATTAGTTTTCTGATCCCAAAGAAACTCGTAATATCCTGATGGTATGGCAGATTTGGCTTAAACAATTATTATCGTGACAGGTCATCACCATTGTAACCTGCTTCAACAACCTTATAGTCCTATATTCTACTCCCTTATGTCAGGAACCCTGATGATGATGATACCCAAGCAGCCTGGAAGCTGAATGTGCAACTTCCAAGTTGGGCAAACGTTTTATAGTAACCCATTAAATCAAATAATACAGTCTATACTTTCCCCTCTCTCAATTCCTCTAACCAGAAGTACCCCCATTCCACAATATCCAAATCAGAAGGAACTTTCACTAAGAAATTTTTTAAAACACCCTCTACAAGATGTCTACTAGTCTGCTGCTCTTCATTCATTAGATGAAACCCTTAAACTAAAAAGGGTTTTACCGTTTTCCAAACATAACACATACCTGATGATGAAGTTGGAGTCCTGTTAAAATTGTTTCCATTTTCTCCAGAAGAATACCTATCCTGTAAGAAGGAAGAAAGAAAAGACTAGTTTCCTACTTTGAATACAAATGTGTCATTTATTTCACAAATACTAGAAAACTGTAACAATTAGGCTTTGTTCAGAACAAAATAATGACATACTGTAAGGTTTTCTAAATCACTGGATGTTCCTTTACTAATTATTCCAAGACATCTTCACTTTAACATTGTATATATAGTACTAATATATATCACTAGAACAGTGGTCAGAAAACTACAGCCACAGGCCAAATCTGGTGGGCCACCTGATTCTGTAAACAGTATTGGAGCATTACAACAGCAAAGTTGTGACAGACAAGTAAGGCCTATAACGTCTAAATTATTTATTATCTGGCCCTTTATAGAAAGGGTTTGCTGACACCTGACTTAAAACAAAAGTTTAGTCATTTAAGTCACCCATATTCCTGAAAAGTACAATCAGGATGGGTGTGGTGGCTCTCCCATGTAATCCCAGCACTGTGGGAGGCTGAGGCAGGAGGATCACTTGAGCCCAGGAGTTCAAGACCAGCCTGGGCAACACGGCGAAACCCTTGCTCTACTAAAAATACAAAAAGTTAGCCAGGTGTGGTGGCATGAGCCTGTAGCCCCAGCTACTCAGGAGGCTGAGGTGGGAGGTACACTTGTGCCTGTGAGGCAGAGGTTGAAGTGAGCCAAGATCACACCACTCACTCCAGCCGGGTAACAGAATAAGACCCTGTCTCAAAAAATAAAAATAGAAAAGAAAATATAATAAAATATCATTATAAAATCTGACAAAGAAATACATGAATAAACCAACACTGGTCAATATACACTACTGTGTGCTGAGTTCCATATATTACAGTATATTCATCAATACTACAGAGTATTAGTGATTTAACACTAATCTTTGTTCTAGAAAAGTACTACAGAAATTTTTAAAACCTCTACTGCATTTATAGTGAAACCAATTAATGGTACTCTCATGTTTTAAAAAGGAATTCACTGGCCGGGCTCAGTGGCTCACACCTGTACTTTGGGAGGCCGAGGTGGGCGGATCACCTGAGGTCAGCAGTTCAAGACCAGCCTGACCAACATGGAGAAACCCCCACCTCTACTAAAAATACAAAATTAGCCGGGCATGGTGGCGGGCACCTGTAACCCCAGCTACTCAGGAGGCTGAGGCAGAAGAATCACTTGAACCCAGGAGGCAGAGGTTGTGGTGAGCTGAGATCGTGCCACTGCACTCTAGCCTGGGCAACAAGAGCAAAAACACTGTCTCACACCATCTCAAAAAAAAAAAAAAAAAAAAAAAAAAAGATTCACTGTAAAGTACATTCACTTATGGACTGAAAACAATTTATATATGCAACCTGCCACTGCACTACAACTACAATGAAAAGGTATATCCTCAGCTATAGCATCAGAATATTCATGGTTAATTTTAATCAAATTTGCCACAGCAGTAGCTGAAGACTGTCATTGCTCTGAAATACTAACTGTTCCACTTTCCCTACTTTAGGCTAAAGAAAATTATTTACTATTAACACACAAGCATTACATTAGCAGTGGTCGAATTACTGCTGGATTTAGAAAATTCAACTTGTTATAAAATCAATAGCTGAATGCAGGTTAATTTTGGAAACTTCCAACATTTCTCCGGACAGCTCTAGATTAAGGACAATTTGAGTAAATTTTTTTCTCACTTCTAACTCTTAGGGTGTCCTTATCATCAATCCACAGCTTTACTCCTTCTCACATAAACTTCCTTTAATTATGGCAAAAGTTCAGAATAGAGCTCTGAAATTCTTGCACACGACAATCAGAATTTAATAATTTCAGAATGAAAGGAAATCTACAGATGATCTCTTAATCAACTGACTATATTACAACAGTTAAAATGTTCCTTCAAATAAGTTCATTTAACTAAGTCCCAAACCTAGAGAGAATGCACCAAGGTAGGCATCTTTAGGTAACATCTATTTGCTACAATTTCTTTCACAAAGACACTGACTTTTAAAACTACTTTAAAAAAGCTCAAGAGTCGTCCAAACATTTTTCTGAGTCATCATGAAGAGCACAAAGACAACAACAACTTGAAATGCCTTGGGGTTTTGGTAATTGCTACAGTAAAAAAAAAAAAGTTCCAGTTTATTACTACCACAGACATTAAAACAATAACAATTATCCAATATTTTATATTCAAAATCTGAAGACTTTTTTCTTGTTTGCAATGCTAAATGTACTAGAGTGAATAGAGCCAAAAACAAAAACAAAAAAAAAGACTGGTTTTACAAGTGTTAGAAAACACTCTTACACTAAAGAACTGAAACACTTATTGTTACTCTTCAAGCTATGGAACTTAATATCCCACACACATCCAACTTACAAATTCCAAGATGAATTTTGAAAAAAGACATCAAAAATAATTTCCAACAGAATTTTATCATGAAAAACCTTAAGTAGCTGGGCGCGGTGGCTCACACCTGCAATTCCAAAACTTTGGGAGGCCGAGGCAACCAGATCACCTGAAGTCAGGAGTTCAAGACCAGGCTGTCCAACATGGTGTAACCCCATCTCTACTAAAAATACAAAAATTAACCAGGCATGGTGGCGGGCGCCTGTAATCCCAGCGACTCAGGAGACTGAGGCAGGAGAATCGCTTGAACCCAGGAGGTGAAGGTTGCAGAGAGCCGAGATTTGCACCACTGCACTCCAGCCTGGGTGACAGAAAAAGTCTCTTTCTCAAAAAAAAAAAAAAAAAAAAAAAGAACAAAGAAAAAGAAAGGAGAAAAGGGGTCACAGCAGATGAAATTAAGTTAAAAGATTTTGAGATGAGATTACCCTGGATTATCGGCATGAGTCCTAATTGCCATCACAAGTGTCCTTATAACAGAGAGGTAGAGGGAGATAACACAAACACCCACAAAGGAGGCGGCAATGTGAAGACAGAGCCAAGAGATACGCAGCCACAAGCCAAGGAATGCCTATAGCCACTAGAAGCTAGAAGAAGCAAAGATTCTGTCCAAGAACCTCCAGAGAAAGGGCAGCCCTGCTGACACCTTGATTTTTAACTTCAGGCTTCCAGAACTATAAGAATAAATTTATGTTGCTTTAAGTTACCCAGTTTGTGTTAATTTGTTATAGCAGCCACAGAAAATTAATACATTGGCCTTCTTATTGCCCTAATAACCCAAGGTTGTTCCCTCCTCCTCCTCAAAGGTTCCTTGAGAACCTTTGCACATGATGTCCTGCTGGTACTCCTTTAAGTCTCAGGCTCATGAGTCACTGTCTCAGAGAAGCCTTCCCTCTCCAACTAAATCCATCCCACACCAGTCTCACACACACATTTCTCTAATTTTTATAGTACTTTTCACTATAATTATTTGGTTCTCAAACATGCTTATTCTGTCTTCTCCAGTAAAATACAATGTAACAGCAAATACCTTATGTTCACCACTATCTCTCCATTACCTACTAGAACTCAAAGATATGCTGAATGAATCATAGGTCTTGTCATTAGCTTACCTCTTAAAATACTTAGCTGTAAACCATTATTATCTCTCAAACCGCCCAAATGCACCAATTCAGATATTTCAAATGTTTAACACATAAGGGTTCTCATATGCAGCTACAAATAAAAAGGGCATTTTGATGAACACATTTTTTTCACCTGTATTCTTATTTTCAATTTTGGCATATCATAATACGTTTATTTTCTAATCTCAACAATTATTACTAACATTGCTACTGCTGCTTAATAAAATTATAATTGTGGATGGTCTAATTACTCAATTACTGTTTCCACTTTAACCACAAGAGATTTTGCCTTCTGAAATGTGCCACAAAAATGGCAAATAGATCTGACAGAAGTGATCACTATACGGGCTTACTTTCATGGTCAGTTAACAAGAAGCCTTACAGCTAGTAAGTAAGCAACGGAATTATCTAATACACTCACCATACCCATCCATTCTAACACTCACCCCAATAAGCCTGCAAGCAATGTGCAAATGCCTAACCGTTGAGCTTTCTGGACTATATAATTGCCAGATTATCAAATCTTTCTTAACTTCACATCTTTCGCTATTCTATCCCCAGGTGGTACAATCACTTTAAAATCTAGAATTGAGAAGTTCTACCTAAAATTCTATCAGTTCTACTAGAACAATGACATATTATTTCAAAATTATATAAGCGTATGTCAATATTAAGTCTCCAAATAAAGTTCCTGAGAAGCACTCAGAAAAGGATCATCATAGACAAAACTACTATAAATTTAAAAGAGAAGGCCAGCTTTTTCTTGAAAACCAAATTCAGTTAGAAAAACAAATCAAAATGGTGTCTTTAAAAGAAATGGAATAAAAGACTTTAGATTTCTTCTACATAAAAATGTAAGGTATTCATCTCTAGTTTCCGCATTTTTTTTTTTTTTGAGACAGAGTCTTGCTCCATTGCCTAGGCTGGAGTGCAGCTGTGCAGTCTCAGCTCACTGCAATCTCTACCTTCCAATTTCAAGCGATTCTCCTGCCTCAGCCTCCTGAGTAGCTGAGGCTACTGGCGCGTGCCACCCACGCCCAGCTAATTTTTTGTATTTTTAGTAGAGAAGGGGTTTTGCTGCATTGGCCCAGCTGGTCTTGAACTCCTGGCCTCAAGTGATCTGGCTGTCTCAGCCTCCCAAAGTGCTGGGATTACAGGCATGAGCCACTGCACGTGCCCATCTCTGCACTTTTTATTCAACCTAGGAAGGCAAATAAAGATCCTGAATGCACCATGTTCTTTTGAGTCAACTAAGCCCAAGAACTAATGGCACAACCAGCACATCAGGTGTTAAGTTTGCAGACAAATGCAAAAGATATACTACAAATTCACCCAACACAAATGTATTAAGCATCATAAGGTAGACTTGTCAACATATTCAATTTAGTCTTCCCAATGTGAAGAAACTACGTTATTGAATACCATAAAAATCCCAAAAAGGTAAATCTGAAAGATTTGACAGTCATCCTTAATTTCAGAAACCCAATGCAATAAATATGCACAACACGCTACAGTGCAGCGTGCTGCTTAAACACTTCATGAAGACAAAACTTTATTCCCCCTGGCTATTAAAATCAGGGGGAATAAAGTATGTATCTGTGAATTAAACTTTGTATTATAACAAATCTATTGAGAACAAGGAGGTAAAAGAACTATAAAAAATGTCCTCTGAACAAGTAATTCCATTTTTGAAAAAAAATTACCAAATTAAAACAAATAAGATGTAAACATTAATGACAATACCAGAGTGAGAAGTTAACACCACTGAAATTCCTACAGAAATTGTAATATGGAATAGTTAGTGCTGAAGTGTGAAAAAAGATGGATTCAAAAGTTACTATCATATGGCTGGATGTGGTGGCCCATGCCTGTAATCCTGGCACTTTGGGAGGCCAAAGTGGGAGGATCACCTGAGGTCAGGAGTTTGAGACCAGCCTGGCCAATATAGTGAAACCCTGCGTCTACTAAAAATACAAAAAAAAAAAAAATTAGCTGGGTGTGGTGGCACACACCTGTAGTCCCAGCTACTTGGGAGGCTGAGGCAGGAGAATCGCTTGAACCTGGGAGGCAGAAGTTACAGCGAGCCGAGATGGCACCACTGCACTCCAGCCTGGGCAAAAGAGTGAAACTCTATCTCAAAAAAAAAAAAAAATTACTGTTATATACTATCATCAAAACTATATAAAACATGTTTTGGCCAGGCACGGTGGCTCACGTCTGTAATCCCAGCACTTTGGAAGGCTGAGATGAGTGAATCACCTGAGATCAGGAGTTCAAGACCAGGCTGGCCAACATGGTGAAACCCTATCTCTACTAAAAATATAAAAATTAGCTGGGCATGGTGGCATGCGCTTGTAGTCTCAGCTGAGCAAGGCTGAGGCAGGAGAATTGCTTGAACCCAGAAAGCAGAGGCGGCAGTGAGCCCAGATTGCACGACTGCACTCCAGCCTGGGTGACAGAGCAAGACTCTGTACCAAAAACAAACAAAAAATGTCTGGAAAAAACAGAAGAAACTTGACTAAAAAATTTAACAGGAGGGCTTGTCTAGTGGGCAAGATTTGTAGGTGACTTTCTCCTCTTTTCCCAAAAAAGCTATAATATTTTCATGATGAGAAGAGAACTATAAAAAGATAGCATAGTCCAGGTGCAATGGCTCGCGCCTGTAATCCCAACACTTTGAGAATTTTGCCTGAACTCAGGAGTTGGAGACCAGCCTGGGCAATACAGTGAGACTTCATCTCTACAAAAATTTTTAAAAATTAAAAAAAAAAGGTAACATGTTATTTCTTTAAAAAAGTTCCAAGACAAGAAACATGATAAACTTATATTAGCATTTTGGGTATTTTAACATAAACATCACATATAGATTAAATTCAACTAAGACAAAAGATTGTATATTTTACATTTTTGTCTAAAATAAGAACTTCCACTAAGGCAAAACTTGAAATCAAAGTGTCAGAACTGACATACACTCAAACTGGAAATTCTGAAGGGGAAAAAAAAAAAAAAAAACTTGTAGAGACATCATCAAGTAAGTAACACATGCAAAAATAATCTCTTATATTATCTTTTATAAAGTACCTTCTATTAATCTTTTTAAAGCCAATTTCCAAGTCAGAACTGAAGCCAAAAAAGCTTACCCCACTGTCCCCTGCTAAATTACAACGTAACTCCCCAAATGCCATTAAGAAAAAAGATGTGAAGATTCATACAAACTGACGTTACCAACTCAATCAGCCTAGTATCATTTATTCTGAGAGCCCTCCTTGCACAAAATCAATTTTCAGAATTCAAAATATCTCCCAAAACGTAATTATTGTTTTCAATTTTCCATACAAGGGTCTTTCACTGATACCAACCACATTTGTCCAAGTTTGCTTTCACCTGAAGAAGTCCTAAATCATTGAGATTTAAATTAGGTCATTAATATTGTTACATCTATTTTAGTTTTTAATTATCAAATTGCCTCAAGCTATTGTATCTTATACGAGGCGTAGCTTGCCTCTTACTCCCCATATAATAGTTAATAACAATCACATGGAGATAAACACTGGCACAGACTGTATAATTTAGAACTCTCACCACAGTGATTTTCAACTTTGATAAAATCCATAGCATTTAATAACTCAACTTTAAATGTTATTACCTTCTCAAATATGGGAACATAGGAAGACATATGAGGGTTGATTTCTGCTTCCCAATCTTCATCTCCCATGGTGGCTTCAAGTTCTACTTAGGAAAAAAAAAAAAAAAAATGCTATTTGGACTCAATTAGATCAGAATCATAACTTTAAAAGTATAAACTCATTGTTTCACATATACCTCTTGAAACTACCCAACTAGGTGCTGATACCCCAGAAGCTTTTTCCAAAGAATGAATTAGGTCTCTTCTTATCTAAAGGTGGCATTTATCTCCTTTTTTATCTTTAAAAACTAGTTGAACCTCTTACCTAGTCATTCTAGCAATCACCATGTCCCCAGCGAGACTTAGGCTTTTCCCAAAAACCTGTTCATAGAATTTATCTCCTCCCTCAAAGAGTCCCCAAACGACTTACTGAATATTAAGGGAGAGGAAAATTTTTTCAGAAACTACTTAAGATTTCTCCCTTCCCAAGATTAATATCTAAGGTGGACAGGATGTTTGCTTTGGGGTGTTTCTGGTGTGCGCGGGGGCAGGGGTAAGGGAGTTGGCGGGGAGGTGGCAATTGGGTGAAGAGGGAGGCCTTGGATTTTAGTGGGGAAGGGAAGAAAGGTAGCGTCGCCCAAATCCTGCCGACAAAGGACAACCAGCTTCAACTAGAAGGGTTTGTACACAAATGGTACTAGGACCATCTCTGTTCAGACAAAACGCAGTGTAGAGGCCGGGAAGAAAGCCCCTTTGCCTCCTCTGCAGGCCACAAGCCCAGACTTCGGGCACCTATAAGACTCTTGAGACCCTGAGGCAGAAAGACTCCGAAGGACGGCTTCGAAACCCCGCCTACCCCATCCACTCTTTGACCAAAGGCCGGTTACTGGGGAGCCCATATGACCGAATTCAGGCCAGTTCCCGCAGAAAGGCAGCTCACTCACCTCCCCGCTGTTTCCTCTTCCAAGTCCTCGCAGGCGCCCACGCGGCTTAAACGGCTGCACGTGCAAGACGCCCACTGCGTCAGATGCGTGCTCCAACAAAAGGCGTCTGTTGACGATTGGCTGGTGCCTAGCGCCACCAGCAAATCATCGCTCAGATGTCCAGTGGCGTCCCGCCTCCACTTCTAGCCTGCGCATTCCCTAAACGCTAGCGTTCGGGTACCTATGGCGACGCTCTGGCCTCCTTGCCAAATGGTCTGTTGGGCCTGCGGGTACAAGGCTGGCAGAGGGCCCACTCGTGTCCACGTTCTCTGGTGGGGTCCTTATTCTGGAGACGCTCTGGATTTTCCTTGTGCAAGCTCCACAAGCCAAAGATGTCCACCTGCTTTTTTTCTAACAAAAAATGATAGTAAAAGGGGAAAGGGATAATGCCCTCCCTACTCGGCCTCTTCGGTGCTCTCTCCCATTTTACTCATCGCAGTCCCTGGGCAGTTGGCCCCTCGGGTTCTGCATTTCAGAGGCTCGCTTCACATCCGGGGATTCCAGGTGCCTCAAAGTGCAGCTGAGGCCCATGGACGAGGTGCATTCCCTTTTCCTTCCAGAAAGGGGGTAGGGATGAGACTCCGTGTAAAGAAAGTTAGACTCGGCTGGGCATGGTGGCTCACGCCTGTAATCCCAGCACTTTGGGAGGCCGAGGCAGGCAGATCACATGAGGCTACGAGTTCGAGACCAGCCTGGCCAAAATGGTGAAACCCTGTCTCTACTAAAATTACAAATATTAGCCGGATGTGGTGGCGGGCGCCTGTAGTCCCAGTTACTCAGGAGGCTGAGGCAGGAGAATCGCTTGAACCTGGGAGGCAGAGGTTGCAATGAGCAGAGATCATGCCATTGATCTCTACCTGGGCGACAGAGTGAGACAGAAAAAAAAAGCCTGTAAGAGTTGGGGGGGTCCACCACTTTGGAAGGAAACAGGCTCTGCTCCAGAAGAAGGGAGGAAATTTGTGCTAGCATAGGTGGTCCACCTGTTTACATTCCTTCGGGCATTAGCCAAAGTGGCCAAGGGTTATTTTGATACTTCATGCTGCCTTCAATCAGATTTTCTTGTTCTGTCCCCAGCCCCCAACCCCAAAGCAGGTAAAATCCCTCAGTATTTTCCCCAGCCCTTCAAAAAGCGTGACCATGGGCTGTTTTAAAAGTGTAGTTCTCAGAGGCCGGGCGCCATGGCTCATGCCTGTAATCCAGAACTTTGGGAGGCTGAGGCAGGCAGATCACGAGGTCAGGAGATGGAGACCATCCTGACTAACACGGCGAAACCCCATCTCTACTAAAAATATAAAAAATTAGCCAGGCGTGGTGGCGGGCGCCTGTAGTCCCAGCTACTCAGGAGGCTGAGGCAGGAGAATGGCGTGAACCCGGGAGGCAGAGCTTGCAGTGAGCCGAGATCGTGCCACTGCACTCCAGCCTAGGTGACAGAGCAAGACTCCGTCTCAAAAAAAAAAAAAAAAAAAAAAAAAAAAAAAAAAAAACGGTGTAGTTCTCATTTTTGTTGTTGTTTCTGTCATTTTCCCTTCTCTGAATCTTTGAAGAAATTCCTATCTCATTCAGGAACATAAATAGCAACACAGTTTGATACTGGTACATAAAGGATGAAGCACTTAATAGGCTCAGGCTTGCTTCATACTTTTTATCTCTATACTTTTTATCTCTAGAACCATCACCACCAAGTATGTCAGGATTTATCTAGTTAGCAATAAACTTTGTCAGATTATTCTCAAGGTGATTAAAATGAATTTATTATTTATTTATTTATTTATTTTTGAGACAAGGTCTCACTCTGTCACCCAGAGGGAAGTGCACTGGCATGATCATAGCTTACCGCAACCTCAACCTCCTGTGTTCAAGTGATCCTCCCACCTCAGCCTCCCCAATATCTGGGACTACAGGGGCGAGCCACCATGCCCAGCTAATTAAAAAAAAAAAAAATTTTGGCCGGGCGCAGTGGCTCAAGCCCGTAATCCCAGCACTTTGGGAGGCCGAGACGGGCGGATCACGAGGTCAGGAGATCAAGACCATCCTGGCTAAGAGGGTGAAACCCCGTCTCTACTAAAAAATACAAAAAACTAGCCGGGCGACGTGGCGGGCGCCTGTAGTCCCAGCTACTCTAGAGGCTGAGGCAGGGGAATGGCATAAAACCCGGGAGGCGGAGCTTGCAGTGAGCTGAGATCCGGCCACTGCACTCCAGCCTGGGTGGCAGAGCGAGACTTCGTCTCAAAAAAAAAAAAAAAAAGAAAGAAAAAAAAAATTTTTTTTGTAGAGAAAGAGTCTCTCTGTGTTGCCCAGGTTGGTCTCCAATTCCTGGCCTCAAGTGAGCCTTCTGCCTCAGCCCCCCAAAGTGCTGGGATTACAGCCATAAACCGCCACACCTAACCTTAAAAGATTATATTTAGGCCGGGCGCGGTGGCTCACGCCTGTAATCCCAGCACTTTGGGAGGCCGAGGCGGGTAGATCACAAGGTCAGGAGATCCAGACCATCCTGGCTAAGACGGTGAAACCCCGTCTCTGCTAAAAATACAAAAAGTTAGCCAGGCGCGTTGGCAGGCGCCTGTAGTCCCAGCTACTCGGGAGGCTGAGACAGGAGAATGGCGTGAACCCGGGAGGCGGAGCTTGCAGTAAACCGAGATGACGTCACTGCACTCCAGCCTGGGTGATGAGCAAGACTCCATCTCAAACAAAAAAAAACAAAAAAAAAAAACAAAAAAAAAAAGATTATATTTAGGCTGGACACAGTGGCTCACGCCTGTAATCCCAGCACTTTGGGAGGCGAGGCGGGTGGATCACGAGGTCAGGAGATCAAGACCATCCTGGCTAACACGGTACAACCCCGTCTCTACTAAAAATACAAAAAATTAGCCGGGCGTGGTGGCAAGCGCCCATAGTCCCAGCTACTTGGGAGGCTGAGGCAGGAGAATCACTTGTTCAAACCCGGGAGGCGGAGGTTGCAGTGAGCGGAGATCGCGAGTCTAGGAAAAAATATATATATATATATTTAACAAAGGTCAAACCAAAATACAGTTCGATATAATTCATTTTAAATAATTTCCATTTTTAAACCAAATTTTCACATCACATACCCTCGAGGCATGGTGGAGGAGAGCAACCAATCTTCAAGGTTCTGAATTTGTATTCAGGTCCTCTAAGGTATTTTAATTCCATTCAAATTAGAGATTGTTCTTACAAAATTTTTAATTCTATGGGAAAACATTTACTAAGCAGAAAAAGCAAGATATAAAATCATGTAGAGAGAATGACAACTAGGTTTTTTTTTTTTTAAGTGTGGAAAACTTGGGCAAATTTTCTAAAATGAAGATATTTTTTAAAAACAGCGAACATTCTCTGCTGTTCACTCACTTGGAGAGTACAGACTCTTGTTGCTCTCAGGTATTGCAATAAAATGACTCTTAATGAAAAAGTCTGCATGTATAATATGTGAGAGGAATCCTTGCTTAAGAAAAAGTGAATTCTGATGAGAAATGAAGTTCAATAGCATAAATAAGCAGTGGATAAAGATAATATAATTTAAATATTGACCATGAATAGTGAAAAAAGATAGTTTTGTAAAGATTTGCTTCTTCATGTGTGTTCCAAAAAAGTGAAGCTAATATTCTATTTTCTGATTCCCTCTTATAGATCTTAAGTTAGTGTTAGTGATGTTCTGTAACATAGAGAAAAGGTAGGAATTCACTTAGTTGTAAAATAAGCCTTAAACGAGCACCTACTGTACACCAGGTACCAGGCTAGGTGTTAAGTAAAATTTGCCCATATCTCAAGGAACATTCTAGTGGAAAGAATGGCAGTGGCAACTGGAATTTAAAATCTTAAGACTGCTGTGTCTAATGATTAACTAGAAAGCTCAGGTGAAAAAAACTTTATTGTATACAGTTCCTTCTCTAAATCCCATAATTAGAAGGATTGATTAAAGCAAGGCAATTTCCTCAAAGAAGTCTCAGTTTTAAATCAAAGTTTGTAGTTAAGACCCTTCACACTTTTGAAACACTAAATTCTCAAAGTTAATACAAATAAAGAGAACTGATATTTTAGTCTTTTTATCTTTTCAGCATTATCTTCATCTTATTCAAATAATGATTTTTTATTGATGTGGATTGTGCCTAGTGCCATGTCAACACTGTTAAAAATTGTTTTAATCCACCAGTAGGCCAAAATTAATCACCTCAAATGGTAGAGTATACGTTCATTCTTAGGTACTATAAATATTTGAGAATAGTTAGAAAATATTCAAGAATATTAGGTACACAAATATTTGAGAATCTCATACTATGCAAAAAATCACAAATACTAAAGATAAAATATGAAATACAGTAGGTTGGAGGCCGGGCACGGTGGCTCATACCTATAATCCCAGCACTTTGGGAGGCTGAGGTGGGTGGATCACTTGAGGTCAGGAGTTCAAGACCAGCCTGGCCAACATGATGAAACCCTGCCTCTACTAAAAATACAAAAATTAGCTTGACATGCTGGCGGTCATCTGTAATCCTGGCAACTTGGGAGGCTGAGGCATGAGAATCACTTGAACCCGGGAGGCATAGGTTGCAGTGAGCCAAGATTGCACCACTGCACTCCAGCCTGGGCAACAGAGCGAGACCCCATCTAAAAAAATTAAAATAGAATAAAATACTGTAGGTTGGAGCCCTGTAAGATCAACACAAAATGGAGGGGATGGGTACAATGATAGTAAAAGATACCATGATGCTAGTACACACCTGGGGAAAAAATTCAAGAGAGAGAGGTGTTCAGCATACCAACTAGGATTCAGAGAAACTTCTGTATTTTATTTTTCCAGTAATGGCTAGGGCAATATTTACTAAGGTGTAGTATACATACCACTGAGTTTAAGCAGTTCATGGACATTTTCATTTTCATAGTGATTTTAATGTTTATATTTATTTATTTATTTATTTATTTATTTATTTTTATTTTTTTTTTTTTTTGAGACAGAGTCTTGCTCTGTCTCCCAGGCTGGAGTGCAGTGGCCGGATCTCAGCTCACTGCAAGCTCCGCCTCAGCCTCCTGAGTAGCTGGGACGACAGGCGCCCGCTACCTCACCCAGCTAGTTTTTTGTATTTTTTAGTAAAGACGGGGTTTCACCGTGTTAGCCAGGATGGTCTCGATCTCCTGACCTCGTGATCTGCCCATCTCGGCCTCCCAAAGTGCTGGGATTACAGGCTTGAGCCACCGTGTCCGGCCTATATTTATTTTAATATGTGTTAGAAAACTAGCACAGCAAATATGATTTCAGAAATATAATTGCTTAGACTGAAGCTAAAGTAAATATTTTGTTTTAAAAACTTATTAAATTAAGAAAACTAAGGGCCAGGCGCAGTGGTTCACGCATGTAATCCCAGCACTTTGGGAGGCTGAGGTGGGTGGATCACGAGGTCAGGATATCGAGACTGTCCTGGATAACACGGTGAAACCCCGTCTCTACTAAAAATACAAAAATGGTAAAATCATGAAGGTGGTATTCAAATGACTGAAGCTTGGGAAACACTGGTGCAAATTTAAAAGACTCTAAATCTGGGGGCTGGCCACTACAGAAGTGTTCTCTATTATGAGTAAAGATATTTAATCAGCACCTGTTCTGATTCCATGCTTACCTAGCAACTTCTTGACTAATCACTCAACTTCCCTAGTGATTGGATACTGGGAAAGGAGGTGCCATAAATAAGACATACAAGCCTTACTTGCTCCTTATTATGAATTAATACATTGAAATTCTGGTTTAGAAATCAGTCTTGTTTGAGCTTAACTAGTGTTCCTGAGAGGTCCTGTTTGCAATCGACCAGCCTTCCTAGATGACATAACACAATCTGTGGCACCTAAACTCTGTTATCAGTGTGTTTAATGAGAGTTTAAAGTAAGTGAAGGATAAAAGTCAAACACTGTGTCAGGTTACCTTGGACAATACTTCCTTAGACTAAGGGGTCTTATTGGCCCTTTGTCACAGGACAGTAGTTGACCAGTGAACTATGGAATTTAGTGAAGAGTCACTAGGAAAGCATAGTACCCTAGGAGGAGAAGTAGTGACCAGACCCTGTCCATGAACGTTGGCCAGGAATGAATCTCTTTTTGTCTGCCTCTCTCAAGACTGAAGGATTACAGCTTTCAAATAGGAGGAAAGTCACCAGCAACTGGCTGTGAATTCAACATTGGTAATCTCTGATTGTTCATTTATTAGCCATATGACCTTGGGCAAATTATTTAATCTTTCTCTGTAAAATGGGGATAACCAGGGTCATCAGATACAGATATGGAGCTTGTATCCTGCAAAAAGGCACCAAACCAAAAGGCAAGAAATAGCTGAACCCTCCCTGCCTGCTCTTTACTGAACAAGCCGGGCACCTGCACAGCTGCATCTACTCATATGAGGCATCATTCCAATTCTCACAAAGGTTAAATTCCCTCTATTTAAAATACTTAGATTTGTTTCTATTTGCCTGATTGGTCCCTGACTGATACAGAGGTTTTATTGGAAAACTTCTTTGCCTGAAATCTGTCTTTTGGAATTCTGAAACTTTTATAGAGTGCCAAATAAAAAGACTATCAATTTAGGACCTCACAAGGAGTTATCTACATTTGTTCCTTCTACTTCCTCACCTTTCAATCCTCAATCCACTGTAATCTGACTTCTGTCTCATTGCTTTATTGAAATTGCTACTGGCAAGGTCACATTGACTTCCTTGTTGCCCTATTGGCAGTTTTCAGTTTTTAACCTAGGGGACCTCTTAGCAGTCAGTGACACCGTTGACCACTTCTTTATGAAAATACTCTATATGTAACTAGATAGCCATATGGAAAAAGACAAAATCTGACCTGTTTCTCACATTATACAGAGTAAGAAATTCACATATAAGAACAAAAATACTATGCAAAAACTAGAAGAAAACACTGATGAACTCTTCTGTACTTGCAAAAACTTTTCTACCTATGATTTAAAATCCCGAAGGAATAATTTTATGTAATATGACTAAGTAAAGGTTAAAAAATAAAACTTCATAGCAAAAAATAACTATAAGAAAGCCAAAAGACAAATGATAAGCTGGAGAAATATATTTTCAACATACATCCAGTAAAAAAGATTAAGATCTATAATATGGAGAGCGCTTCTAAAAGTAAAAAAGAAAAAGATTAACAAATCTCAAGAAAAATGGGCAAGAGATATAAAGAGTTCACAGAAGAAGAAAAGCAAATAGTCCTTAAATAAATGAAGAAAATCTCAACTTCGTTTTAAGAGCAATGCAAATGAAAACTACACTGAGAAACAATTTTTCACCTATTCGAATGGCAAATGTTTGATAATGCACTGTTAGAAAGCTGTAAAGTAATAGGCACTCACATTACTCTTGGGAATGCACCATGGCATAACCCTGAGGGAAGGAAATTTGACAATATCTAGCAAAATTACACATGCATTTACCCTTTGATCCAGCAAACTTCCTTCTGGAAGTTATCTCAGAGATACACTGGCAAAAAATACAAAAGGATTTTACACAAAGTTATTCACTGCAGAACCAAAAGCTAAAGGCTGAAAACAACCAAAAACTTCCTCAATAGCAGGGCAAAACATCTACCAATGGAATACTCTGCCATTATTAAAAGAAAAGAGGATTATCTCTATACACTGCTATGGAGTGATTGCCAGGATATATTATTGGAAAAAACCAGAGTAGTGTGTCCAGTATGCTAGCTTATATCTACAAAGACGTATTTGCTCATTTTTATTAGAAGGATAAACCAAAATTAATAAAATGGAAAGAAAAGAGGGAACCAGCAAAGGATAAGAACGTGTGCTAGGCCAGGTGCAAAGAGATTTCCCGGCCAGCAAATCTCTTTCTTACAGCAGAATGCTAGCTAACAAATGTAGAAGAACTAATTGAGGAGTTTTTTAGTTACCATTTTGCAACGATCATACTAGTATTTGATTCTGGCTTACTAAAACTAGCAGCTGAAAGTTTGATGAAAAAAGGACATTAATAAGGTCTTATATAGTGTCTCCCCATGAATTAGTTATCAGTTATAAAGAAAAAATAATAACTGTACAGTGGAGAAACCTGGAAGATACTATCTTAACCAAGTGACCAAAGTTAGTAGTAGTGTTCTGGTGATCTACTGCTGCATAACAAACTACTCCAAAATTTGGTGGCTTAAAACAATTTATTATTAACTTTCTTGGTTCTGTTGATTGAGGGGGCTCAGTTGGGATCTGTCATGGAGTTACATTCAGATGTTGGCTGGGACTTGATTCATCTTAAAGTTTGATATTAATTTATTTAACATTCAAGATGGCTTCTTTCTTGAGCTATCTGGTGGCTGGGATACCTGGAACAGTTGGGTGCTGGCCAGGCATCTCTCTCTCTCCAAGTGGCTAGCTTGGGCTTCCTCACAGTTGGTGGTCTCAGTCAGACTTCTTATGTTGGTAGCTTACCCCCAGAGTGAGCATTCCAACCAAGCAAACATTGCAAGGACAAAATTCCAAGAGACCAAGGCAGAAGCTGCAAGGCTTCTTCAGATCTAGTAGAAGAAGAAACGATCACATCTGCCACATTCGATTAGTTAAAAGAAAGTCATTGGGCCGGTCCAGATTCGAAGAGAGGCAACAACATAAGGCTATGAAAACTGGGGACATAGTTCACTGAAGAACTTGGAGACTAGCTATCAATGATGAGCAATATGCATCATATGCCTCCAGATGTAATGCAGTAAGAAAGACACTATAATACTCATGTGCTATTTCTGCCAGAAATGTTAACTTGAACCTCATCATGAGGAAACTTTCGATAGATTCTAATTAAGGGACATTCTACCAAATAGCCTATACTCTTCAAAAATGTCAATGTCATGAAAGACAAAGAAAGGCTAAGGAATTAATTCAGATTAAAGGAGCCTAAAGAGACATGAAGACTAAATGCATGATTAATCCTGGGTTGGATGCTGGATGAGAAAAAAAGAATGCTATAAAGGACACTATTGGAACAATTGGTGAAATTTGAGTTAGGTTTATAGATTAAATAAGAGCACTGTGTCAATAAAAATGATCTAATTGTAATAACTGTACCGTGAACATCCTTGTTTTTAGGAAATATACACTGAAGAATTTAAGGGCAGAGGCATATTGTCTGCAACTTAATCTCAAGTGGTTTAGGAAAAACTGTATGAGAGAGAGAGAGAGAGAGAGAGAAAGCCAGGAGGGGTGAAGAAGGGAGAGAATAATAAAACAAATATGGCAAAATGATAACAATGGGTAACTCTGGGTGAAAAGTATACGGGAATTCTTTGTGCTATCTTTGCAAAATTTTTACAAGTTTGAAGTTATTTCAAATTAAAGAAAATATTTTCAAATGACCAAAACATATCAAAGATATTTTAAAATTTTATGACTTCATCATTAACGATGCAAAAAATAGTCCAAGTCAAAACCCAAATACCTTATTGGCCACCTTTGCTGGATGCTAGGGAATCAACCAATCTTGAAAACTAGTAAAAAGAAAGAAGCGGCCAGGTGCAGTTGCTCACGCCTGTAATCCCAGCACTTTGGGAGGCTGAGGCAGGTGGATTACGAGGTCAGGAGTTCAAGACCAGCCTGGCCAATATGCTGGAATCCCATCTCTACTAAAAATACAAAAATTAGCTGGGTGTGGTGGCATGCACCTGTAGTCCCAGCTACTCGGGAGGCTGAGGCAGAAGAATCGTTTGAACCCAGGAGGTGGTGGTTGCAAGTGAGCTAAGATCGTGCCACTGCACTCCAGTCTGGGCAACAGAGCGAGACTCCGTCCCCCCACCCCCCCCCAAAAAAAGAAAGAAGCAAATGTTTATACTACATTTCCTAAGCACACTTCATCTTGGGGTAATCAAACTGTTGAGGGAAAATTCTTCTCCTTAGAAGAATTCCGGCTAACAAATGAAAAATTCCTCTCTATTTTCTAGGCCAGGGATTGGGAAACCAAGGTCCTCAGGACAAACCTAGCCCAACACCTGTGGCTGTAAATAAACTGGAATACAGTTGTGTTGGCCCGTTTGTGCTTATTATAACAAAAATACCTTAGACTGGGTAATTTATAAAGAACATAAACTTACTTCTCACAGTTCTAGAAGCTGGGAGTCCAAGATTAAGGCACCAGCAGGATCAGTGTCTGGTGAGGGCTCAGTTTCCAGTTCCAAGATGGCAACTCGTTGCTGCATCCTCTGGAGGGGAAGAACACTGTGTCCTCACATGGCAGAAGAGTAAAGAGAGCAAACCTACCCTCTCAAGCCCTTTTATAAATGCCCTACTACATTCGTGAGAGCATAGCTCTCATAAGCATCACTTCCTAAAAAGGCCCCACTGAATTTTGGAGGTAACACGCATTCAAATCATGGCAGCTGTCACCCCAGTTGTTTACATATTGTCGATACTGGTTGCATTCACACCATAAAGGCAGAATTTAGTAGTTATGACAGAGACCACATGGCTATTGGGCCTAAAATATTTACCACTGGGCTGTTTACAGAAAAAGTTTGCCAATCCTTGCTCTAGTCCAGGAGAAGAATGGCCAATGACCTCCAGTGCCCAAACTGTGAGGGCACTATTACAAACCCACAGGGACATCACAGGGTATTTTAAATTTCTGAGGAAACAACAGTGACATCTGTCAGAAGCCATGTGAACTACCAGCTTGAGGTAATTCAAAGTTTCAACATTAGAGCAAATTACATTCTTTTGACTAACCTATCTTTGCAGTCAGGTTTTCAGTGGTAGATATGGTCTCAAGAAAGCGTTGTGCAGAATCCAGTTACGAACAGGAAATGAGGGTAGTGGTGTCCCACCTGATTTCAAGGTTTCAGAAATTATGAGGTACCCAAGAGGTATAAACATCCCATTAGTAAGCGAATGTGGTTATTTAAGGATGAAATTAAAGTATTATTCTTTCTTTCAATTTATGTGTGTATTTTAAAGTCGCTACCAAGTTATTAGGACATAAATACATATGTTAAAAGTAATAGCAAAAACCATAATTACTTTTGCACCAACCTAATATTAATTTGTTTGACCCTAACTACTTAATAAACAGAAATGTTAGGTACTTCTTTTGACCTATGGGAACTGAGAAAAAATTATTCAGACACTAAAGGTGCCATGAACTTCTGATCTAGTGGATGATCATCAATGGCTGCTGAAACGATTAGGTGAAAAGCAGAAGAGGAACTTTGTTATAGACAACATTTGAGCCCACTGAACAGCTTTAATCTCACAAAAGAAAGACCTCCAGAAATCGTGTGCTTCCCAAAGTGTTACAATAGAAGTACAAAACACTACCTATAAAGGCTTGATTTTAAAAAATTAAGTGTGAATATGATCAATTGTTCAACTATCCAGACTTAACTACCAGCCTACAGCAATTAGAGGGAATAGAGAATGTTAAATAACATTGCAGGGATATAATCAGCAAAATCTAGACTACAAGCAATTTTACTGGAAAAAAATACTTCAGTTTCTTTGAAAAAAAAATGCAAAGGTAAAAAAGAGGTGGTTAACTTAGGACTAAAGGGAATGTAAGAAACATAACTAATTGCAATGTGTGAATCTTGTTTGGATCCTGACTCAAACCAACTGAATTAAATTACAGTACAATTCAAGAATTTGTAAATTCATGATACTAAGTAAATATTAATGTTTTAGTATGATAATCATATTGTGGTTATAATTTTTTAGATGAGTCTTTTGTTGTTGTTTTGAGACAGGGTCTCACTCTGTCACCCAGGCTGGACTGCAATAGTGCAATCTCACTGCAGCCTCAACCTCCCTGGGCTCAGGTGATCCTCCCATCTCAGCCTCTCAAGTAGTTGGGACTACAGGTATACACCAACATGCCCAGCTAGTTTTTGTATTTTTTGTAGAAACAGGGTTTCTTCATGTTGCCCAGGCTCTTCTTGACCTCCTGGACTCAAGGGATCTATCTGCCTCAGCCTCCCAAAGTGCTGGGATTACAGGCATGAGCCACTGCACCCGGCCTTAAAAGAGTCTTTATCTTTTAGAAATACATACTGAGGGAGGTTCTGCCTACCCGAGGCCGCTGCTGTGCGGAGACCCCTGGGTGAAGCCACCATCATCATGTCTGACCAGGAGGCAAAACCTTCAACTGAGGACTTGGGGGATGAGAAGGAAGGTGAATATATTAAACTCAAAGTCACTGGACAGGATAGCAGTGAGATTCACTTCAAAGTGAAAATGACAACACATCTTAAGAAACTCAAAGAATCATACTGTCAAAGACAGGGCATTCCAATGAATTCACTCAGGTTTCTCTTTGAGGGTCAGAGAATTGCTGATAATCATACTCCAAAAGAACTGGGGATGGAGGAAGAAGATGTGATTGAAGTTTATCAGGAACAAACGAGGGGTCATTCAACAGTTTAGATATTCTTTTTATTTTTTTTCTTTTCCCTCAATCCTTTTTTATTTTTAAAAATAGTTCTTTTGTAATGTGGTGTTCAAAACGGAATTGAAAACTGGCACCCATCTCTTTGAAACATCTGGTAATTTGAATTCTAGTGCTCATTATTCATTATTGTTTGTTTTCATTGTGCTGATTTTTGGTGATCAAGCCTCAGCCCCCTTCATATTACTCTCTCCTTTTTAAAAATTACGTGTGCACAGAGAGGCTACCTTTTTCAGGACATTGCATTTTCAGGCTTGTGGTGATAAATAAGATCAACCAATGCAAGTGTTCATAATGACTTTCCAATTGGCCCTGATGTTCTAGCATGTGATTGCTTCACTCCTGGACTGTGACTTTCAGTGGGAGATGGAAGTTTTTCAGAGAACTGAACTGTGGAAAAATGACCTTTCTTTAACTTGAAACTACTTTTAAAATTTGAGGGTCTGAACCAAAAGAAGAGGAATATCAGGTTGAAGTCAAGATGACAGATAAGGTGAGAGTAATGACTAACTTCAAAGATGGCTTCACCGAAGAAAAGGCATTTTAAGATTTTTTAAAAATCTTGTTTGTGCTCGCTTCGGCAGCACATATACCAAAATTGGAACGATACAGAGAAGATTAGCATGGCCCCTGCGCAAGGATGACACGCAAATTCGTGAAGCGTTCCATATTTTTCTTTCACCAAAAAAAAAAAACTTGTCAGATTCCAGAAAAGTTCTAATTTTCATTAGCAATTAATAAAGCTATACATGCAGAAATGAATACAACAGAACACTGCTCTTTTTTATTTTATTTGTACTTTTTGGCCTAGGATATGGGTTTTAAATGGACATTGTCTGTCCCAGCTTCATTAAACTAAACAATATTTGTAAAAATCGTAAAAAAAAAAAAAAAAAAAGAAAAGAAATACATACTGAGTTGCCAGGCACAGTAGTACACACCTATTGTCTCAGCTAATTAGGAAGCTGAGACCGGAGGATCCCTTGAGCTCAGGAGTTTGAGGCCAGCCTGGGCAACACAGATAAGTGATATCTGTGATAACACAGATAAGGCAACATCTATAAGTGATAGATACAGGGAATCTCTACCTAGTCCTTAAATGTTGGGGTTTTTTTGGAATTTGTTCTCAATTCCTGGCCCCATCCTTTCTTTGTCTTGAGTGATTTTATCTTCTCTCAGTGCACATGTGTATTAATCAAAAATGTTTTAGGGCCTCTGGCTACGATGGCACCTGCAATAATCCCAGCACTTTTGTAGGCTGAGATGAGAGGGTCACTTGAGGTTAGGAGTTGGAGACCAGCCTAAGCAACATAGGGAGACCTCATCTCTGCAAAAAATTTAAAAATTAGGCAGTTGTGGTGGTGGACACCCGTAATCCCAGCTAGTCAGGAAGCTGAGTAGGGAGGAGCTCTTGCACCTGGGAGGTAGAGGCTGCAGTGAGCTGTGATCATGCCACTGCACTCCAGCCTGGGCGACAGAGTGAGACCCTGTCTCAAACAAACAAAAACAAAGTTTTAGTGGCTATGATGTTATGATATATACTGGTTTTTTGTCCATGGTTCCTGAACCCTATCTCCCATAGTCCTTGTTATAATGTTGGGGCACTTAAGGCCTTAGGAAATAGAATCTCTCTTTCCTTCTCCCTTCCTCCTTTTACCTGCCCAAGGCAAGACTGTAAACTGTGGGTCAAAAGATCCTTAATCCAGAAAGCGCCCTACCCCACACCTGAGAGGAAAGAATACAACACAGAGAGGCTAAGAAAAGTCTGAAAAGACAAGCCTTGCTGGGTTTAAATCATATTTTCTTGTCTAATCACATTTCTACACAGTTGTCAATCATGCCTATGCAATGAAGCCTCCATAAAAACCCAAAATGAGAGGGATCAGAGAGCTCCTGGATACCTGCACATGTGGAGGTTCCTGGAGGGTGGTGCACCCAGGCGGTGCATTGAAGCTCCATGCCCCTTCCCCTATACCTCACCATATACATGTCTTCATTTGTATCCTTTGTAATATCCTTCATGATAAAACAGTACATATAAGTAAGTGTTTCTTTGAGTTCTGTAAGCCACTCCAGCAAAGTAATTGAACCCAGAGAGGGGGTCACGGGAACCCCAACTCGAAGCTAGTCCACCAGAAGTTCCAGAGGCCTGGACTTGCAACTGGTGTGGTGAGGTTGTGGGCAGTCTTGGGCACTGAGTCCTCAGCCTGTGGAATCTGTTGCTATCTCCAGTATCAGAATTGATTGGAGGACTCCCAGTTGGTGTCCGCTGCAGAATTCATTGCTTGCTTGGTGGTGGGGAGAAACCCTCACACACTTGGCCACAGAAGACTTTTTCTGTGTTGATGAATGTTGTCATGGTAGCATGAGAGCAGAGGAAAAACATGCTTTGAGAGTTTCTCCCAAACAGTAACAAACCTTATTCAACTCACTTTAAGAAAAAAAAACAAACAAACAGTAAAGGAGATTTATCTTGAAAGAATACAGAATGAAGGTCAGAGTTGTAGGAACCAAGACCTCAGTTCTAGACTTAGTGCCACTGGTCTAGTTACTCTATCTCCATGCATTGAGCAGAGATGTCTTTGTTCTAAAGACAGGTTCTCTTTATGCTGCAGTGAAAATGATGACTACCGTCAGCCCCAGAATCACGTTCATCTAGTTTAGCCATCTGGTGAACAAGTAAGCAACTCCAGGAAGAGATTTTCTTTCTCTTCCTGTCTACAGACCAACTCTAGCAAAAGACTCTGATTTGCCTTTTGAGTCATGTTCCCCATATGGGAGGATGACATAGAATAACGAGGTCTGGCTAAGACCAAGGGAGAAGGGTCTACTATCAGAAGAAAGGGAAATTTTTACTGGACAAATAAGAGTAGTTATCTCAGTTCCCTAAAGAAAGCTACAATGGCCCCTTGCAATGTTGGTAACTCTCAAATGTAGAGTTCCACATCTTGCCACCCAGCAGCCCACTAGATACCTACAATCAGTTTTACAGCTGCTCTTCATTCAGCATTTCCAAAGCTGAATTCATCCTCTCAACCTCTCCTCCCAATCTGTTTTCCCTCTTTATTCTCAATCTCAATGAAGGATACTACCATTCATAGACTTGTGCAAGCCCCAAACCTGGGAATCCTATTCTTTACTCCTCAATATCCATCACTCCCCACATTCAGGTAGTAAAATCTGTCAATTCTACCTCGCTTTTCTCTATCTTGAAAATGCTCATATCTTATACGTTGAATGCTCATTTATCTGTTGCCCACTGGCACTAATGTAGTTTAGTGGTTATCATCTCTCATCTAAACTACTTCAGTATCCTTTTCTGACTTTTTGATTTAAAGTAGTACCCTCAAAGCATTATACTGTACAATGGCACCCAGTTTACTTATGTAACAGAACTTACCATAACATCTATTTATTAAATAAAATGTTCACTTTTAATTGTTATTATTATTGTCTTTCTCCTTGACTTGAATATAAGTTCCTTCTTGGAAGAGACCATGTCATTCCAATCCACTTGTAGTAGATTAGGGTGTCTAAATCAACTCAAACTGGTGTGGTGAGGTGCGGGGCAAACTTGGGGACTGAGTTTTGTCCAATTAAGCAGGCACAGAGTTTTTTACAACTTATATTTATTGTTAAATAAATACGGATTTTCCTCTCAACAAGCACGCATAAAGTTTTTTACAACTTATATTTTATACTTTTATATTTTTACAACCTATGTTGCTAAATATAAATTGTAAAAAAAAAAAAAAAAAAAAAAAAAAAACTCTATGCCTGCTTAGTCAGACAAAAATTACCATTAAACAGGTAGATTTTGTTAGAGGAAGGAAACGATTGGAGAAAAAGTGTGACACTCAAATTTTTCCCTCTATTAATCTTTTTTTTAAATTAAATTACATTTTATTTTATTTTATTTTATTTTATTTGTTGAGGCAGAGTCTTGCTCTGTTGCTCAGGCTGGAATGCTGGAATGCAGTGATGCAATCCTGGCTCACTGCAACCTCTGTCTCCCGAGTTCAAGCAATTCTCCTGCCTCAGCTTCCCAAGTAGCTCGGACTACAGTTGTGCACCACCAGGCCTGGTTAATTTTTGTATTTTTAGTAGAGATGGGGTTTCACCATGTTGGCGAGGCTGGTCTCAAGCTGCTGGCCTCAAGTAATCCACCCACCTCGGCTTGCCAAAGTGCTGGGATTACAGGTGTGAGCCACAGGGCCCCCACTGTCCCCTCAATTAAACTTACCGTGTTTCATTAACCTTCTTGAATCTGAAGTTTTATTTTTCACAACATTAGGGGAATTTTCCAGCTTTTATTTTTATTTATTTATTCTTTTGAGACAGAGTCGCACTCTGTCACTCAGGCTGTAGTGCAGTGGTGCAATCTTGGCTCACTGCAACCTCTGCCTCTTGGGTTCAAGTGATTCTCCTGTCTCAGCCTCCTGAGTGGCTGGGATTACAGACATGCACCATCATGCCCGGCTAATTTTTTGTATTAGGTTGTATGGGGCTTCACCATGTGGGCCAGGCTGGTTTCGAACTCCTGACCTCAGGTGATCCACCCGCCTCAGCCTCCCAAAGTGCTGGGATTACAGGCATGAGCCACAGGCCCCAGCTGTCCCCCCAATTAATCTTATTGTAGTTCATTAACCTTCTTGAATCTGATGTTTTATTTTTCACAACATTAGGGGAATTTCCCAGTTTTTATTTCTTCAAATATTCTCTCTCTCCTCATTTTCTAGGAAAATAATTTCATTTATGTTCGAACTTTTGATATTGTCCCATATAAAAAGGGTCCCTGAGGCTATTTTTTCCAACCATTTACTTCACTGTTGTTCAGATTATATAATTTCTGTTGATTTATCTGCAAGTTTACTCACTCTTTTCTGTCACTTCCATTCTGCTGTTAAGCCTATTCACTAAAAAGGTGAATTTTAAATTTCAGATATTAAAATTTTCAGGGATTTTTTGTATGTGTATATACATCTGTGGTTTTTAGTTCTCTGCTAATATTTCCTACTTTTTCATCATTGTGATCTTATTTCCCTTCACATCCTTGACTTAGTTTAAATAGCTACTTTAAAATCTCTGTCTACTAATTCAAACATCTGGGGATCTTAGAACTGGTCTCTCTGTTAGTTGTCTTTTCTCTTCAAATTGGGGTGTTTGGCTGGGCATGGTGGCTCACGTCTGTAATCCCAGCACTTTGGGAGGCTGAGGTGGGGGGATCACCTGAGGTCAGGAGTTCAAGACCAGCCTGACCAACAAGGTGAAACCCTATCTCTACTAAAAATACAAAAATTAGCCAGGTGTAGTGGTGGGCGCCTGTATTCCCAGCTACTCAGGAAGCTGAGGCAGAAGAATCACTTGAGACCAGGAAGTGGAGGTTGCATCAGTGAGCTGAGATCATGCCACTGCACTCCAGCCTGGGTGACAGAGTGAGACACTATCTTAAAAAAAATAAAAGTCTCATCTGAGACACGGCAAGTCTCTTCCACCTATGAGCCTGTAAAATCAAAAGCAAGTTAGTTACTTCCTACATACAATGGGGGTACAAGCATTGGGTAAATACAGTTGTTCCAAATGGAAGAAATTGGCCAAAACAAAGGGGCCACAGGCCCCATGAAAGTTCAAAATCCAGCAGGGAAGTCAAATTTTAAAGGTTCAAAATTATCTCCTTTGACTCCATGTCTCACATCTAGGTCATGCTGATGCAAGAGGTAGGTTCCCATAGTCTTGGGCAGCTCCACCCCTGTGGCTTTTCAGGGTACAGCCTTCCTCCCAGCTGCTTTCATGGGCTGGCATTGAGTGTCTGTGGCTTTTTCAGGCACATGATGCAAGCTGTCGGTGGATCTACCATTCTGGGGTCTGGAAGATGGTAGCTCTCTTCTCACAGCTCCACTAGGCAGCGCCCCAGTAGTCTGTGTGGGGGCTCTCACTCCACATTTCCCTTCCACACTGCCTTGGCAGAGGTTCTACGTGAGCACCCCCACCCCTGCAGCAAACTTTTGCCTGGGCATCCAGGAGTTTCCATACATCCTCTGATATCTAGGTAGAGGTTCCCAAACCTCAATATTTGATATCTGTGCACCTGCAGGCTCAGTACCACATGGAAGCTGCCAAGTCTTGGGGCTTCCACCCTCTGAAGCCACAGCCTGAGCTGTACCTTGGCCCCTTTTAGCCACCGCTCCGGAAGGAGTGGCTGGGCTGCAGGGCACCAAGTCCCTATACTGCACACAGCATGGGGACCCTGGGCCCAACCCACAAAACTATTTTCTCCAAGGCCTTGGGCCTGTGATGGGAAGGGCTGCCATGAAGACCTCTGACATGCCCTGGATACATTTTCCCTATTGTCTTGGGGATTAACATTCTGCTCCTTGTTATTTATGCAAATGTCTGCAGCCAGTTTGAATTTCTCCTCAGAAAATAGGATTTTCTTTTTGATTGCATTGTCAGGCTACAAATTTTCCAAACTTTTATGCTCTGCTTCCCTTATAAAACTGAATGCTTTTAACAGCATCCAAGTCACCTCTTGAATGCTTTGCTGCTTAGAAATTTCTTCTGCCAGATACCCTAAATCATCTCTCTCCAGTTCAAAGTTCCACAAATCTCTACGGCAGGGTCAAAATGCCACTGGTCTCTTTGCTAAAACATAACAAAAGTCACCTTCGCTCCAGTTCCCAGCAAGTTCCTCATCTCCATCTGAGACCACCTCAGCCTGGACCTTATGTCCACATTGCTATCAGGCTTTTGGTTAAAACCATTCAGCAAGTCTCTAGGAAGTTCCAAACTTTCCCACATTTTCCTGTCTTCTTCTGAGCCCTCCAAACTGTTCCAGCCCCAGTTCCAAAGTTGCTTCCACATTTTCAGGTATCTTTTCAGCAGTGCCCCACTCCACTGGTGCCAATTTACTGTATTAGTCCATTTTCACACTGCTGATATAGACATATCTGTGACTGGGCAATTTACAAAAGAAAGAGGTTTAATTGGACTTACAGTTCCACATGGCTGGGGAGGCCTCATAATCATGGCAGAAAGCAAGGAGGAGCAAGTCACATCTCATGCGGATGGTAGCAGGCAAAGAGAGAATGAGAGAGAAGTGAAAGCAGAAACCCCTTATAAAACCATCAGATCTCATGAGACTTACTACCACAAGAACAGTATGGGGAAAACTGCCCCCATGATTCAATTATCTCCTACCAGGTCCCTCCCAAAACACATGGGAATTATAGGAGTACAATTCAAGATGAGATATGGTTGGAGACACAGAGCCAAACTGTATCATACACTTTGCTGTTCTTGGGAGGGGGTGGTGTCATATAAATGTCTGTTAGAACTAGTTGGTTTATGTGTAGTTGGTTTATGTGTTGTTCGAGACTTCAACTTTTTTGTTGATCTTCTATCTGGGCCTTTATGGAATGCAAGGTGTTGAATTCTTCAACTATTAGGGTAGCACTGTCTAAAATTACATCTTTATATATTATGTGCTCATTAACATAGATTTATAATTATTCTTTTATGCATTCATTTTTTAAATCCTTTTTCTTAAAAAAGAGGAGTTACAAACCCAAAAATAGAAAACTACTTACTTTTAATTTCACCTATGTAGTTATCTTTACTGATGTTCTCTATTTCTTCATATGGCTTTGAGTTACTGTCTCATAGCCTCTTTTCAGGCTGAAGGACTTCCTTTAGTATTACTTGTAGTTATGAACTCCCTCCTTTTTTGTTGTTCTAGGTACATATTTATTTCTCCTTCATTTTTTAAGGATACTTTTGCCAGATTCATGATTCTTTTTTGGCTTTTATTCGCAGCACTTACGTCATTCCACTGCCTTCTGAGCTCCATGGTTTCTGATGATAAGTCTACTGTTAATCTTAATGAAGATTTCTTATTCATGACCAGTCATTTCTCTCTTGCTGTTGTCAAAATTCTTTGTTTTTGTCTTTTAACAATTTAATCACAATTTGTCTTGGTGTAGATCCCTTTCAATTTATCTGCCCTGAAGTTCATTGAGCTTCTTAGATGTGTAGATTCCTGTCTTTCATTAAGTTTGGTAATTTTTCAGCTATTATTTCTTCAAATATTCTTTACACTCCTTTCTTTTCTCCTCTCCTTTTGGAATTCCCACTGTGCAAATGTTTGCTTGACGGTGTCCCACAATCCTTACAGGTCTTGTTCATTTTTCTTATTTTTCCTCTGTTCCTCAAACTGTATACTCTTGATATATCTTCAAATTCCCCAATCTTTCTTCTGCCTGCTCAAAACCACTATTGAACCCCTCCAGTGAACATTATATTTCAACTATTGTGCTTTTCAACTCCAGCAACTCTATTTGGTTTCTTTTTATAATTTCTATCTCTTTAACAGTAACCTCTATTTATTGAACAATTCACTTTTCCTGGTTTCCTTTAGTTATTGTCTATTATTTTCTTTGTTCTTTGAGCATACTGAAGACAACTGACAATGTCTGGGCTTCCCAAAGGAATGTTCTTTAAAATTTTTTTCCTTGTAAATAAGCCATACCTTCTTGTTTCTTTGCATGGCACATAATTTTTTGTTGTTGAAAATTGGACGTTTTGTTTATAATGTGGTAATTCTGGATATCTGTTTCTCTCACTCCCTACCAGAGTTTGTTGTTGTTGTTTATTTCTTTTATTAAAAGTCTGGAACCAAAAAATAAAAAGATAAAAGCCCAAAATGCGAGAAAACACTCCCAGTCTTTGCCAATTACCTATGTGTTGTGGCACCCCTTCAATGCTCAAATAAGTAGTTTACAACGCCGCCTTAGCCTTCACTTCCTGCTTGCATGAAGGCTAAAGGCCAGTCAGAGGTGAGAGTTTATGGTGTTCTTAGGTTTTTTCTGAGTATGCATCCAGACCAGGGCATGCCAATGGCCTTCTAAATTCCCCAGAAAAAAATGAAGCTTTCCAAAGCCCTTATTCCCCCAAGTATCTCCTTCTCCAGCCTCTTCTTTCCCAGGATTTTTGTCTGTTTATTGCTTGCCCTGGCTTTCATACCATGCTTTCTGTAACACTGGCTGTTTGCCTCTAATGTTTTTGACAAACACTGCCTAGGAAGCTGCCTGAGCCCTGAGGAAGCTCTGAGGCAGGTGAAACAAAGGCAAGCCCTTGAGTTGAACCTTTAGGAAACCATCAGAGAGGTCAAAACACACCTACAATTCCTTGAGGATAAGGTCCAAGTGCTCCCTCTGGTGCCAGCAACCCACACCAGGAATGTGGCTGCCATCTTCAAGGCCACTGCCAGCTTGAAGAGTAGATGACCACAGAACTCTCTTGCCAAAATTCAGCAGTTTTTTCTTCATTACATGTTCTCCTGGCTTTTGTGAGGTTTTTTGTTTGTTTGTTTGTTTGTTTGTTTTTTATCAGTTTCAGAGTTTCCAAAAAAGGTGCTTCTGACAGTTTTGCCAGCTTATTCATTTTTTAGTTTCCTACTTTTTTCCCATTTTTTGCTGACATAATTTCATACTATTTACTTTTGTGTTTCCCAGCCTTGCTTGAAATTATTTTCTCAGCCTGGAATGCAGAGAAAAAAGAAAGCTTGCTATCACTGAAACTACCAAAAGAATGTATTACTGACTTGTGTTACTTGACTGGCCCTGACTTAAAGGCAGGGCCAAAGAGCAGTTCAAAAAGTCTTTGAACAATAATACCATCAGCAAAACAACTTTTATCTCCCTTAAAGACAACATTCATTAAATCGTTTGCCTTGCATTTGTCAAGCCCTCCATAATAGATGCAATGTTTGAGAGCACACAGGCTTTGGGATAAGATCTTAGTATGAATTCCAGATCCTCTGCCACTTGGTAGTTGTTTGGCATTGTACAAGGTACTTAAATTCTCTGGGATTATTTCCTTATCTGTAAGACAGGAAAAATATACATTTCTAGAGCTGTGATAAAGACTTAAAGAGATATTATCATTTCCAGAACTGTGGTAAAGACTTAAAAAGATATACACATAAAATTCTTGGCATTCAATGTTAGCTATTTGTTAAATCTGAATTTTTATTCTGTCTCCCATGCCAGAGTGCAGTGGCACAAACTCAGCTCATTGCAACCTCTGCCTCCTGGGTTCAAGCGATTCTTCTGCCTCAGCCTCCAGAGTAGCTGGGATTACAGGCACACGCCACCGTGCCTGGCTAATTTTTGTATTTTTAGTAGAGATGGGTTTTACCATGTTGGTGAGGCTGATCTCAAACTCCTGACCTTGTGATCTGCCCTCCTCAGCCTCCCAAAGTGCTGCAATTACAGGTGTTAAGCCACCGTGCCCAGTCTAAATTTGAATTTTCAAGTTTAGGTTTTTTGTTTTGTTTCGTTTTGTTTTTGAGACAGGGTCTTGCTCTGTCATCCAGGCTACAGCGCAGTGGCACCATCACAGCTCACTGCCGCCTTAACTCCTGGCCTCAAACGATCCTCCTGCCTCAGCCTCCCAAGTAAGCTTGACTACAGGCAGGTGCCACTCTCCCTAGCTAATTTTTTGAATTCTTTTGTAGAGATGGGGTCTCCCTATGTTGCCCAGACTGGTCTCCAACTCAAGTGGCCTCAAGTGATTCTCCCACCTCAACCTCCCAAAATGCTGGGATTACAGGCATAAGCCACTGGAGCCGGCCTAAATTTTGAGTTTTTTTCTGGCATTACACTGTTTTTTCTGGTTTAAACAGAAAAAAGAAAAAGAAACAAAAAGAGCTATTGGCTTTCTTTGTAAGAAGAGCTTAGGGTTGCCACATGTTTTTCAGGGACTGACCTTGAACTGATTTTCATAACAAACACATTAATTTTACTTAGACTGTATGTTTACTTGGGGAGGTTTTGGGGAAAATTGCTGGGTATGTGGGGTGGACCTCTAAAATCCGTCTAAAGCCGCTTTTAGCCTAGAGACTAACTTGCAAACAGTTTTAAAAAACAAACCCAAATATCTAGACGACGGAGGGAGCATGCCAACTCAATAGTTTTTTCAAACCAGCTTCCCTTTGCGTCTGTAGGGTCCAAGGATGTAACCAGATCACACAACACGCGCCAAGAAAGCCCAAAAGAGGGGTGATCCCTCGATGGAGGTGCCGCATCAGCGTTTTCTCACGTGGCCTCCGGGGCTCTATGAATGGCAAGAGATCGCATTCCTTCTACTATCCCTCCCGGCCTCCAGCCGGGACAAGGAACTGGAGCAAACTCCGGGACGCAGTTTAGACCAGACTTGCCTACCTGGGCGCGCCGGCTGCCCAGTCTCCTGAAGCCTTGGGGCTGGGCCCTGCGGTGATGGGCGTGCTGGCCGTCGCAGAGCCCTCTGGGAGTTGTAGTCCGTAGCGGCGAGAGATTTGACAGCGACCGCCGGCTTGGCGCATTCAGAACTCCAACCCCCGCCGGCCCCCACGGCCCAGTCTGTTGCCGCTTCCTGTTTGGACTGGGAGTCCCGCGGTCGCAAATTGTGAGAATTTGGGAAGGGAGTCTTCATCTTCTCGTCTAGTTCTCCGAGGTTGAAGGCTCGGCCTGCTCAGGTAGATCACGTTCCCACGTCTAGCATACTCGCCTCTCGGGGAGGTGGGGAGGTATCCGAGGGAAGGCGGCGGGAAGGGTTGAGGTTGGGGCGAAGCCGGCTGTCACCTGGGATAGTTCTTCAATGTAGCGCATCAGAACCGTAGCTGCTTTTGGGGATCAAGGAGGCCAAAGCCTGGAGCCGCGGAGACTGCTCCGGAGGCACGGCGCGCGCTCCTCAAGGGCTCAGTGAAAGAAAGTCAGGAGTCCCTCGGGGTCTGAGGGAATCCGAGTGTCTGTGGGAGTCGGTGTCAGCTGGAGCCTTAGGGAAAAGATAGGGTTAGGGTAAATGAACACCCTGACCCTCGGGTGAGAGAAGGAGGGAGCAGGAGAATTGGGGGACTTGTAGGAATGGGAGCACCCTTCTTTCTCTCTCTTGAGACAGGGTCTCGCTCCGTCGCTTGGGCTTGAGTGAGGTGGCGCGATCACGGCTAGGAGCACCTTTCTCCATCCCGAGTTGGGGAGATCTAGCGGGGGAACATGAGGGAGGAACCCCCTTTAGGCCTTGAGCTAGGGCCACAGATGGGGTGAGGGCCATGACTGGTAAGCCTTCGCCACGCTTTTCACACGACTCAGTTGTGAGAATGAGTGTGTTGATAGTGGGTAGCTTGACATGTCAGCATAGTAGAGCTGGAAGAGGGGTTTGAGAGCAGCTAGTCAAGCGCATTCTCCTCATTTTACAGAGAAGGAAACTGAGGTCCACCGAGTTGGAGAAACCCACTCAACACCAGGTAACCATTTAATGGCAAACTTGACTAAAACCTAGTTGTTATGACTCCCAGGCAGTGTCTTATCCATTGCCGAGCTCCGTCCCCCTCGTAGATCGGCACACTATAAGTTGTACCTCCACTTTATTTTTTCTTTTCTTTTCTTTTTTTCCACACAGAGTCTCGCTCTATCGCCCAGGCTGGAGTGCAGTGGAGCGATCTTGGCTCACTGCAACCTCCGCCTCCTTGGTTCAAGCGATTCTCGTGCTTCAGCCTCCTGAGTAGATAGGATTACAGCTGCCTGCCACCACGCCCCAATAATTTTTGTATTTTTAGTAGAAATGGGGTTTCACCATGTTGGCCAGCCTGGTCTTGAACTCCTGATCTCAAGTGATCCTCCCGCCTTGGCCTCCCAAAATGCTGTGATTACAGGCGTGGGCCACTGCGCCTGGCCCCTTTTTTCTTTTTAATATTTTCAGACATGACAAAGATCTGACATATGTAGGATAGCAGGCAGCTGCTGAGGAGAAAGGTTTTTTAAAAATGTTTCGGCCGGGCACGGTGGCTCACACCTGTAATCTCAGCACTTTGGGAGGCTGAGGCGGGCACATCACGAGGTCAAGAGATCAAGACTGTCCTGGCCAATATGGTGAAACCCGGTCTCTACTAAAAAAAATACCAAAATTAGCCAGGTGTGGTGGCGCATGCCTGTAGTCCCAGCTACTCAGGAGGCTAAGGCAGGAGAATCTCTTGAACCTTGGAGGCGGAGGTTGTAGTGAGCCAAGATCGTGCCACACTGCACTCCAGCCTGGTGACAAAGTCAGACTCTGTCTCAAAAAAAAAAACGAAAACAAAACAAAAAAAATGTTTCAATAGGTCAAAATAACCCATGTCCTAACTTAAGAAAAATCTCTCTGCCTCGTAAACAACTACAAACTTCATGTTAAGATAGAAGGTTGGGCCGATTGCCGTGGCTAACACCTGTAATCCCAACACTTTTGGGAGGCTGAAGTGGACGGATCATTTGAGGTTAAGAGTTCAAGACCAGCCTGGCGAACATGGTGAAACCCTGTCTCTACTAAAAATACAAAAATCAGCCAGGCGTGGTGGTGTGCCTCTCATCTGTAATCCCAGCTACTTGGGAGGCTGAGGCAGGAGAATCACTTGAGCCTGGCAGGCGGAGGTTGCAGTGAGCCAAGATTGCGCCACTGCACTCCAGCCTGAGCTACAGAGCAAGACCCTGTCCAAAAAAAAAAAAAAAAATAGTTGTCATCTATTGTTTCTTTGTTTCTAAGAAAATAAAATTTACCTTTCCTTCCCCTAGACCTCTGAGAACAGCTAGACTTACATTTCTTTTCTTTTCTTTCTTTTTTTTTTTTTTTTTGAGATGGAGTCTCCCTCCATTGCCAGGCTGGAGTGCAGTGGCGCGATCTCGGCTCACTGCAACCTCTGCCTCCTGGGTTTAAGTGATTCCTCTGCCTCAGCCTCCCAAGTAGCTGGGACTACAGGCACACGCCACCACACCCGGCTAATTTTTTTTTTGTATTTTGGTAGAGACCGTGTTTCACTGTGTTGGCCAGGATGGTCTCGATCTCCTGACCTCGTGATCCACCTGACTCGGCCTCCCAAAGTGCTGGGATTACAGGCATGAGCCACGTGCCCAGCCAGTTAGCCTTAGATGTCCAATCACAATCTTAAATACTATATATTTCAGTTACATACATAAAATAATATGCTTTTAATTGTGATTTTGTAATACCCTTAATTTTTACAATAAAGGGTAAACTCAGCATAGGAGGATGAAATACCAACCTGAACTACAAATTAAAATAGTATTATTTAGTATTTTTTTTCTTTTTGGGGTTCCTTTTGCTCTGATACTCAAGCTTTAGTGCAGTGGCACTATCATAGCTCACTGTAACCTTGAACTCCTGGGTTCAAGCAATCCTCCTGCTTCAGCCTCCCGAAGCGTTGGGATTACAGGCATGAGCCACCACACTGGACCTATATGGTATTTTTTTAAAAAGTATATATGGGCATAAAAGTTAAAAAAAAAATCACTTAGAGGTTAAAAATGTCTACCAGGCCTGCATTTTATAGCATACTTAAATTTCTGTCCTTTGCTAGGGTTCTTTCTTTCTTATCACTTAAATATAACTTGAGAACATTTAGTGTTTCCAGTGTAGAAGGAGAGATTCTTTGGTACCATAGCATTGCTTTGGTAATTTCTTTGTGAGACCACACTATCCTCCAGCACTGTCAAATTTAACACCTTTTGAAGCATTTATTGATCAGGTTGGAAGCATGTGCCTACTGTCACATCAGAATAGGAGCATTATAGATCCTATCGGCTAACCAGTACATGATTCATCAGGAAGCAATTTAGATAAGTTTGTTATTGGAGTTTATAGCTGTTACAGACTAATATGGAAGAAAACATATATACATAGCATAACTGATATATATAGCATAACTGATATACATAGCATAACTGCTTCCACCAGGGTGCCTTTTTTGTGGTGTGATTCCATTTGTTTTTATGTTGGCATACTACAGAGGTGAGTAAACTATGACCAAATTTGGCCTGCTGACAGATATATTTTTTTCATAAAGTTCTATTGGAACACAGCCATGCACACTTAGTTGCCTTTCAACAGGTAGAATTGAGTAACTGCAGAAACTATATGCCTCAAAAAGCCTGAAATATTTATTATCAGACCCTTTACAGAAAAAAAATATGTCAACCCCTAGCCTAGTACACTGAGTATAAATGTAGTATCTGAAACTCTATAATATACACAGAAGTATTCAGTAATACTCATTTTTAGTCTCTGAGAAAGAACATACATAATAGTTGTATGTGGGTCCATAGTCACATTTATTTGAGCACAAGCTAGTGTATTCTATTGCAGATTGATGCTAGCATCTTGACATAGATACTATAGATTTGTTTTTGCAACGAATTGTGAAACGACATTTCTGAGCCTAGTATAGAAAGGGCTGATATTCTTTGAGATATGCCAATAATCACAGTCAATACCTTTTTAAAATAATGTCATACCAGTTTTCTTTGATTACTCTCTATGTCCTTTTTATGGAGAGAAGTACTTCAGTCCAGGCACTACATTTTTTGTTCTTTTAGAGACAGAGTCTCCTTCTGTCACCTGGGCTGGAATGCAGTGGTGCCATTGTAGTTCGCTACAATCTCAAACTCCTGGGCTCAAGCACTTCTCTCACCTCAGCCTCCCGAGTAGCTGAGATTAGAGGCATGAGCCACCATACCTGGCTCAGTCACCAACATTTTAAATAAAAGTACCAATCAAGATATTTAGTGAGGATCTGGTCTCTGCTTCCAAGATGGTGCCTTGATGCTGTGTCCTCACATGGGGGAAGGGATGGAAAGACAAAAGGGGTCTAGCTAGTTCCCTTCAACCCACTCCATTCATAAGGGTTCTGCCCTTCTGACATAATTACCTCCAAAAGGGTCTACCTCTTAATACCATAACATTGGCAATTAAGTTTCAACATACGAATTTTGGAGGGGGCACAAACATTCAGATCATAGCAGAACTCCATACTAAAACCAATCTTAAACAATTACAGACTCATTTAATAACTTAGGTTTGACTTAGTGTTCTTGCATCTGGGACTTTGTTTTAAAACTCAGAGATTAAGTGAGATGTTAAAAGTGATTATGTCTGGGTTTTGTTTTGTTTTGTTTTGTTTGAGACAGAGTCTTGCTCTGCAACCTCTGCCTTCCAGGTTCAAGCGATTCTGCTACCTCAGCCTCCCAAGTAGCTGGGACTACAGATGTGTGCCACCACTCCTGGCTAATTTTTGTATTTTCAGTAGAGACGGGGTTTCACCATGTTGGCCAGGCTGGAGTATGTCTGTTTATGTCGTCTTGTATATTTAGCACAAATTATATCAGTGTTATGTCTGACAAATTAATATTATAGAAGTATTTAGCATTTTAGTTAATCATTGATAAACTATTCTGCATTATCACCTATGTAATATTTGCTATGGAACTCTAATTCACCTCTCAACGTAATTCATCAAACTTCAGAATATTTTATACTTCTCATCAAGACATTCAAAAAGACTTTAAGACTAGGCATGGTGGCTCATGCCTATAATCCCAGCATTTTGGTACTTTGGGAGGCTGAGGCAAGAAGATTACTTGAGGCCAGGCTGGGCAACACAGTGGCGCACAACTGGGGTCACAGCTACTTGGGAGGCTGAGGTGGGAGGACAGCTTGAGCCTGGCGGGAGGAGGTTGCAGCAAGCCCAGATTGTGCCACTGCACTCCAGCCTGGGTGACAAAGTGAGACCCTGTCTCAAAAGAAAGAAAAGAAAAGAAAAGAAAAAGAAAGAGAGAGAGAGAGAAAAAAAGAGAGAGAGAGAGAGAAAGCAAGCAAGCAAGCAAGCATATCTGTAGTCACCTAAAATTCTCAGGAGCAACAAGTATAGTTGTTTCTGTTGTGATAAAACTTGTACCATCTACAAAAAAAAAATTAAAAATTAAAAAATTGAAATAAAAGAATTCCACCTTGACTCTGTGTGGGGAAAAAGGAGAAGGCATTAAATTTCTGTTGAAAATTTGAGATCGTGCTAGTTGACTAATTGAGACAACTGCAAATTACCAATTTTCTTACAGTTATTCTTATTTACTTGAATATTATAAATCTTTGAAAGGCACCAGGGACTTTGAACTCCTCATTTATGATTTGTTATTTAAAATCATCAGTTTTCTACTTATTTAGAATACATAGCTAATTCTACTGTGCCACAGAACTTTGGATTTGCTCAGAACAAATACACATAGGTGACTAAACTGGAAATGTTAATTCCTCAGTGGCCTTCACATTTTTCCCCAACCTTGATTTCACTTTTCATTAAGGTTCACTGAAATCCAAGAATCTTTCTAGATTTCTCCTCTTTCCTGGTTTCTTCACTTTCAATCTTTAAGTAAAGTATTACTTTCCAGAAAGTGAAAGGATATTCTCTCTCTAAACTCACCCACATTCTCAGTTTAGTTTAGGAACGAATACTACAGAGTATATTGGTTTACAAAGTAAATTAGAAAGTATATGTTTTTGCTACTCTGACTTGGCTTCTGTCCTTTCCCTTGTTTCATTGCCACTGGAAGGGTTGTTGCTGGCTAAGGAAATATTGAACCTTGAGACAAAAGAGTTTGCGACAAAAGAAATTTACCTAAACTAGCTTGCTTCAAGAAAAACAGATTCATGGTGTTTAATGTGTAATCCGGATACCCAGGCATGAAGTTTCACTCATTCTAGTCCTGATTATGTCTTAAAGAGTTTGAGGCCAGCAGGGCGCAGTGGCTCATGCCTGTAATCCCAGCACTTTGGGAGGCCGAAGCAGGCGGATCACAAGGTCAGGAGTTCGAGACCAGCCTGGCCAATATGGTAAAACCCCGTCTCTACTAAAAATACAAAAAAATTAGCTGGGTGTGGTGGTGGGCATCTGTAGTCCCAGCTACTTGGGAGGCTGAGGCAGGAGAATTGCTTGAACCTGGGAGGCGGAGGTTGCAGTGAGTTGAGATTGCACCACTGCACTCCAGCCTGGGTGACAAGGTGAGACTCCATCACAAAAAAAAAAGAGTTTCAGGTCATTTGCCATTATAGCTATTATTTTATATTTATAAAACTAAACAAAGAAGACCTGATTTTCGGGTGCTTCTTTTGTCTTCCAGCCTAACTCCTCGTTTTTAAGGCAGACATCAGAGTATACTGGAAATAGCATTTAGAATCAAAGTGACCTGGTTTCAATCCCAAATATGGTTTTATTAGCTTAGTGATTCAGGACAAGTTACTTCTCTGAGCTTCAATTTCTTTCATTCTCTTCCTTCCTCCCTCCCTCCCTCCCTCCCTCCCTCTTTCTTTCTTTCTTTCTTTCTTTCTTTCTTTCTTTCTTTCTTTCTTTCTTTCTTCTTTCTTTCTTTCTTGTGATATGAAGGTTATACCCATTTCCCAAATTCTAAGGATTAGTTGGATTTAAACAATAACATGTAAAACATTAGGCCAGTATTAGGCATTCAATAAATAAATGTTAGTTCAGTCTCCCACTATCTTCTGTTAACTTGTCTTTTTCTCTCAATTTTCCTTCATAAATGATACCAAGTTTTGTCTTTTTGATATCCTTTAGTGTTGTCTTGTTTATGGCAGTTCAATAATTCTGTTATATGAAGGTCAACCTTTTTATTTTTCTTACCTTGCTGAGTTTGCTCACTTTATACTAAAGGCATGTAGATATGTCAGCTGATTTTGTTCAGGGCGCTAAGTTAAGCCAATACATATTTTTTCTTTTTCTTTTAAAAAAAGTTTCTTCTTCTATGTCCTTCCAATGAGTAATTTTTCTAGTTTTAAACAGCCAAATTCATAATAAAAAGTGATAGTTATGTTTATTGAATATTCACTGTGTTCCAGGCACATTATATGTATTATCTCATTTTCATCTGAAACCCTGTAAGACTAGTGTTTTTATTATTTCCAAAACCCGTGAATCTTAGGGAATTTAAGTAAGTTGCCCAAAGTTGCACAGTTAATGAATGGCAGAGCCAAGATTCACATCCAGGCAATCTTACTTGTGAGCTGTCAACCACCACATACTACTTGATAGCACCAGAATAGCCTAAATCTCAAATTACCCAGTGTGTATAATGCTTTGTGGTACTTTCTGAAAGTGCTTTTATCCGTTGTTGGAGATTTAGGAGTGATAAAGTTCTGGCTACTTATCAATATTAAAATTTTTCTCTGACATTTCTTAACAATTATATAGATTGCTGTTCTTCCCTACAATATAAAACCTTTATTAACCTTCATTAAGTTCAAAAATAATAATAGCAAAGTTTTATACAGTTTGGTAAGTGGTTGACATTGTTCTAAATGCTTGTACTTACTAACTTACCGTTTTTTTTTTTAATTTCATGTGTTTTAGAGTTTCCTGAACAAGTTTTTCCCAAGTTCTATGTTGTTCTTTTTGATGAAAGGATACTGGCTTCCCTACAATCATTTTTTCAACTTCTAAAATGTTTAATTATTTGAATTGAGAGAATGCTTTAAAAAGCTGTAAAGCTATAATACAATTCTAAATAGAACTTCTCTACAATATGTTTCTTTCTTTCCTAAGCTTTTAATTCTGGTGCTATACCCAGGTTAATTTAAAACATATTTTTTGTTGGTATTGTATTTTATTTTATTTTTTGAGACAAGGTCTCACTCTTCTGCCCAGACTGGACTGCAGTGGTGTGATCATAGGTCACTGAGACCTCAAACCCTCTTGCTCCAACTGTCCTCCCACCTCAGCCTCCTGAGCAGCTGGGACTATAGGCAAGCACCACCATGCCTGGCTAATATATATATAAAATTTTGTAGAGATACGGTCTTGCCATGTTGCCAGGGTTGGTCTGGACTCTGAATCTCCTGGCCTCAAAGGGTCCTCCTGCCTTAGCCTCCCGAAGTACTGGGATTACAGGAATGAGCCACCATGCCAGGCCCATTTATATAGAATGTTTTCATTTATTACATCTGGGGAATCATCTTTTCAAGTTAGTTAGTCAATTTGATAGTTTTAAACTAAGAAAATTTAACAGATTCCATCAATCCTAACTTCATTCCATCTTAATGTCATAAATTAGAAGGTTAATTTTGAAAAATTCTGCCTTTTAGTTTTAAAACTTAAGACCAAACAAGTCAACTGAATTGTTAATCAGTTTTATTATGTAAAGGAAGGAAGAGAAAGAGTAGGCTTTTGTTTTTTGCTTCTCAACTATTTTCATGAAATTAACAGTAATGAGTAACTTTATCTCAGTTGGTCCCATCTTAGTGGGATTTTCGTAACAATTATTGAATAATATACTTTATAGTCAAGAACATTTTTATGCTACAGATTTTCGAATGTGTATAATACATTATATGAATCTATGTCTCAAAGAGTCAGCTTATTTATTCTTTTTACCTTAAAAGAATAAATTTTGCACTGATCTATTACTAAGCTAATTTGACAGCTAGAGCTAGCAGTTGGTGTAGATTTGAGCTAAAGGTGAAATGAAGAACTGAAAATGGGAATTGGTTATTAGCATCCTACTATGTTTTATTATTCAAGTGATTTAGGACAAGTTACTTGACTTCTCTAGGCTTCATAAATGATTTTTTTTTTTTAACTTTATTGAGGGTAGGGATCATGACTTAAATTTTTTTTTCCTGTGTTTTTCAATACCTCAGTATATTGTAGGGACTTGCTGAGAACTTGTTGAATGAATATATTGTTCAGGGTTTACCATTACTCAGTATTTTAGTTGTCACATCTTAAAATAGATCATCATTTTTACCATCACACTCCCTTCATAAGATATAGAAATGAAGTCCTTCTTGTTTGGAAATAGTGGTATTTTGGTTTTACTTTTTTTTAAGTTACTGTTGTAAGGTACTACTTTAATATTTTTATTTAACTTTGTTTGTCTTTAGTAGGACTAAGTTAAAGAGATCTTTGACTTGCTTAAACGTTGGGCAGAAAAGCAGAAGAGAAAAGGGAAGTGGAAATCAAAGCAACAGAGAAAAGAAAATGCACATATTTGGGAAATAGAACATGTTGCCAACATCTGTATCACATAATAATCAGTGGCAGGTTGACATCATTTGCCTAGATGTTCTTTACTGAAGAAGAATTTTTTCACTTATAAAAGGAAAAACCTCAAGAGGCTGCCTATGTTTAAAAAAAAAAAGAGCAAGTATTTTCATTTGGTTTTTGATGGGAATGATAATACATTTGAACATTTATTTTCCCATTACAAAGTACTAAATGAGGTCAGACATGGTGGCTCATGCCTTTAATCCTAGCATTTTGGAAAGCTGAGGCAAAAAGATGACTTGAGATCAGGAGTTCAAGACCAGCCTGGACAACATAGTAAAACCCTGTCTCTACCAAAAAAAAAAAAAAAATTAGCCGGGCATGGTGATGCACACTTGTAGTCTTACCTACTTGGGAGGCTGAGGTGGGAGGATCACTGAAGCCCAAGAGGTCACGGCTGCAGTGAGCCATGATCATGTCACTATACTCCAGCCTGGGTGACAGAGTGAGAACCTGTCTCAAAAAAAAAAAAAAAAATTATGCTGAATGTAATATGTGTAGTCTCATTTAATCCTCAAACATTAATTTTTTTTTAATTTTGAAGATGCAGAGATAGTTTCATGGAGATTAAATGGTTAATGCCAAGTTACACAGGTAGTGAGTGTTAGATACAGGATTTCCAATTCAAAAACTTTATTTTCTTCCTACTGTTTCATAAATGTTACATTTAGAAAATTAAGAAAAGTGGACATATACGAAAAGTTGCCATTAAACAAATATGGCAACAATAAAACTGTACTTGTTGTGTAGTCTGGGCAGTAACAAGAAACCGAAGAAGGTGAAAGATACAGGGGACTGAAAAAGAAATGGCAAGGATCAGGAAAGACAGCACACCATAGTGGTAAAGAGCACAGGCTCTGGATTTAGACTACCTCATTTTTAATTTCAATTCTGCCACTTACTAACTTTGTGATCAGTTACTTCTCTGCTATGTATCCTTATCTATAAAATGAGGATAATAATAGTAACTTACAGTGTAAGTAATAAAGCTACATCCTTTGCTTTTACATGTTAAGACCTATTTATTTCATCAGCATCCCCGACCTCTACCCACTGGGTGTCAGTAGCACTCCCTTTAATTCTAACAACAAGCTGGGTAAGGCCAGATTCCTTATTACCCTTTTCTATAACTCTTGACATGCTGTGTAGTGTAGAGTGTAGGGGGATAAGGATAGAAGCAGGGAGCTCCATTAGAATGCTGTTGTGATAATCTTGGTAAGAAATGATAGTGATTAGATTCTGGATATGTTTGAAGGAAAAGCCAATAAGATTTCCTAATGGGTTGAATGTAGACTGTGAGAAAAAGAAGTAATGAATGATTCCAAGAATTTTGGCCTGAGCAGGTAGAAAGAGATTTTATCAACTGAAATAGGAAAACACTAGGTGGGGTAGTTTTGAGGGAAGAAAATCAGAAATCCCGTTTTGGACATGTTAGGTTTGAGTTGTCTGTTACATCTAGCTAAAGATATGAGCAGGCAGTTGAATATACAAGTTGAGCAGGCAGTTGAAAGATGTTGAGCAGGCAGTTGAATATACAAGTCTGAAATTCAAAAGAGAAGTTTAGGCTAGAGATATTAGCGTGGAAGTTGTCATTGCCTAAATCAACAGAACTTTCTACAATAATGGAAAAATGTTTATATCTATACTGTCTAATATGGTAGCCAACATGTGGATTTTGAGCACATCAAATGTAGCTAGTGTGACTGAGGTACTGAATTTTTTTATTTTAGTTAATTTAAGTAGCCACATCTAACTAGTAGCTACTGTATTGGACAGCACAAGCTATGATAGTAAAACCATAAGACTGCATAAGATTACCAAGAGATCGAGGGTAGATCAAGACTGAACCTTGGAACTCTGCAACTGTAAAGGGATCTGAGAAATGAGAAAGCAGCAAAGGAGGCGGAGAAGTAGGAGGGACCAGTGAGGTAGGGAAAAAACCTGGAGGCTTAGTGAATCCAGCTTATCAAGGAGGAAAGTGATCTTTTTGGCAAATATTTCCAATAGGTCAAGTAAGTTAAGGACTGAGAAATAACCCTTGGGGTTACCAACATGGAGGTCTTTAGTGATCCAATAAGAACAGCTTCTATATAGTGATAGGAAAGATATGATTAGCATAGGCTGAAGAAAGAATGAGAGGATCTTATTTATCTTGTGCTTTCTACTTTTTCCCACCTATTTTGTATTTTTTTCTCCTCTTTTGCCTTCCTTTAGTTCGGTTATTTTTTATCCTTCTTCTTTCCCCTCTACTAAATGTAAGGTTATACACTGCTTTCTATTAATAGTTACCTTAAAATAACAACATCAATGTGTGATGTTGATCTGGACAACATAAGGACCTTTGGACATTTTAATTCCAAGACCTTCATCTAACTTTTTTTTTCCCCCTTTGGTCTGGAATTTTAATTCTTTTTTTCTTTTCGTTTTGTTTTGTTTGTTTTATTTTTTTGAGATGGGGTCTCACTCTGTGATGACCAGGCTGGAGTGCAGTGGTGCAATCTTGGCTCACTGCAACCTCTGCCTCCCTGGTTCAAGCGATTTTCCCACCAAAGCCTCCCAAGAAGCTGGAATTACAGGTGCCCACCACTACGCCTGGCTAATTTTTATATTTTTAGCAGAGACGGTGTTTCACCATGTTAGCCATGCAGGTCTCGAACTCCTGACCTCAAGAGATCCACCCACCTCGACCCCCCAGAGTGTTGGGATTACAGATATGAGCTACCGTGCCCAGCCCTACTTATTTTTTTCAAACCCTATAATGTTTATTCCTTACATTCATTAAATTTCATAAATCTGTAGATAGGTACTTTTAATGGTCAGCCATTATCTCTACAGATATTACTTCTGTCTTCTTTCTTTCTGATTCTCCAATTGCATGCTTGTTAGACCTTCTCATTCTATCTTCCATGTTTCTTAAACACCTTCCACATTTTCTGCCTTTATTTTTCTCTCTCTGCCACATTCTAGGTAGTTTCTTCTGACTTATCTTCTATGTTATTAATTTTCTCTTCAACTTTTAAACTCATTCATTGAGTGTTGAATTTTGGCTCTTGAATTTTTTTTTTCCTAAAAATTCACTCTGGTCCTTATTTAAACATACTAAGTCACTTTTTGAAAATGTCTACTTTTTCTGTTATTTATTTAAACATAGGAAATATTATTGTTTTATATTTTTATTCTGTTGATTTTTATAGTTGAAGTTCTTGTGGGTCTGTTTCTGCTTTTGTTTCTTGTTCTCACTCATAGTACTTTATTTCCTGATACGCTAGGTTATTTTTGACTCACTGTTTGTTGTCCTTAAATATTGTTAGCAGGACTTCTTTAAGGCCTACGATGTGTCTTAACAGGAAAGATTTACATTTGCTTCTATTGGTTACCTAGAAGTGCTACCAAGCAGGTTAATCTTAAATTACATTCATAGCTTTCAGTGTTCCTTGCAAATTCTCATGAGGTGCAGTTTATGATAATAAATTATCAGTTTATGGTAATAAAAAAGCTCATACACACATATGATGTGGTCAGTAGTTTGGGGTGTTTTTTTTATTTATTTTTTTGAGATGGAGTCTCGCTCTGTTGCCCAGGCTGGAGTACAGTGGTGCGATCTTGGCTCACTGCAACCTCCACCTCCTGGGTTCAAGCTATTCTCCTGCCTCAGCCTGCCAAATAACTGGGATTACAGGAGCATGCCACCATGCCTGGCTATTTTTCTCTATTTTTGGTAGAGATGGGGTTTCACCATGTAGGCCATACTGGTTTTAAACTCCTGAACTCAAGTGACCCACCCACCTTGGCTTCCCAAAGTGCTGGGATTACAGGCATGAGCCACCCCACTCAGCCAGTTTGTTTGATTTTTTTTTTTTTTTTGTCGTTTTTTGTTTGTTTGTTTTAAGACAGGGTCTCACTCCATCACCCAGGTGGCTGGAGTACAGTGGCACAATCATAGCTCACTGTAGCTTCCAAATCCTAAATTTAAGCAATCCTCCCACTTCAGCCTCAGCCTCCAAAGTAGCTGAGACTATAGGCATGTGCCACCACCCCCAGCTACTTTTGTTTGTTTTTTAGTGGGGATGAGGTTGTGCCATTTTTGCCCAGGCTAATCTCAAATTCCCAGCCTCAAGTGATCTATCTCAGCCTCTCAAAATGCTAGGATTATAGGTGTGAGACACTATAACCTCTGGTCCATTTTAAGAAGACTTATTTGTAGTTCCCTTATGAGGGAGTAAGCTACTTTTACTTCTTGTTAAACCCTACTCTGATAGCAGAGGTCTTTATAGTTCCAGCTGTATTGTGGTGGAGAAGTGGGGAAAGGGGATGATTTCTTATTATAATCATTCCTTACTTTGGATGGACACTGGGCTTTGACTTCTGTTTCCCAAATACTACACAAGGCTTTGAAAACCTCAGCCCGGCCGGGCGCGGTGGCTCAAGCCTGTAATCCCAGCACTTTGGGAGGCCGAGACGGGCGGATCAAGAGGTCAGGAGATCGAGACCATCCTGGCTAACACAGTGAAACCCCGTCTCTACTAAAAAAAATACAAAAAACTAGCCGGGCGACGTGGCGGGCGCCTGTAGTCCCAGCTACTCGGGAGGCTGAGGCAGGAGAATGGCGTGAACCCGAGAGGCGGAGCTTGCAGTGAGCTGAGATCCGGCCACTGCACTCCAGCCCGGGCGACAGAGTGAGACTCCTCCGTCTCAAAAAAAAAAAGAAAAAAAAAAGAGAAAACCTCAGCCCGAAGCAAATACCCTCCAGGCAGCAGCAGTTTCCTTCAGTCATTTTCCTCTCTTGGTTCTTTAACTTCACCTACAAATGGCCTGATTTTCCTTACTATTTTTGATGCTTTTCAAAGATTTTAAAAGTATTTTATTCAGTATTTTTAGTTTTTTTCCTGCAGGAAAAATGAGTCCAAATAGCCTAATCTGTTTTATTACTGAAAATGAATTGCCCCACTTATTTTTTACTAAGCTGAAAAATAAGAAATAACTCCATTTAAGGTTAGCAAGTTTCTGATACATATTTCAGGCATATACCTCATTAAGATATCTTCAGCAAATTTCAGTATTTTTCCAATTTCTTATTCATGAATATTTATTAGTTATGGATAATAAAATATTTTAAAATTAAACTAAATTATTTATCTTCTTTGTGTAGGACTAACCTCTTCAGTGCTTAGAGTGTGAGAAAAATGGCAAATATGAATAGTGATTCTAGGCATCTTGGCACCTCTAAGGTAGATCATGAAAGAGATCCTGGACCTATGAATATCCAGTTTGAGCCGTCAGATCTAAGATCCAAAAGGTAAGCATTTAAAATAAAACACTTATTTCATAATTAGGATCTTTAATGATTAAAATACATCTAATTATAACCCAACATGTATAGATTTGATTACAAAATATCTAATTTCTTACAGGATTTGTGTGTATACATGTGGAGATAAGTAAATAGGAATACTATATACTGGTTTATATTTGATTTTTTTTTCCCCCCACTAAACTCAACATCTCTGTTGGGGGAGGGGTTGGAGTCACTTTACAAAGTAAGATACATTAATATAATTCATTTAACAAATATGTATTGATTACCCGCTTTGTGCAAGGTAATATGCTAAGTGCTCAAGGTAGAAGAGTTAAGTAGTAGAAAATCTTTACCTTCATCGAGGTGAAATTTCAGAAGATAGTTTAAAATAATTTGAGTTTAAATTTTATTTCATTGTATACCTGTAAAACCCAAAAGAATCCATGAAGAAATTATAAACAGTAAGAGAATTCAATAAAGTAGCTGCTTACAAAACAGGCAAAAATAAATAGACTGCCAATGAGAAAATGGAAGAAAAAATAAAATACATAGAAATGGTCTTATCATGAATGTGTAAAATCTATATGAGAGAAACTAAAATGCTTCTGACATAAAATGAGATTTAGAGTATTTCATAAAATCTGAGATGCTACTGATTATAAATTGCATTTTTGAAAAAATTTAACACTAAGGAAAACTGCTGCCCATACCTCTGATGCAATAACCTCTTAGGACTTTTCTAGGAGTTTTTGTTTTGTATTTACTGAAAGAACTCTTGGGCCACACACAGTGTCTCATGCGTGTAATCCCAACACTTTGGGAGGCTGAGATGGGTGGATCACTTGAGACCAAGAGTTCAAGACTAGCCTGGCCAACATGGCAAAACCCCATATCTACTAAAAGTGCAAAAATTAGCTGGGTGTGGTGGTGCACACCTGTAATCCCAGCTATTTGGGAGACTGAGGCATGATAATCACTTGAACCTGGGAGGCAGAGGTTGCAGTGAGCCAAGATCGTACCACTGCACTCCAGCCTGGTAACAGAGCAAGACTCTGTCAGGAAAGGAAAGGGGAAAGGGAAAGGGGCAAGGGAAAAAGGGAAAGGGAGAAGGGAGAACTTTTGGACTTATGTGATATTTTATCCTATATTTCTTGTGCAGTTATAAAAATGAAAATAGAAACAAAGTATATTGATTAAGGTATTACTGACACCTCACATTTAGAATATGATTCTTCTGAGTTATTTTTTGATGTAAAGTCATCAAACTAGGTGTTTTCCCCACACACACACAGAATTGTCCATTAAGAACAATTCTTAAAAGTGCCATTAAGAACCCTGGTGCTATAACATTTCCTGAAAAGATTTTCTTCCAGGTCACTGACATTTAAGTTCTGATGCTTGCACTTTCCTGATCTTACCAGAAGATGTCACAAAAGGTTTTCTAACAACAACATGACCCATCTATCTTCCTCAAATGGTCTTTTAATGGTTTGTCTAACATGACCAGGGATGGCAGTTACCTGTCATGCCATCAGGAATAACTACTATTATATTGTCACTTGCTGACAGTGATTTTTTTTTTTTTTTTTTTTTTTTTTTGAGACAGAGTCTTGCTCTGTAGCCTGCACTGTAATGTGGTGCAATCATGGCTTGCTGTAGCCTTGATCTCCTGGGCTCAAACAATCCTTCCACTTCAGCCTCCTGAGTAGCTGGGACTACAGGTGCATATCACTGTGCCCAGCTAATTTTTTAGAAATTTCATTTTGTAGAGAAGGGGTCTTGCTATGTTACTGGGGTGGTCTTGAACTCCTGGGCTCAAGCAATTTGTCCATCTCAGCCTCCCAAGTAGCTGGGACTACAGGCGCACACCACTGCACCAGGCTAATTAAAAAAATTTTTTTTTGCGGAGATGGCATCTCACTTCATTGACTGGGCTGGTCTTGAACTCGTGGGCTCAAGCAAGCCTGCCACCTTAGCCTCCCAAAGTGTTCGGATTACAGGTGTGAGTCACCACGCCTGCCTCTGGCAGTGATGAAAAGGTGTTCTAGATTATGAGATTCATCCTTACTTAGAAGTGTTTAAATGTATATATTAGAATCAGTAAAATATGATGTAATAAAAAGAATAAAATGAGGCATATTCTGCTCTCATTGGGGAGACTCTGAAGATGTCATAGTCTTCAAATTTTAATCCATAAATTTAATGTGATTTTCCCCCTAAAATGCCAGCAGCCTATTCCAAAGTTTATATGGATCAGTAATTTCACTTCTAAGCATTAATTCACTTTGTCAAAAATGATATGTACACAAGGTAGTGTAATGCAGTATTTTTCATAATAGTAAAGATTAAAAGCTATCAAAATTTCTTTTCTTACAGAATTGGATAAATAAGTTGTGGCACATTTATACAATGGAATATTTTTCCTCTATTAAAAAGAAGGAGGTGGCCTTATTACATGTCAAAATGGAACAAGTCTTCAACATATTTTGTTAAGTGAGAAACTGAAATAGAGAGCAGTATGTATAGTATGCCACCATTTGGGTAAAAATAAATTAATATGATATGTATAAATGAAATTTTGAGTAGTAAATAGGAAACTGTAAGATGGTTGCCCCCCTCAGAGGGAAACTGAGTGCTTTAGGCGGGATGGTGTAGCAGATACTGTAAGGTAGACACGCAACAATTGTTCAGCAACCCTACCTATTCGTTAATGTCAACAGAATCCTTATTTTTTTGAGTCACAGTGGGTCTTCATCCAGGAGATGAAAGATGGTTGGTTTAAGCTAATCTTGATAATTCTATTTTCATTCCCACATACTTAATTTTTCAGTTTTTCTTGCAACTAAAGGTGGAAATGTGAAATTTATCACATGAGAAATTTATCATTGTCATTTATAGTGGCCATCAGAAAAGATAATGAAACAAAAATTTCGATTCTTACTTATATATTCCAATGTCAGTAAATATAAGCACTAATGAATGCTGACTTGAATGCTCCGGGTTTTCTTGAAACTTCTAAATTCTATGATAAATAATTGACCACTGTGACAACAGAACATAAGTCATTAAAGTGCATTCCATTACAGTAAGTTGGCAGGAGTTCAAACAGTTCTCCATAAATTTGTTCAACTGGGTAGATTAAATGGCAATATATTTTCTATAATGAAACTTGTTGAAATGAAAGGGAATCAGCTATTTACAATCATGGCATAACTACCTAGGTAAGCATGTTTTAAGAAAGGCAAATACAGAGACTTAGCAGTACTAAATGCTAATTTGCTTGTGGAATAATTTGTTTAGGAAAACAAACTAATGAAAAAAAATGTGAGTACCTTAAAACATTGTTATTTTTGTTAAAATATGGATTACTTCACATTACATATATAAATAAAACTCATCTACACTGAGGGAAAATTATCTTCCATTTGAAGAACCAGATTAGGACAACTATTTCCAAAACTGTAGTCGTTTTAGTGTTACCTCATGACTTTGGCAATATCTTCAGTAGTACCTGTATGATATAAGTTAATGTTTCTTCAAAAATCTACTTTTTAAAATTAGGGTTAATTTAGCCTTAACACAGATTTGTAAAATGATGGATTTGAAGTGTTGTTTATGCTTTTTTTCTAATATGCATTGCATTAAATACGAACTAGTTTAAAAACCCTTTATTCTTATGCTACTTACAATTGTTTTACATATTACCATACTTTGAGAAACTGTCTTTGGCTGTCAGAGTATGTCAAGTATATATTTAGATTACTTATCCTCAGTTTAGCTTGTGGTTTTCTATCTCTTCCACTAGGTGGCAATAAAATCACATAATTTTAATAACTGCTTTGGACTGAAAGTATGATGGTTCTGCTTATCCTTTTAGTGGAACTGGGGTGTAACTAAACTTACGTGGAGGAAGGAGCTTGTTGTTATAGGGGAGCAATATATGTCAAATCATTTGGGGGTCTTTTTCAAACTATGCAGCCCTACTTTTTATTCTGCATACCTCCCCTCCCCCACCAATTTTCCCCCTGGTTTGGGGTGGAATAAGGAATGTGAGTGGAGGGACAGAAAGGTTTAGAAGTCTCCTATCCTGATATATGTGCTACACTCCATTAGCAAGCACCAGTCTAAGAGGTTATTTTCCTGTTTTTCCCAGACTTTCTGGTAGCCAAAGATAGAACCTGATTTTCAGTATTGCTTGATATTGCTGCATATTCAGGATTGCTGCTGCTCTCGGACTATGCCCTTGGGAAGTTGACCATCCAGTTAGCCTACACACAGATTGTGAAATAGTTAATTTGTTTTTGAGCTTCTCCTGTTTTTCAGTCTTCTCTATCTCTGTTTCCTCTTCTTCCATTTTCCCCAGGGCCTAGGGATTTCATATCCTTCTCTGTATGCCCAGTATTACCCAGGGCAGGAATTCACTCAGACTTAACCCCTTAGGCAATACTTTGTAAACCATATTTTTCTTCTGGCCCTTATTCACCAATACTTATCTGTCCTATTCCCGCCAGGGTTCTGTTGTCAGCTTGGCATTATAATGGAAAACAATTGGATATATCAGAGACCTAGTCTATTACATTTCCATGGCTATTTGCATTTTAACATGGAGAATCCAGTAAATATGAAATCCTAGCCAAAAGTTTCAAGATTTTTCTAACTGAGAACATTTCAGGTGTTCTGATAAGCCAGTGGATACAGGCAGCATTCCTACTGCCCTTCAAACAACCTAGGTATGCTGCGGCACTCTTTTTTTAGAATGTCTTCTAGTGTGTACATCTGTAAATTGGTCTTTCTGTTTCACCTGTCACTAATACTGTCACTGTAGAGCAGCCTAAATTGACTCTTTTTGGTACTTGAGGTCTTAGGAGAGAGGAAGAAGGAAAAATATATAAGGGCAAAGATTTTGAGAGAATAAAAGGATTCTGATGGGATTGGAAATAAGATCCCAGTCTAACAAGTTTATATTTAGATTTAAGACATCTCTAACTCCACATCTCAGATTGTCCTCTTAGCACTTAACAAAAAGACAGTTCCTTTGGGGAATCTAGTACATGTAGTAAAAGGATATTTACTAAGGCAAAGTGAAGAGTTTATCTATTAATAGGTAAGGGTAGATAGATCCTGACCCAGTGACAGTGATTGGAAGTAATTGAGGCTTGGTGGTTTCATAGCTGGGATTATACAGATGTTCAACAAAAGACAGAAAAGTAGTTTTCCCAGGAGTGGTGGTTTCCAGAACCGCATAAATTATATTATCAGTGTTAAACAGATAGATTAGGACCTTGGTCATTCATCAGTGGCTAGTGCTGATGGCCAACTTGCTAGTTGTATTACTTTTATACCCTTCTCCATCCTCTTACCCTTCCATTCTCTCACACTTGGGCCTCCCTCTCTTCTCTCCAACTTTCCACTGTTACTTTTCCTCAAAGGAACTGTCTAAACACTTGAAGAGTGTTTAGCAAATCCTGACCTTAGAGTCAGGGATGCCTTAAATCTAAATATAGGCAAGACACAGTGGCTTACACCTGTAATCCCAGCACTTTGGGAGGCTGAGGCAGGTGGATTGCTTGAGGCCAGAAGTTTGAGACCAGCCTGGGCAACATAGCGAGACCTATGCAAAACTTAGCAAATCTCTACCAAAAAAAAAAATCTAAATACAAATTTTGTTAGACTGGGATCTTATTCCTAGTCCCATTAGAATCCTTTTTTTCTTTCATATTCATTGTCCTTATATATTTTTCTTTCTTCCTCTCTTTTCAGATAGTTTTGTTTACTTAATTGACCTTTTGTATCCATAATTGCTTGCCTGAGTGGCTTCTTTCTTTCCTAGATCATTCTGTTCTAATTGATTTTACTATTTGTTTACTTGCCTGGAAGCTGGTCTTGCTCTATCATCTTTTCTCTTTCTCTCATTATTATTATGATGCTCCTCCACTTATTTTGGGGTGTTCCTGATAAACCCATTGTAAGCCAAAATATCCTAAGTTGAAAATGCATTTAATACCCAGATAAAACCATCATAAAGTAGAAAAATCTTAAGTTGAACTGCTGTAAGTTGGGGACTGTATTAGAGAAGCCTGAAGAAAGAGGGAGCCTCGTTGGGTTTGACTGGTACTCTTTAGGGCCAAATCAAAAGTGTGAGTTTTTTGGAGGAAATAATATGAAGGGTTGGGCTAGCATTGTTCTCTGTTTGCTCAATATTGTAACACATCCAGTATTGTAACACATATATATTTAGTCAAAAGCATTTTAGTGCAATAGTATAATCATACTGTAAAAGCAGTGAAACTAATTGCAAGTGTATAACAAGAGATTTGAAACTTCTTTTAACAAACAGACTTAAAACCAAATATTATTGAATTGATGGAGGCACATGAAAAGCAAGGGTCTTGTTACAGCTCAGTGACTGACTATAGGCCAAATATAAGGAATTTGTGTAAATATTACACATGGAGATTATGCATCTTTGGCTTGCCTGATATTTTTTTTAGTCTCATTCTGAAATTGTTCCCGAAGTCTATTACTTTTCTATGCCTTCTTTTACTATTTCTTCTTTCAATCTGTTCTCTATTCCCTTGTCACAAGATACTTTTTCCAAGTTCTCTTAAGTATTAGAAGATAAATGAATGCCTCAACGTTTTAAGTTAGGAGATATGTTTTCTATAAAATAGTATTGGGAATTGTTTTGGTGCTATACTTATAAAAAGGCCTGGTTCATTTGCAAGAACATCATGCTTCCTTATTTTTTCTACTTCAGTAGTTTATAGTTTATCTTGGTTATTATCACTACTTCAACTAAGGTTATTTTTATCTTTGTTTAGTGTATACAGATCTGACCTGATATTACTTATTCTAAAACTAGCTTTTTAAAATAACACTAGTTTTTATTTATGTCTATCAGAACTTCTGCTTTTTTATTTACCTATACTTCATATAAAGAATGGCTTCTAGTTTTACTTCTCTTAAATTATCTTATTAATTTCTTTTTTTTTTTTTTTTTTTGGAGACGGAGTCTCGCTCTGTCGCCCGGGCTGGAGTGCAGTGGCCAGATCTCAGCTCACTGCAAGGTCCGCCTTCCGGGTTTACACCATTCTCCTGCCTCAGCCTCCCGAGTAGCTGGGACTACAGGCGCCCGCCACCTCACCCGGCTAGATTTTTGTATTTTTTAGTAGAGACGGGGTTTCACCATGTTAGCTAGGATGGTCTCGATCTCCTGACCTCGTGATCCGCCCGTCTCGGCCTCCCAAAGTGCTGGGATTACAGGGTTGAGCCACCGCACCCGGCCATCTTATTAATTTCAAATAGAGGCAAGCATTGGTCTTCTTTATTATGTCTTTGAGTGTAGCTATGCCTGGGAATTTACATATTAAAATACAATTTCATGTTACTTTCATTTGTTTCTCTTTTATATTATAGTAAGAGTTATTTTTATTTTTTAATAATTATGCCTGTAGGTAGTTATGTATTTTCTATTAAGGCCAGTAAATGGGGTATTAAAAATAATTGCTTAAAGAGGTCATGCCCTCGGGCTGGGCGTGGTGGCTCACACCTGTAATCCCAGCACTTTGGGAGGCAGAGGCAGGCAGATCACGAGGTCAGGAGATCGAGACCATCCTGGCTAACACGTGAAACCCCATCTCTACTAAAAATACAAAAAAATTAGCCAGGCGTGGTGGCGGGCGCCTGTAGTCCCAGCTACTCAGGAGGCTGAGGCAGGAGAATGGTATGAACCTGGGAGGCAGAGCTTTCAGTGAGCTGAGATCAGGTCACTGCACTCCAGCCTGGGCAACAGAGAGAGACTCTGTCTCAAAAAAAAAAAAAAAGAGATCATACCCTCATTCATACATTGCTGGTGGGATTGAAACATGGTACCAAGGATGCCCTCCCTCACTACTCCTATTCAACATGGTATGGAAGTTCTGGCCAGAGCAATCAGGCAAGAGAAAGAAATAAAGGTCATTCAAATAGGAAGAGAGGAAGTCAAACTATCCCTGTTTGCAGATGACATGATCCTATATCTAAAAAACCCTATCATCTCAGCCCAAAAGCTTCTTAAGCTGATAAGCAACTTCAACCAAGTCTCAGGATACAAAATCAATGTGCAACAATTGCTAGTATTCCTATACACCAACAACAGTCAAGCCAAGAGCCAAATCTCGAATGAACTCCCATTCACAGTTGCTACAAAAAAATATAATACTAGCCAGTGCAGTGGCTCACGCCTGTAATCCCAGCACTTTGGGAAGCCAAGGTGGGCAGATCACAAGGTCAGGAGATTGAGACCATCCTGGCTAACATAGTGAAACATCGTCTCTGCTAAAAATACAAAAAATTAGCCGGACATGGTGGCACGCACCTCTAGTCCCAGCTACTCAAGAGGCTGAGGCAGGAGAATCACTTGAACCCAAGAGGTGGAGGTTGCAGTGAGCCGAGATCATGCTACTGCACTCCAGCCTGGGCGACAGTGAGACTCCATCTCAAAATAATAAAATAAAATAAAATAAAATACCTAGGAATACAGCTAACAAGGGAAGTGAAAGATCTCTACAAGGAGAACTACAAACCACTGCTCAAAGAAATCAGAGATGACACAAATGGAAAAGCATTCCATGCTCATAGATGGAAGAACCAATATCATTAAAATGGTCATATTGCCCAAAGCAATTTATGGATTCAATGCTATTTCCATTAAACTATCATTGATATTCTTCACAGAACTAGAAAAAACTTTAAAAAATACATATGGAGCCAAAAAGGAGCCCGAATAGCCAAGGCAGTCTTAAGCAAAGGAAAAAAAAAAACAAAGCTGGAGGCATCATGCTATCCAACTTCAAATTATACTACAGGAGTACAGTAACCAAAACAGCATGGTACTGATATAAGAACAGACACATAGACCAATGGAACAGGATAGAGAACCCAGAAATAAGACTGTACACCTACAACTATCTGATCTTCAACAAACCTGACAAAAACAAGCAATGGGGAAATATTCCCTATTGAATAAATGGTGCTGGAATAACTGAGTAGCCATTTACAGAAAATTGAAACTGGACCCTTTCCTTAACCGTATACAAAAATTAAGATGGATTAAAGACTTAAATATAAAACCTAAAACTATAAAAACCCTGGAAGACAACCTAGGCAGTACCTTTCAGGACATAGACACAGGCAGACTTCATGACAGAGATGCCAAAAAATTGCCAAAAAGCAAAAATTGACAAATGGGACCTAATGAAACTAGAGCTTCTGCACAGCAAAAGAAACTATCAATAGAGTAAACAGACAACCTACAGAGTGCAAGAAAACTATATATCTGACAACGGTCTAATAGCCAACATCTATAAGGAACTTAAACAAATTTACAAGAAAAAACAACCCCATTAAAAAGTGGGCAATGAAATGAATAGGCAGACACTTCTGAAAAGAAGACATATATGCAGCCAACAAGCATATAAAAAAAGTTCAACATCACTAATCATTAGAGAAATGCAAATCAAAACCACAATGAGATACCATCTCATACCACTCAGAATGGTTATGATTAAAAAGGTAAAAGGAACAGATGCTGGCGAGGTTCTGGAGCAAAAGGAAGGCTTATACATTGTTGGTGGGAGTGGAAATTAGTTGAGCCATTATGGAAGATAGTGTGGCGATTCCTCAAAGACCTGAAGACAGAAATACCATTCGACCCAGCAATCCCATCACTGGGTATATACCCAAAGGAATATAAATAGTTATGTTATAAAGATATGTGTACACATACATTCACTGCAACACTATTTACAATAGCAAAGACATGGAATCAACCAAAAGGCCCATCAATGATAGACTGGATAAAGAAAATGTGATACATATATACCATTCAATGCTATGCAGCCATAAAAAAGAATGAGATCATGTCCTTTGCAGGGACATGGATGAAGCTAGAGGCTGTTACCCTTAGCAAACTGACAGAGGAAGAGAAAACCAAATACCACATGTACTCACTTACAAGTGGGAGCTAAATATTAAGAACACATGGACACATAAAGGGGAACAACACACACTGGGGCTTATGGGAGGGTGGAGGGTGGGAGGAGGGAGAGAATCAGGAAAAATAGCTATGGATACTAGGCTTAATGCCTGGGTGATGAAATAATCTGTACAACAAACCCCCATCACACATGTTTGCCTATGTACATAGGCACATCCTGCACATGTACCCCTGAACTTAAAAGTTAAAAACAACAACAACAACAACAACATGGTACAACCATTTTTGAAAACAGTTTGATAGCTCCTCAGAATGTTAAATACAGAGCTATCATATGACCTAGCAATTCTACTTCTGGGTATCTTTCCAGAGAATTAAAAACATATGTCTACACAAATACTTGTAAACAAATGTTCCTAACATTCATAATGGTCAAAGTGGAAACAACTCAAATGTCCATCAACTGATGAACAACAATATGTATCAACCTGAAGACATTATGCTGTGTGAAAGAAGCCACACAAGACTACATATTGTATGATTCCATTTATATAAACTTTCTAGATTTGGTAAAGTCATAGAAACAGAAAGCAGATTAATGGTTTCCAGGGTCTGGGGAAAGGGGAAAATGGAGTCTGAGACTTCTTTTGGGATGGTAAAAATGTTCTAACATGGATTATGGTGATGGCTGTACAGTCATCAATCTGTGAATGACAGATTAAGGAATTTGGGCTGACCAAGTTGTTGAGAATAACTAGAAAAGCTGACAAAATGTTTTTAAAAATATGCTTGAAGACATACGACAACTAATAAGACAATGTAGAATACCGAGGTCTAAATCAGGAAGAAGACAAAGCCAGAAAGGAGAGCCCAGCGTTTCCTCAAGAATATCTGCCAATTCCAGTTTATTAGCTGAGAGGCTTAAAATAGAGCCTTTGGCCAGGCGTGGTGGCTCACATCTGTAATCCCAGCACCTTGGGAGGCTGAGGCAGGTGAATCATCTGAGGTCAGGAGTTCGAGACCAGTCTGGCCAACATGGTGAAACCCTGTCTCTACTAAAAATACAAAACTTAGCTGGGCGTGGCAGGCACCTGTAATCCCAGCTACTCGGGAGGCTGAGGCAGGAGAATTGCTTGAACCTGGGAGGTAGAGACTGCAGTGAGCTGAGATGACACCACTGCACTCCAGCCTGGGTGACAGAGCGAGACTCCATCTCAGAAAAGCAAACAAACAAAACAACAACAACAACAAAAACCAGAGCCTTTGCCAGCCTACAGGGCTAGAGGAAGAAAATTTGGATTCCAGGGCCCACTAAGACAGACTTCAAATAAACTTTAGGTTGGAAGCCCAAAGGGCTATAGCCTAGAAATGTGAGTGAATTTGAAATAGAATGACCTTCTTTCAGGAACCAAAGGCCAACTTCAACTCATCTCAATTCCCTAAACTGGGTTAAGGTGATCTAGGATTGCTCCTGTCTCAAATTGACTTCCCAAAGCCAATATAAACTCTTTCTAAAGAAAATATTTTAGGTTTCAAGTCATTCATACAGTTTTTTTATATACAATGTCAGGAACTTACTAAAAACTTGCCAAGCATAAGAGAAACCAGGACAAGATGACTGGAAATTAAGAGACTCAATACACAATAGAAAGAGACTCACAGGTGATCCAGATAATGGAGTTATCAGGAACAGACTTTTAAAGAACTGTCTTTAACATGTTCAAGGAAATTAAAATAAGACAGAGAATTTGGCAGTGACTAGAAATAAATATGAAAAAAAATAAATTTGTGGAAAATGTTTTTTTATGTGAAGAATCAAATAGAAATTCTGTAATTACAGTCCCCAAATTAAGAAATCCGTGACAATAATGAGTGTTAACTAGCATGTGGAACAATGGGAATGCTCATATAGTACTAGAGTAAGTATCAGTTGAGTCATTTTGGAAATGAGTTTGTAATTATCTGCTACCATTGAGTATACACGGAGTTTATGATCAGTAAAAATGTATGCACATTGCACAAAGGTCCCTTTGTAAGGGACATGTAAGAGAATATAAATTAGAATTGATTTATAAGAGCTCCAAAGAAACCCAGATACCCCTCACAGGAATGGATAAGTAAATTGTTGTATTTTTATATAATGGAGTGTTATACAGCTATGAACATGAACAGACTATAGCTACATTCAGAATATGGATGAATGTCACAAAGATAATGTTGGCAAAAGAAGCCAGACAGAGAAATGTATATTGTATTATTCTACTTTATGAGAAGTTCGAAAGCAAATGAAACTAATTTCATACATGCGTGCACATATATGTGTCTAGGAAATGCACTAAAATGTTAACAGTGGTTATTTCTGATAGGTGATTTTATTTTCTTCAATAACTTCTTGATTATCTTAAATGTAGACAATGTGCTACATTTCTAATGAGAACAAAGTTATTCCGAAAATAAGGCATTCCTATAACTTAGGACAAAAATGGTATATACAAAATGAAAAACTCATTTTCTTAAAACTTTGTTTAAATTACCTTGGTAGTCTCAGCTACTCAGGAGGCTAAGGCAAGAGGATTCCTTGAGCTGAGGAGTTTGAGGCCACAGTGCACTATGATCATGCCTGTGAATAGCCACTGCACTCCAACCTGGGCAACATCAGGAGAACTCATCTGTAAAACAAACCAAAAAACCTTTTGGTATATTTACTGTATTTACTCCTAGCCTTCTTTTCTATGATGTTTTTAGATGAGATCACATAGTATATATAATTTATTGTGCTGCCTTTTCATTTTAAATTTATATTACATGCCATCATTACTTCTGCCAGTTATTCCCTAGTTGTCTGTCTGCCAGCCTCCTTCCCTCTCTTCTTCTCTTCTTCCCCACCTCCCTGCCATCTTTCTTCCCTCCCTCCCTCCCTCTTTTCCTCTTCTGCCTTCCTTCCTTCCTTCTTCTATTCTTTTGTCAGCAAACATTCATTATGTTCCTTCTGTTTGCCAGACACTTTACTCAAACACAGCCCCACCCTCCAGTGGGGGAGATGGATACCTAGCAAAAAATAAGGGGTAATAAACACTTGATTTTATATGTATAAACACACACACGTTTGTTTGTTTTTGAGGCATGGCCTCCCTCTATTGCCCATGCTGGAGTGCAATGGCACGATCATAGCACTTTGTAACTTTGAACTCCTGGGCTCAAGCAGTCATCCTGCCTCAGCCTCTCTGGAGGCATGCCTGGCTGCTTTTACTATTTTTTGCAGAGAAAGGGCCTTCCTATGTTCCCCAAGCTGGTCTTGAACTCCCGGCCTCAATCAGTCCTCATGTTGGGATCACAAGTGTGAGCAACCACACCCAGTCTATATATGTATATATTTAGAACTCATTTTTCATTAGGAAAAACATGAATTGAACACATCCTGTACTAGCATTACCAAGAATCCTGTGGATCATACTCCTGTGAGTGACTGTGTTGTAGGTTCTGGTTGTACCAGGAGTGGAATGAGGCCATATGTAATATTGATGACCAGGTGCCTTGGGAAGGTTTCTGTGCAGGTGCTGCTCTGTGCAAGAACATTTATTGTAGTTGTTTTGGCTGAAGTTGAGGTTTGTTTGTTTGGCTTTTGTTTTTAAATGTGAGAGGCAGATTTTGCAAGGGATTAAGCTGAATGAGACCTAGGGACATTTGGTTATAAATATTACTAAAGGAAAAACATATTCAGGTGCTCCCTGGCATGGATCTGTTAAGGGCATGTGGGTTCCTCCCTCAGTCATCTCCTTTGCCCATCAAGGAGAAGAGTAGAAGACTCTTCCAGATCTGTGTCCTTAAGGAGGCCTTAAGATGGTCTAGGACAAGAGTTGGCAAATTTTTTTCTATAAAGGACACATTAGTAAATACTTTAGGCTTTGTAGGCATATGGACTCAACTTTGCCATTGTGGAGTGGAAGTAGCCATAGTCGAAACATAAGTGCATGGGCCTGCCTGTGTTCCAGTAAAAATTTTATTTACGAAAACAGGACATTTATGAAAACAGGACATGGGCTTGGATTTGTTTTATCAGGCCATAGTGTACCAACCCCTGATCTGCACAGAAGGACTCTAATGTCAGCAACCATAGGGACTCGTACTTCGTACTGATGTGACACCCATAGGGATACCTCTTGCCTTGTTTCTGGGGAAGTTAATAAAAAGGTCAGGCTCATTCACCTTAATTTCAGTCTACCCACACAACTCTAATAAAAATGTTCTGATCAATATGGCTCTTTGGACAACAAAACAGCAAAATAGTCTCCAGCCTCTCCTAAACCCTGAAGCAAACCTGCAGTCCTTTGGCAAGGTCATCCAAAGATTTTAACTGCCATAAACCATAGGGCTGGAGATTGAAGCTAAGAATGATAGGGGAAAGTACTGGCTTTCAAACAGCAGTAAAAAGTTGTATGGTAAAAATTGTCCTTAAGACTCACTGAAATGCCCAAAGAAGAAATTTGTTTTACAAGCACTCTTCCATATTAGGAATTCTTTCTAAATATCATCTTAAATTTAAATATACACAATTTAACAGTGTTTTAATATTAAGATATTTACATTTTTAATTAAATGCTGTGATTAGCAACTTTCTACATAATTTTTATATCATATTTTGATTTCTTTCTAATAGAGTCTCAAAGTTATAACTATTATAATGAAGGGTATGAACACAATTAAGGTTCATGATACATATAGCAAATTGCTTTCTAGAAAGATTGTGCCTACTTATACTACTAGCAATGTGTGAAAGTTCTTATTTCAGCATATACTTTCTAGCACTACTTTCTTCTTTTTTTCCTAAAATATCTCATATTTAGTTGTAAAACTTTCCTATAGATAAAAATTAGTTGATAGGAGCCAGTTGGCAGGGCAGGTTTCACTTTGAGCTCTTGCCTTTATCTGTTCTGTTATCCTGGGATTGATCTGCAGAATGCGACTAGCAATAGATTCTGATCAGGCTACTACAATACTTGCCATCTGGATTGAAAATACAGCCATCATCTTTTGAATGACCAGTTTGTGTAAACCATTTGTTGATAGTGTCTTTCCAGTGGTAAAGTAGAATTTCTCTTTGTCTGTTTACCTTTCTTGAGAGCCATGATGAGGATTTCTAAGGCTTGATGCATAGAATCCTTTCCTTAAGTGCCTTAGTCCATTTGGTGCTGCTGTAAGGAATACTGGGTAATTTATAAAGAACAGAAATTTATTTCTCACAATTCTGGAAGCTGAGAAGTCTGAGATCAAGGCACTGGCATTTGATCTGACACAGGCCTTGTTGCTGTGTCATCCATGGCAGAAGAGCTGAAGAATAAGCTAGCCAAATGCTATGCTAAGCCTCTTTTGTAAGGGCCTAAACGAGGGAGGAACCCTCCCAGCCTAATCACCTCCTAAAGGCCCCACCTCTTAACGTCATCACATTGGCAATGCCTGCATTTTGGAGGGAACACATTCAAACCTATAGCATTAAGATATGGGAAAGGAACAAGAAAGAGTCTGTTTTTCTTTGATGATCTGTTTAAAGAGTAGATGTGTTTTGTTTGAATCACATCCATGTACAGTTTTAAAAATAAGATCTCTCTCTCTCTCTATATATATATATATATATACATATATATATACAGTGAAACCTTTGCCTTCTTTCATTGTCTTTCTAGTTTTTAAGGATAGAAAATTTTAGTTAAAATGCTAACCTGGCATTTTTCTTATTCCTCACTTTTTTTTCCCCCATGGGGAATTGGGTTATGAAACTGGAAATTTTACTAATTTTCTAGAAATTGTTCTGGTGGGTTTGTGTAAGGAGAGTAATAACTGGCATGGCATTGCAGTTACTCTTTATTTGTAATTAAGACATGCTCTTTATTTCAAAATATTAAGTTAATAATACTCTTAACTTATTGCACTTAAGTAGATTGAGACAATTTGTGAGTTATTTTGACATCCTAATAAAGTGGATAAAAGGAGAAGCTGCTTGGAAAACTTTCTTACTTGGGAATTTTTTCCACATTCCTAATTTTCCTTTGTGGAATGTCACTCACCATTTCCCATTTGGAATTGCTCTTTCTAGATAGAAGATGGAATGGAGTGGTTGTGGTAGTGGTGGTGGTGTTATTGTTTACATCAACCTAGAGAAAAATGGAAGCATCTTAACTTGGTTAAAATGTTTCTGTTGTTTATATAATTCTTTAAGCCTCATTCCAGTGTTGCTGCTATTTAAAAAAAAACAAAACAAAAAAACTCAAAACTTGCATTTATTTTACTGATCATTTTGTAGACATAAAAATAAGAGATTCTTAGCATAGTAGAATTTTTAAAAATTATTGGAGTTTTTTAAAACCAAAATTTAAGAACATAAATTGCATTGAAAAGAATTTTGAAATTTATTCTCAGCAGAATCTATAATAAAATATATGGGCCTGAGAATTAATTTGCAGGTCAAGTTCTTTGTCTATATGTTTTTGATGAAGTTGTTTACTTTCAAATAAGTTAACAGTTTGGAATTCTAAAACAGAGAACTCATAATCTTCAACCAAGTGTTTATTAACATTTGCTTTTTTCAAAAGCTTTTTCACCATGCCACTTGGTTAAAAAAATAACAATCTTAAAAAAAAGAGACTGCATATGTGTGTGTGCATACACATATTCATTTGCAAATTATGTACATATACTTCTACAGTTACATATTATATACTCTATAAAACATAATAGAAATTTTTAATTATTAGAAAGATACAATCAGTCTTGATAAAATTAAATTTGATTTATTGGCAGTATAGACAATTTTTTGTTTTCACTTTAACATTGTCTTTATTATTTAATACTTTGTCACACAGTAATTTAAACTGATTCAAAGTTTATTCCAGGCCAGGCACAGTGGCTCATGCCTGTAATCTCAACATTTTGGGAGGCCAAAGTAGGAGGATTACTTGAAGCCAGGAGTTAAGACCAACCTGGGCAATATAGCAAGACCTCATCTCTACAAAAAATAAAAAAAAAATTAATCAGGCATGGTGGCACATGCCTGTAGTCCCAACTACTTGCTACTTGGGAGGCTGAGGCAGGAGGATCACTTGAGCCCAGAAGTTCAAGGTAATAGCCAATGACCACACCGCCACTGCACTCCAACCTGGGTGACAGAGCAAGACCCTGTCTCCAAAAAAAAAAAAAAAAAAAACAAAGTTCATTTCAGTCTCATCCAACAATTACATGTGATGGTTTTTGTTGAAATTTGCATGATGAATTTTCATCCTCCATAATATTCAATTCTTACATTTAGTGATTGCAGTACTAGTTTGTATATTTAGTATTCCGTGCTATTTTTAAGCTGAAAATACTAGTGTGTTCATTGGTTTCATACTGTTAATTTAGAAACAACCAGTAATTGGCTGGGCACAGTGGCTCACGCCTGTAATCCCAGCACTTTGGGAGGCCAAGGCGGGTGGCACACCTGAGATCAGGAGCTTGAGATCAGCTTGGCCAACATAGTGAAACCTTGTCTCTACTAAAAATACAAAATTAGCTGGGTATGGTGGCACAGGCCTGTAGTCCCAGCTACTTGGCAGGCTGAGACAGGAGAATTGCTTAAACCCGGGAGGTGGAGGCTGCAGTGAGCCAAGATTGTGCCACTGCTCTCCATCCTGGGCAAGACAGAGCAAGATTCTGTCAAAAAAAAAAAAAAAAAAAACCAGTAACCTCGTTCACCTTTTGTGGTTTTCTATCTAGTCTGAGTTTTTCTCTCTAGCCTGTCCCCTAAGCTCTTCTTTTCTACTTTTCTGCCTTCCCCTTCATTTCTGACACCCTTCTAGCTCTACTTGACCATTCAGTTGTTCCAGCCACTACCCTCCATCCCAACACAATACACACACACACATACACACTAAAGAAAAAAAAAGTATTGATTTAGAGGGACCCCTCAGAAGGTGGCAAGTCTCTCTGTTGGGGGAAGGAGAAGAGTTGACAGATGGAACAATTCTTGGCCAGGCATGTTGACTCACACCTGTAATTCCAGCATTTCAGGAGGCAGAGGCAGTAGGATCAGTTGAGACCAGCCTGGGCAACATAGGAAGAGCCCAATCTCTTCTAAAATTAAAAAAATTAATTTTTTTTAATTAGCTGAGCACGGTGGTGTACACCTGTAGTCCCAGCTTCTTGGGAGGCTGAGGCAAGAGGATCACTTGAGCCTCCTGTTGCTGCTGCAAGCTATCAGCTCACCCCTGTACTCCAGCCTGGGTGACACAATGAGAGCCTATCTCAAAACAAACAAGCAAAGACCTACAATTCAGTAGCTTCTGGACAGAGTGGAGGAGCTGTCTAGCTGGTCTGAAACATCCATTGGAAGAGTACTAAACACTTTAGGAAGGTCCTAAAGTCTTTCTGGAATGATTACTTGAGAGGTGTCATTTTGAAAGGCACACTGGGTGGAAGTTTACAAAGGGTAAAGAAGCATTGCATACAGTCATATTGAGTACTTTATGTTAGAATCCTAACTGTTTAATGTTTATGTTTTTATTTTTTAATGTTTATGTTTTTATATATTAATGTTTTATTTGATACTTTATAATGTTTGTAAATTTCCACATTTGAAATATGTTGAGTATTTAATTTCACTGATTTCTAAACATTGTTATACTTCTGCACACTTTTCAATTAAAATATTAGTATTAATACTTGCATGTATTAATAAATGGAGTAAATACCAAGATACTGGTAGTGCAATTTGCTTTAGAATTATAATTATTACTTTGATTTTTCTGTCATGTTTAATGACAGGTTCAAAGACCATTTAAATTCTTCATTTGGAAGTTTTTAAATCTTAGAAAATTTTGAATCCATGTGTATGAAATTGCAGATAGGAGTTTTTATTGGTGACAGACATGTTCAGCAATAAAACCATCTAACAATGGGAACATTTCTAAACATTTATTATTATACAAAGACTGTTCTTTGTATAACATGTTTTTTTTAAAAGCAACTACTTTCTTAGATAATTAAAATACTATCTTTATCTTGAAGGGAGATAAATTAAGTATGTGGGAGGGGGTTGTTTTTAATATCTGCTGTGTACCTATGTAGCATACTATTGACAACTATGTGTCATCATAGAAAAAGTCATCAAATTCGGAGTAGTTGTTTCTTGTAGAAGAAAAATAGGTAGCTTGTTTAAGTTTGCCACAACATAACCGATAAATTTCTGTATGATACAAAAGATTTTTGAGTCTCTCTCAACCTCTCTACTAAATTTTGAAAGGATGTGTCCACTTAAAATCTATTTTTAAAAATTTATTTTTGATATATCACATGTACAAAGAAGTGCCTTGTATATGTACAATTTAAGAAGTATTTATAGGCCAGGTACAGTGACTCATGCCTGTAATCCCAATACTTTGGGAGGCCAAGACAGGAGGATTGCTTGTGCCAGAAGTTTGAGACCAGCCTGGGCAATATGGCAAGACCCTGCCTCTATTTTTAAAATTTTTTAAATTAGCCAGGCATGGTGGTGTGCGCCTGTGGTCCCAGCTACTTGGGAGGCTGAGGCTGAGGCAGGAAACTTGCTTGAGCCCAGATGGTTGAGGCTGCAGTAAACCATGGCCTAGACCTCTGGCCTAGGCGATAGAGTAAAACGCTGTCTCAAAGAAAAAAAAAGAAAGAAAGAAAGAATAATAAAGCCAACATCCATCCAAGCAACATAAGGTCAAAACACAGTTCTCCATGTGTCCTTCACCAAACACATCCCCAATCCTCCCTAGGGATGGCCACTATCTTGACTTTGTGTAATAATTTCCCTATGATTTATAATAGTTTTGTTGTCTGTATATCCCTAAATACTGAATTCAGTTGCACCTGGTTTTGTACCTCATTTGGGGTACAGACCTTCTTAAGAGTGATGGCATTGTTGTTAAATTTCAGAGAAGCATAACTGGTCAGTAGGAGGGTGGAGACAGATGTATAAACCAAAAATTTTTAAGGAATTTAAGGAGTGGAATCTAAAAGGTATTAGGTAGAAATAAGGTTTCTCTGTTTATATGTGTATTAAATGAAAATACGAGGTTTGACTCACATTTTAAAATATTTTGTAAATTTTGCTTAATATTGAAAGCATTTTGTCTGTGGTATGACCATAAATATGTATAAGGTAAGATAAATATGACTTCTTTATTTTCAGTGTGGCACAGCTGAACTACATTTCAAATGAGAAGTAACATTGATAGGGAGCAGTCATGTGAAACTATGATCAAAAAAAGAAAGCCCAAGTTTCAAAAGTCTTATTCTGAATATTCTCTGTATAGTATTGTTTAATTTTAAAAGTGTTTTCAGATCCAACTAAAGTTCAATTTAAAAATATAGTTTATATTTTTTCTTCTCCAATGAAGCTTTAAGCATATGTTTCTAATAATTCAGTTAAATATGCTGAGTTGTATATTTTTTGAAGAGACTGTTTTGAAAAGATTCCAGAATATTTGTTTGAACAGGCACTCAGCATCTTGATGAAAACTGTTGGAAAAGAAAAACTTTCAGAGTCATTCTGCCCTCAGAGTAGTCAAGCCAACTAAACTGGTACAGTTAACACTTCTGTGAGAAACCAGGAGCCAAGATATTTAGCACTTCCTGACTGCTTTTCAGCAAGCAGGCCTCAAACCAACTTAGTGGTTGGAACTAATACTATTGAATTTTTAAAGTAAAAGGCTAGCAGTAGAACACCTACATCTCTTTCTATCCGTATGATACTTATCAGTCTCTTTTGGTAATCCATGACTAGCTTCAGTCTTTGCATTATGTTGGTATTAAAGCTATCATTCTTTCTTGAATTTTGTAGGGCATCATTCTTGCAAAGCAAAAAGAATGCACTATAGAGTGTGACCCCAGGTATAATTAAGCCATCTGCCAGATATAAATATTTTTATGTTGCTTTTTAGTACCACTGAGTGTAGTAGTAGAGATACAAATTATATTGGACATCATAATGCTTTGGGATAATTGGTAGTTACAGCAGACTACCAAATTTACAAGTAGGGATTGCTTTTTCAGCTTCTGACCCATTCATTTTTATTATATCCCTTTGAAATATATTGACACCACTTAATTCACTTAACAATAATATGCTTAGTGTCTTAGTTCATTTTATACTGCTGTAACAGAATACCTGAGACTGGGTAATTTTAAAAGAACAGAGATTTATTTCTTATAGTTCTGGAGACTGGGAAGTCCGAGGTCAAAGGGCCCACATGTAGGGAGGGACTTCGTGCTTATCACCACATTGTGGAAGGGCCAAAGAGTACGTGAGAGAGGGTAGGGGGAAGGAAGGGAACTGAACTCATTCTTTTACCAGGAACCCACTCCTATGATACTAACCTGCTCCCAAGATAATGTCATTAATCTGTTTGTGAACTCAGAGCCCGCATGACCTAATCACCGCTTAAAGGTTCCACTGTTGGAACTGTTGCATTAGGGATTTTCTTCCAACACACAAACTTTGGGGGACATATTCAAACCACAGCACTAGTATATATGATATGTCATATTGATCCCTATATTCACATATTTGCTCTATAAGTGCTCTACTTACATATTCATTGAATTAACCTATATAGTACCCAGCATATTTAGGTGTTGTGGTAGAGAACAAAGAATAAAAGATTCAAAGATTCTGTATGCTAACTAGAGGCATAAAACTAAGTTTAACACCTCTGCTACCATTTCTCAAATATCACAGAATTAATAAGAAAAATACCAGAAATTAAATGTTCAGTCACTTGGTTTTTCAAGTAGTTCCCACAAGATTAGATTAATGGCTGGGTGTGGTGGCTCATGCCTGTAATCCCAATACTTTGGGAGGCGAGGGCAGGCAGATCACCTGAGGTCAGGAGTTGGAGACCAGCCTGGCCAACATGGTGAAATCCCGTCTCTACCAAAAATACAAAAATTAGTCAGGCATAGTGGTGCACACCTGAGTACATGTATTTGTACAACATTATCAAAACAAACGAAGACCTACAATTCAGTAGCTTCTGGACAGAACGGAGGAACTGCCTAGCTGGTCTGAAACCTGAGTACTACCAGAGTAGTCCCAGCTACTCTGGAGGCTGAGGCCAGAAAATTGCTTGAACCCAGGAGGTGGAGGTTGCAGTGAGCCGAGATCGCACCACTGCACTCCAGCCTGGGCGACAGAGTGAGACTCTATCTCAAAAAAAAAAAAAAAAAAAAAAAAAAAGATTAGGTTAACAGTATCTCCAGAAATGATTGCCATATATTACTACATTTTAAGTCTCTTTCAGAACTGTAAGTATAAAGGAGTTATGTGGAACCAATGATAAATCTGGATTTTTTTCTTCTTTATTTGGATCTGTGCCTGAAATGGGAAATTATGTACAATTTGGGGCACAGTGTCACTTGTGACTTCAAGGAGTCTGAGAATCTTTTATGAAAAGATACAGTCTTTTCATAAAACTCTGCCTGGTCTTTTCATTTTGGATAGTATATTACTGGAAACTTCAGAAGAAAATAAGGGAGTTTCAGAAAGAAACCGAAGAGGTTGGTGACTGAAAAGGATGATTGAACACCAAAATCTGCAGTTGATTAGGATGCAGTCGTGGAAAGGAAGCATATATATAAATAAGAGGGTATGTTACTAAAATCCACAAGAAGTAGAATGAGGCAAAATATTTCCATTGTCCTGATGTTCTATTTTATACTGATTTGGATAAGTCTCATAAGGGGATCTGATAGTTGAGGTCACTAATCCTTAATACATGAACCAAGGAATAAGAATTCTGTTTATCATAGGAAATAGCTTTGGCCCATAAGGAAGGAGTAGAGACTCTTCAGGAGAGGGACATTTTAGTCCATAATTTCTCTGATTTAGTGCCAAAAGCTTTTTTGAGAGACTATTCAAAGCTGTCTTAAGTTTCATTGTTGGAAACTGATAGCTGCTATATTTCTTTTTAATAACTGTTTTAAGTTCTTTCTGTTTTGCCTTCTCCGATGCTAAATTCCTGAAGATTAAAAAAGTGTGCTTAAAGTAAAAGTGTTATGAGACAAAAGCTTTATTCTGTGGATAGGATAATACTTCTTTTGTGACATTTTCTTTTTGCACCAAAAGTGAGAAGTCAATGCCTTGCCTTTGTGCATCCCATTACTAATGTAGGACAAGAAGTTATTTTCTTCAAAGGCTGACTTCCAGAATTTTTGGCTGAATACTTTTTGTCAAGTGTATATTCCCTTCTGTAGGCCTTTCTATATAGAGCCCACAAACATCGTGAATGTGAATCATGTCATTCAGAGGGTTAGTGACCATGCCTCCGCCATGAACAAGAGAATTCATTACTACAGCCGGCTCACCACTCCTGCAGACAAGGCACTGGTAAGAGACAAAACATTACTAATAGTCTAAAATTCAGTTGAAATGAACAGTGAACAATATAAGCCAGGGCACCTCCCAGTGATTGAACTTTTTTCTGACTGTATTTCAAGGACAGCATCATGCAAAGTCAAAGACAGTAATTAATACACTTCCTACATCTCAAGCCAGTTCATTCTTATCTAAATTTGAAACAATCTTTCTGTGTTAACAACAACCTGGAGATTTTTTTGGAAAATTCCCCTGATCCCCATTCCCCAAATCTCTGAGGAGGATAAATTACTTTTGAAATGGCAGGTTAGGCCATTGACTAATAGCAAATAATAACAAGTTCTGCTTAGTGTGGTCAATTTTTAACTTTGAAGCTATAAGGGAAATAGTTTTTTAGAAATTTTCTACAAGAATGGGAAACTGGCTGAGCACCGTAACTCATGCCTGTAATCTCAGCATTTTGGGAGGCCAAGGCAAGAGGATCACTTGAGCCCAGGAGTTCAAGACCAGCCTGGAGAAGATGGTGAAACCCTGTCTCTACAAAAAAAATTTTTTTCAATTAGCCAAGTGTGACGGCTCGCACCTATAGTTCCAGCTACTTGGGAGGCTAAGACAGGAGGATCCCTTGAGCCCAGGATGGATCGCTTGAGGATGCAGTGAGCTGTGATTGTGCCACTGCATTCTCCTGAGCAAGAGAGTGTGACCCATCTCTTTTTTTCTTTTTTTTTTTTTTTTTTTTTTAGATGGTGTGTCGCTCTGTCACCCAGGCTGGAGTGCAGTGGTGCAATCTCGGCTCACCACAACCTCTGCCTCCTGGGTTCAAGCCATTCTCCTGCCTCAGCCTCCCAAGTAGCTGGGATTACAGGTGTGTGCCACCACGCCTGGCTAATTTTTGTATTTTGAGTAGAGACGGGTTTCACCATGTTGGCCAGGCTGGTCTTGAACTCCTGACCTCGTGACCCACCCACCTCAGCCTCCCAAAGTGCTGGGATTACAGGTGTGAGCCACTGTGCCCAGCCATGTGACTCCATCTCTTAAAAAAAAAAAAAGGGAAACTGAAATATATACATACATAAATATAGTAGTTTCTTATTTAGCATTATTCTTTTATTGATCAAAACCAGGAGTCAAAGGGCCAGATACTAAATGTCTTAGACTTTGAGGTCACATACTGTCACATTATATTCTTCATTTTATGATCATCAAAATTATAAATTAAAAATTTATAAAATTATAAAAACCATTCTCAGGAAAGAGGCTATGTAATAATCAGGTTGAAGCCAGATTTGGCCTATGGGCCAGAGTTTGTTGACCCTTGATCTTCTAAAAATCTGAATTACTATTTTAGGATAAAAAATATGTAAATAATTTGGTAGCTTATAAAAACTACCACATATGAGATATTGAGAAACTTGCAAGTTTAACTGAAAATGAGAACATTCTGGGAGAAAATAGGATTTTAAAATTAGTAATATTAATAAAAAGAAGAGAACCAATATTCATTAACATTTAATAAGGACCAGTGATTGGGCATCACTGGAATGTAGCTATCTCTTAAGCCTAAACAATAGCTATGTGAAATAAATATTAAGATTTCCTCTTGCATGGCCAAAATAGGGATTTCCAAAATGTCCTGGGTAGGGTAATTTTTTTCCCAATTTTTTTTGGCTTTTTCCCCTTAGGCCTTGACGTCAGTAGTTGTGGTAAAGTCTTAGTTGCATAACGGAATTACTTAAGCCCTTGGAGAAGTAGAGGTAATCCAGTATCTCTGGGTCTAGTGGAGACCTTCTAGAGGCTCTGCTCTTGGAAACAAACCCCCGAGATCTCAGCTGAGCACGTTTATACTTGAATGTATATTGTTTGCCTGGAAATAAGAGTCAGCATGTGCACCAAAGTTGAATGCCGTTTGTTAACTGACACTGAGGTGAGTCTAGCAAGTCAGAGTATGTAAACAGTGATGTAAAATTAACAATGATATAGCCATTCTTAATGAATGTGTGTATACATCCACACTCGTTTTCTGAAAATCCCAAATTATTTTGGATTTTTAAACTCTTGCTTTTTTAGTTAGATTTTCTATATTTGAAAAA
>NC_045437.1:63773522-63866107 GCF_002776525.5 Piliocolobus tephrosceles
ATTTTTAAACTCTTGCTTTTTTAGTTAGATTTTCTATATTTGAAAAAATTTTTTAATTCACTAATCAGGGATGCATAGTACTTGTTTATGATAGTTAAAATGTGTCTAGAGGGCCAGGCATGGTGGCTCATGCCTATAATCCCAGCACTTTGGGAGGCTGAGGCGGGTGGGTCACGAGGTCAGGAGATCGAGACCATCCTGGCTAACACTGTGAAACCCCATCTCTACAAAAAAATACAAAAAATTAGCCGGGCATGGTGGCAGGCGCCTGTAGTCCCAGCTACTCGGGAGGCCAAGGCAGGAGAATGGCGTGAACCTGGGAGGCGGCACTTGCAGTGAGCCAAGATCACATCACTGCACTCCAGCCTGGGTGACAGAGCAAGACTCCATTCAAAAAAACAAAAAAAAAAAAGGTGTCTAGAGTGAGGTGATCTGATGTGTAGAAAATATCCCATTTTGCATTTCCTGGTTCTGATATTTCTCTATGTTTCCTTTTTACCAGATTGCCCCAGACCATGTAGTTCCAGGTCCAGAAGAGTGCTATGTGTATAGCCCATTGGGCTCTGCTTATAAACTTCAAAGTTACACTGAAGGATACGGTAAAAACACCAGTTTAGTAACCATGTGAGTGAAATGGCTTTTTGGATCATGACTTAAACTGTATATGAATGAAAATTACTGGTTATTTTTTGTCTCAATTAAAATATTTCAAGAGTCAAACTCCATTTTTTTTACTGCTATTACTCTGTGTTTTCAGTTTTATGATTTGGAATACCATGATGGGAACATCTATACTAAGCATTCCTTGGGGCATAAAACAGGTAATACTAATTTTTCAGCACACTTTTTGCCTAAATGATTTTCTCTTTATTGCAAGCTTTATAACAGAGGTTTTAATGAATCTACATAAAATTCATGAAAGAAAATAGATGGTTATATTTAGTTTTTCATGAGTTGTCAAGTTTTTACCATGATTGTTTAGGGTAAAATAATTGCATATGAATTTATGCTTACATGATGATATATGCTGTTTTATACTTTTATTTTTAAACAGGCTGGATTTACTACTGGAATGTGTGTCATCATACTGATGGGCCTTTTAACACTTTATTGCTGCTACCGAGTAGTGAAATCACGGACTATGATATGTAAGAATTTGACACAGTGACAATAGATTATGGGTATTAATAAGCCTTTCCCTTTGAGGCAGGTCACTAGTGTGTATATGCCACATGTGTGTCAACTGTGTACTTTGTACTTAAAGATTTACTTCTGTAATTCATTGCTTTCAGCTAAATTGAATTTGTTAATAATATATTAGTGGCTGCCTTTGAAATTCAGAGAAGCTGGGAGTTACTTGCAGAGAGCATTCACTGTGGTGCTAGATTCTTCATAAGAATCATTTAAAAACTCATATTTATAAAATAATGTCTTTGCCAGAGCTAAATTGAGAATTCTATGCTTCCTGTCAGTTAATGGTGACTTGTTTTTACCTATTCATACCAAAAGATCTAAATGTTAGAATCTCCTAAATATGAAAATGTAAGCAACTCTCTAGTAATGAATATTTGAAGTTGTGTGAACACCTTACCTCTACTCTTATCTACATATTCTGGATCAGGGAAATATATTTTTTAGGTTGTTTTAAAGTAGTCTAGGACCTAAACAAACATGCATTATTTCATTAAATCTTAGCAAGTATGAATCAACAGATCAGACTTTGCCTCCAGTTTTTTTCTGTGCCTACTAAGCAGCTTTCTTCTTTATGTTAACCAGATCTAGTGTTAGTCACTGGGCGAGTATTTGTTTAAAAGTCTTGAGAAGCCAGACCTGGTAGTGTGTGCCTGTAGTCCCAGCAACTCAGCAGGCATAGGTGGGAAGATCACTTTAGTCCAGGAGTTTGAGACCAGCCTTGGCACTGTAGCAATACTCCATCTTAAAAGAAAAAAAAAAAAAAAAGAATAAAAAAGTCTTGAGGGAAGATTCATTCTGGTTTCTAAATGGTAAAAGGAGATAATTTTAGCCTCTGGTTTCTAAGGCAAATTATGGCTAAACTTGGAAGACTTCTTTAAACATATACAGTAAGTTCATATCTTACCTAATTCAGCATCTAATTTAAAATGGGAACAGAGCCCCCACAGAGTTCTCTCTATAACTTTTTTCTTTTCTTTTCTTTCTTTTCTTTTTTTTTCTTTTTGAGACAGGGTCTCACTCTGTCACCCAGGCTAGAATGCAGCAGCGCTGTCACAGCTCACTGCTGCCCGGACCTCCCGGGCACAGGTGATTCTCCCACCTCAGCCTCCTGGGTAGCTGGGACTACAGGTGCATGCCATCATGCCTGGTTAAATTTTTGTGTTTTTCATAGAGACAGGGTTTCACCATCTTGCTCAGGTTGGTCTCGAACTACTGGGTTCAAGTGATTTGCTCACCTCAGCCTCCCAAAATGCTGGGATTATTGGCTGTATAATGGTTAACTCCCATGTTATTAAATTATTCCACACCATTTAAAAAGAAGAGAGGCTGAGGCCCAAGAATTGCTTGAACCCAGGAAGTGGAGGTTGCAGTGAGCCAAGATTGTGCCACTGTACTTTAGCCTGGGTGATGGAGTGAGACTCTGTCTCAAAATAAAATAAAATAAAATAAAATAAAAATCTTCCACCAATTCAGTTTACAAAGTCCACACACCCATAACACAAAGCCTGACATGACCAAAAATAAAGAAAATAATATATAGATGTAAAATTTATTTGTAAAACATTATCATATAGAATCCAACAGCATATCAAAAGAATATCCTGTGTCTAAGATAAGGTTTATTCCAGTAATGCAAGGATGTTTCATTATTAAGAAATCCAACATAATTCACTACATTAACAAATTAAAGGAAAATTGATAATTGCATCAATAGATATCAAAAAGGTACTTAATAGAATTCAGCACCTGTTTCTGATTAAAACTCTAAGTGAAAAGCACTACTTAAAAATAACAAAGTCTATTTATTCCCAGACAAGTACCAGCACCATTCTAAAATTATAAAATGCTAAAGCAGTTTTCATTAAAGTCAAGAAAACAGAAATGTTCAAAATTAATCAGTTTTTTTGGAGATATTGTCAAATGCAGCAAAAAAAAAAAAAAAAAAAAAACCCTAAATATAAAAACTAGAAAAGACTTAGAATTATATTATCAGTCAAAAGATAATTTTATTAGAAATGCTAAGAGTCACTCACCTCACTGCAACCTCCTCCTCCCAGGTTCAAGCAATTTTCATGCCTCAGCCTCCCGAGTAGCTGGGACTACTGGCGCCCACCACCATGCCTGGCTAATTTTTGTATTTTTTTTCTTTTTCTTTCTTTTTTTTTTTTTTTTTTTTGAGATGCAGTCTCACTCTGTCACCCAGGCTGGAGTGCAGTGGCAGGATCTGCAAGCTACGGCTCACTGCAAGCTACGCCTCCCGGGTTCACGCCATTCTCCTGCCTAAGCCTCCCAAGTAGCTGGGACTACAGGTGCCTGCCACCAGGCCTGACTAATTTTTTGTATTTTTAGTAGAGATGGGGTTTCACCATGGTCTCGATCTCCTGACCTCATGATCCACCCGCCTCGGCCTCCCAAAGTGCTGGGATTACAGGCGTGAGCCACCACGCCCAGCAATTTTTGTATTTTTTGTAGAGATGGTGTTTCGCCATGTTGGCCAGGCTGGTCTCGAACTTCTGACCTCAAGTTGATCCACCTGCCTCGGCCTCCCAAAGTGCTGGGATTACAGGCATGAGCCACCGCACCCAGCCAAAACAGTTATTCTTTATAGTGATATTGTCCTCACATTCTTTATCTAGATGTGAATTATCATATTCTAATGTCCCCAACTTTTCAGGTTTATCACTGCTTTCTGCCATGTACTAGCTGCCATATTTTGCTTCAAAGATGGCAGAACTTCAGTTTTTCTTTATTCATCAAACATAACAATTATTTCAAAGTAGTTCAAAGCATGATATCATAGAGGAAAGAAGACTGTACAATTATCCTTTGATGACAATTAAAATACTCTTTCATAGGTTATGCTTATCTATATTCTTTCTTGAACATTGAAATGTAAAACACAAAGTTTATATTGTTAATATAATAACCCTATCATGGAAAAGCAAATGGTTTTAGTTTTTTGTTTTCTTATGTAAATTTATATCCTAAATGATAGGAATCTCTAAATACATGCTTTTTAAAGTTAATCATATTGTATTTTAGTTGTCTTCTACTTTATTACCTATTTTTTAGTACATGTTATGTTTCTACAATCACCATTTGTGTCTCTTAATGATTGTATACAGTTGCGCATGGCAGCACTATTGTATTTGCTTAATCATTGCCCTATGTCGTATGTTAAAGTCATTGCTTGTTTTTGCTATTCTCAAGAATACTCTAAAAACATTTTATATATACTTTCTGTATTCTTTTAAATTACTTTCTTTTTGGTGCAGTGGTGGGATCATGGTTCATTGCAGCCTCAACCTCCTGGTCTCAAGGGATCCTCCCACCTCAGCCTCCTGAGTAGCTGGGACTACAGGTGCATGCCACCACACCTAGCTAATTTTTGTGTTTTTGTAAATATGAGATTTTGCCATGTTGCTCAGGCTGGTTTCCAACTCCTAGGCTCAAGCAATCTGTCCACCTCAGCCTCCCAAAGTGCTGGGATTACAGACCTGAGCCACCAGGCCCAGCCCTCTTTGTCTTTTTCATTGTAAGTTGTTTCTTCAGTTGCTAGAAGAGGATAACCTTTCATGTTCTATTTCTACATTATGTTTTTTAACTTTTTTGTTATTTAATTTCTTTCTTTTCTTTTCTTTCATTTTTTTTTTTTTTTTTTTGAAATGGAGTCTCGCTCTGTCATCTAGGCTGGAACGCAGTGGCATAATCTCAGCTCATTGCAACCTCTGCTTCCCAGGTTCAAACGATTCTCACGCCTCAGCCTCCAGAGTAGCTGGGACTACAGGCGTGCCACTATGCCCAGCTAATTTTTTTGTATTTTTTGGTAGATATGGGGTTTCACCATGTTGACCAGGCTGATCTCAAACTCCTGACCTCAAGTGATCTACCCACCTCGGCCTCCGAATGTTCTGGAATTATAGACATGAGCCATCACCCCCAGTCTGTTTGACTCAGTTTTCTGAAATTTATATTGGCATGTGGTAGAAAGTGTGACTCAAGAAACTTTCCCAAATGTTGTTGTTCAAATATGCCAAATATTACATAATATTTTCTGGCTCTTACTGATGCATTTGTCTAACCTTAGTTTATCACTTGCTTTTATTAATTATAAAATGTTATGATACTGTAATCTGTTTCTCAGGTTTCCTGTACTATTTTATATACATTTCTTTTTTTATTTTTCTATAATGTTTTAATTTTATTATCTCATAATATATTCTAATGTCTAGCGATAGAATACCCATAATATTTCGCTAAATATTTTGAGTTTATTTGGGGAACACAGATTATGAATATGGAATATATGTTCAACATTTAGTTTTATTCTTTCTCTTACTTTATCTAGCTTCGTTGGATACCACTACCTGGGAATATCCAGATGTCTGCAGACATTATTTCGGCTCCTTTGGGCAGTGGTCGAGTCTCCTTTTCTCCTTGGTGTCTCTCATTGGAGCAATGATAGTTTATTGGGTGCTTATGTCAAATTTTCTTTTTAATACTGGAAAGTTTATTTTTAGTAAGTATCTATATCATATGCTTTTAACACAGTACTTTCAAGTACAATTACTACTGTAATGTTAGTTCTAGCCTTAAATGCTAGGACTTGGGATAAATAAAATAAGAAGTAACATATACAATTTTGGAAAATATATTTTATTCAGTTTGCTTTCTGTGGTTGTGATCTCAAATATAGTGTACGCTTATTTCCAAACATTAATCTTTGAATGAATAATATTCCTCCAAAATCTTTAGTTAATATAAAATCTGTCTATAATCCAGCAGATCTTTTAAGTTTGTTTCACTAAAGAATTTGATATGTAGACTCTAGGGGAAACAAATTTCAGCCACTTATTTTCAACATATTAGGATATAAGATGAGGAAGTCGAAGAATAATGGAATTTATGTGCTAAATATGTTATTAATATTTATGTATCACAGAATTATAATTTACCCAAATCAGCTACTTAAATTCTGAAGAGAGTCTTAGAAATCAGTCCAAATTTTTTTTTAGGTTGGATAGAGGAAGTTCATTTTTTTACTTAATGAAATTTTTTTTTCCTTTTTTTGAGAGAGGGCCTTGCTATGGTTGCCCTGGCTGGTCTCAAACTCCTGGGCTCAAGTGATCCCCCCACCTCAGCCTCCTGGTTATAGACTCATGGCACTGTACTGAACTGGAAGTTTATTGTGTAAGATAGCAAACCTTTTTCCGTATAAAGGTTTTACTAAAGTTTTCACTAAACCTAAAGTTGAATGTATGTTTAGCAGCTTTAAATAAAACATATATTTAAAATCTGGATTTATGTGAAAACCAAATTTCAAAATAAGTCCTAACATAATCACAGCAGCTAATTTCCCTAAGAGCCTTTGAATGAGGGAGATAAATTCTATTTTATTTTAAACTTTAAAGAATAAAATTAACTTTATAATTTTTATTGCCAAGCATTTTTATTGTTTTTTTGGGTTTTTTTGAGACGGAGTCTTGCTCTGTCACCCAAGCTGGAGTGCTGTGACACATTCTTGGATCACTGCAACCTCCACCTTCCAGGTTCAAGTGATTCTCCTGCTTTGGCCTTCTGAGTAGCTGGGATTATAAGCGCCCATGATAACACTCAGCTAATTTTTGTATTTTTAGAGATGGGGTTTCACCATGTTGGCCAGGCTGGTCTCAAACTCCTGACCTCAAGTGATCCTCCCACCTCGGCCTCCAAAAGTGCTGGGATTACAGGCATAAGCCACCACATCTGACCTCAAGCATCTTTATTGTTTTTAAATAACTATGAAATATTTCAAACTACAAAAAAATGCAAAAGCTAATATAAATACCAGTATACTGACTAATGAGTTTTCGTGTCTCATTTGTCTTATTTTTATTAGATCTCTCTCTTTTTTTTTTTTTTTTTTGGTAGAGACAGAGTGTCAGTATGTTGCCCAGGCTAGTTTCTACCTCCTGGCCTCAAGCGATTCTCCCATCTCAGCTTGCTAAGTGGCTTGAATTATAGGCACAAGCCGGGCATGGTGGCTCACGCCTGTAATCACAGCACTTTGGGAGGACGAGGCGGGTGGATCACCTGAACTCAGGAATTCGAGACCAGCCCGGCTAACATGGTGAAACCCCATCTCTACTAAAAATACAAAAATTAGCTTGGTGTGGTGGCGCATGCCTGTGATCCCAGCTACTTGGGAGCCTGAGTCACAAGAATCTCTTGAACCTGGGAGGCAGAGGTTGCAGTGACTGAGATTGCGCCACTGCACTCCAGCCTGGGCAACAGAGCAAGACTCCATCTCAAAAAATAAAATAAATAAAATTATAGACACAAGCCACTGTGCTTAGTTAGTTCTGTATTCCTATAAAAAGAAAATATTATGGATAGTATGGAAGCCCCACGTGCACTCCTTCTCCATCTCATTTTCCTTCTCTTAATTTGGTGTTTATCAATCCCATGCACTTTTTGGACTTTTACTGCATGAATATAAGAGCAACATATACTATTTGGGGGTTTTTTGTTTTGTTTTTTGGGGGTTTTTTGTTTTGTTTTTTTGAGATGGAGTCTCACTCTGTCGCCAGGCTGGAGTGCAGTGGTGAGATCTCAGCTCACTGCAATCTCCACCTCCCAGGTTCAAGCGGTTCTCCTGCCTCAGCCTCCCGAGTAGCAGAGATCACAGGTGTGCACCACCACACCCAGCTAATTTTTGTATTTTTACTAGAGACAAGGTTTCACCATGTTGGCCAGGATGGTCTCGATCTCCTGACCTCATGATCCGCCCACCTCAGCCTCCCAAAGTGCTGGGATTACAGGTGTGAGCCGTGGCGCCTGGTGGCTTGTTTTTAATCTATGCAAACGCTTTTGCAACTTGCTTGCTGTCTTTCATCATCTCTATTAGTACACGAAGTTCATTCTAATTGTTTATAGCATTTAGTAATATGAATATACAACTTTTTTATCTGTTCTCGTTGATAAACATTTAATTTGTTTTCACTTATTGTGCAAGGCTTTATTAAACATCCTTATTTCTGTCTCCTTGTATACATGGCGGGGAGTTTCTCCAAGCTATGGACCTTATAGACACATTTCTGGAACTTAAGATATTCACATTTTCAACCTTACTTGAAATTGCAGAATTGTTCTTTATCATGCTTGTACCACTTACACTCCTGCCAACAGTTTATGAAAATTCCCCTTGTTCCACATCCTCACTCACACTCAGTATTATCAGACTTAAATTTTGCCATCAGGATGTGGTTTTAATTTGCATTTCTCCTCATAAGGAGTGGCATTAATCATCTTTTCTTAATTATATTGACCATTAAATAGCTTATTCATATCCTTTGCCCATTTTTCTATCGGGTTATTGGTCCTTTTCTTACCTATAGGAACTCTGTAAAGTTTTGAATACTAACCTTTTATCCATTATTGCGTTGCAAATATCTTCTAATTAGTGACTTGTCTTCTCTTTTTATATGGTAGCTCTATGTTATTCAAAAGTTTTTTATTTTAAAGTTACTGTAGCCGGGCGCGGTGGCTCAAGCCTGTAATCCCAGCACTTTGGGAGGCCGAGATGGGCGGATCACGAGGTCAGGAGATCGAGACCATCCTGGCTAACACGGTGAAACCCCGTCTCTACTAAAAAAAAATACAAAAAACTAGCCGAGCGTGGTGACGGGTGCCTGTAGTCCCAGCTACTCGGGAGTCTGAGGCAGGAGAATAGCGTGAACCTGGGAGGCGGAGCTTGCAGTGAGCTGAGATCCGGCCACTGCACTCCAGCCTGGGCGATAGAGTGAGACTCTGTCTCAAAAAAATAAAATAAAAATAAAAAAAATAAAATTACTGTTTTTCTCCATTATGATTCACAACTCTTCCATATACATTTTAGAATCAACTTATCAAGTTCCACAAAATTCCAATCAGAATTTGATTGGAATTACATTGATTTTATCAGTTGGTACACAGTACAGTAATTGATATCATTGCATATTGAGTTAGAATTTGATTGACATTGCATTGGATTTATTGATGTGGAGAGAATTTATATCATTTAGATACTGAGTCTTCCTATTCATGACTTTGGCATGGCATAGTTCTTCGTTTATTTAGGTTTTTAAATTTTTTTTTGATGAAGATCTTACATACCATTTTTTGGTGGACTTTTTCCTCGGGATCTTAACATTTTTTCTGTAACTATAGTTTTAATATACAAATATGCAGTATAAAAACTGCGTATTTTTTATAATAAAATATAAAAAATCTCAAACACATACAAAAAAACAGAATAGTATAATTTCTCCTTACCTAGTTTAAACGGTTATCAACATTCTGTCATTTTAAAATCATCTATAGTAGTGTTTTTCAACCATTTTTTCATTATCGTCCCTTCAAGGAGCCTTGTAGATATTTTTTTCTGATCACCCCTCCCATGAAATTTTAATACCAAAGATATACTGTAAATCTCTTTATGAACTGTATACATATATATGCGTTATCTGTAAGAAGAGTTTCTTTCACCCCCTAAGAATGAATTTTGTCCCTTTTGAGACTAACATCACATCCATTAAGAAGACATAAACCGGCCGGGCGCGGTGGCTCAAGCCTGTAATCCCAGCACTTTGGGAGGCCGAGACGGGCGGATCACGAGGTCAGGAGATCGAGACCATCCTGGCTAACACGGTGAAACCCCGTCTCTACTAAAAATACAAAAAACTAGCCGGGCGAGGTGGCGGGCGCCTGTAGTCCCAGCTACTCGGGAGGCTGAGGCAGGAGAATGGCGTAAACCCGGGAGGCGGAGCTTGCAGTGAGCTGAGATCTGGCCACTGCACTCCAGCTCGGGCGACAGAGCAAGACTCCGTCTCAAAAAAAAAAAAAAAAAAAAAAAAGAAGACATAAACCATGCTACTCCCACTCCCCACCTAGTTCAACTATTAGTATATATATAGTGCTTCTTTTAGATAGAATTTACTCATTGAAATAAACAAGTCTTAATTATACATACATACATCTATACAACCCACACCTCCTTCAACAAAGAGAACATTTCCATCTTCCCAGAAAGTAATGTATTTTTGATTATACAGTCAAATTATTTGTTGCTATTATAAAAGAACCTAATTACATTTTGAATGTTTTTTTTTTTTGGGATAGGGTCTCACTCTTTCACCCAGCCTCTGGGGTGCAGTGGTGTGATCACAACTCACTGTAGCCTTGACCTCTCCAGGCTCAGGTGATCATCTCACCTCAGCCTCCCGATCTAGCTGGGACTACAGGCAAATACCACCACCATTCCTGTAATTTTTGTATTTTTTTGTAGAGACAGGTTTCGTCATGTTGCCCAGGCTGGTCTTGAGCTCCTGAGTTCAAGTAGTCTGCCCGCCTTGGCCTCCCAAAGTGCTGGGATTACAGTCATGAGCCACCGTACCCTGCCCCTTGAATGTTTATCTTGAATCTAGCAAACTTACTGAACTCTTACTGATTCGAAAAATTTTGTAGCTGGGCATGGTGGCTCACGCCTGTAATCCCAGCACTTTGGGAGGCCGAGGTGGGTGGTTCACGAGGTCAGGAAATCGAGACCATCCTGGCCAACACGGTGAAACCCTGTCTCTACTAAAAATACAAAAAAATTAGCCGGGCGTGATGGCTGGTGCCTGTAGTCCCAGCTACTCGGGAGGCTGAGGCAGGAGAATGGCACGAACCTGGTGGGGCGGAGCTTGCAGTGAGCGGAAATCATGCCACTGCACTCCAGCCTGAGTGACAGAGTGAGACTCCATCTCAAAAAAAAAAAATAGAAATAAAAAATAAAAATTTTGTGGATGCACTTTGTATTTCCTATTTAAATAATCATATCATCTGTGAATTTAAAAAGCTTTCTGGCTGGGCTTAGTGGCTCACGCCTATAATCTCAGCACTTTGGGAGGCCAAGGCAGGCAGATCACCTGAGGTCAGGAGTTAGAGATCAGCCTGGCCAGCACAGCGAAACCCCGTCTCTACTAAAAGTACAAAAATTACCCAGGCGTAGCAGTGGGCCCCTGTAATCCCTGCTACTCAGGAGGCTGAGGCAGGAGAATCGCTTGAACCTGGGAGGTGGAGGTTGCAGTGAGCCATGATCGTGCCACTGCACTCCAGCCTGGGCAACAAGAGCGAGACTCCATCTCAAATAAAAATAAAATAAAATAAACCTTTCCAGTTATTTTTTAATAGTTCATATATGTATACATACATTTATATTTATAGACATATGTAATTATATATACGTACACAGACACATACATATAAACGTGTGTGTATATGTATATATTGATGGTTTTTTTTTTAAGTGTGAAGTTGCATTGAAGCAGTGCCTGCAGATATTCTTATATTGTTCATAAGGAAATCTTTCTAATGTTTCACATTATGTTTGTTGTGGGATATCAGTTGTACCCTTTAATAATTTAAAGACACTCCCATCTGTTGTCTTATTAAGCATTTTTATTAAAGTGGTTGAATTTTATCAAGTACTTATTCTACATCTCTTGAGATAAAATATACTAAGAGACAATCAAGAGATTATCTTAATTAAATTTTCTCCTTTATCAATATGATGAATTAAATGAATACAGTTTATAAAATTTAAACCATCCTTGTATTGTGGGGTAAACTTAGTCATGACATATATTTTTCAAATGCCTTACTGGATTGAGTTTGCTTTTTTGGAGGGGTAGGAGCTAACATTTGTTTAGACCTTTTGTGTCTTTTCCTAACAAATATTGGCCTGTGGTTTTTCTTTTTCATGCTGTCCATGAGCCTTGGTGTGTTAGTTTCCCAAGGGTGCAGTAACAAATTACCATTAATACGCTTACAACAACAGGGATTTCTTCTTTCATAACTATGGATACTAGAGATGTGAAATCAAAGGGTGAACAGGGCCCTGGTCCCTCCTAAGGCTCTAGGGAAGAATCCTTCCTTGCCTCTTCCTAACCTTTGTTGGTTGCTGGTGGTCTCTGGCATTCCTTGGCAAGTAGGTACATCACTCCAGTTTCTCCCTCCGTCTTCACATGGCCCTCTTCCTTCTGTGTGTCTGTGTCCAAATTTCCCTCTTCCTATAAATTGGGCTGGGTACGGTGGCTCATGCCTGTAATCTCAGCACTCTGGGAGGCCGAGGCATGTGGATCACCTGAGGTCAGGAGTTCGAGACCTGCCTGGCCAACATGGTGAAACTCTGTCTCTACTAAAAATATAAAAATTAGCTGGGTGTGGTGGCAGGTGCCTGTAATTTCAGCTACTCGGGAGGCTGAGGCAGGAAAATTTCTTGAACCCAGGAGGTGGAGGTTGCAGTCATGCGACTGCACCCCAGCCTGGGTGACAGCAAGATTCTGTCTCAAAAAGATAAAAATAAAATAAAATAAAAGACATCAGTCATTGGCTTTAGGGCCCACCCTAATCTATTATGACCTCATCTTAATTTGATTATATCTACAAAGACTCTATTTTTAAAAAGCTCACATTCTGAGGTTTCTAGTGGACATAAAATTGGGGTAAGAGGAATGCTATTTAACCCAGTACACTTTGTGTCAAGATTTTACTAGCCTTATTGTAAGTCTTTGGCATCAAGAAATTACACAAAGATTCATAAATTCCAGTCTTAAATCATAAACAACCCTTGGAGATATTACAAAACCCAGAGTACTACACTGTTTTTTTTTTTTAGTTCTATCTTGAGAAACATACAGTGAATATGAATAATTCAACTATTTAACTTAGTTTTATGACCTTAAAAACTAACCCAGCACCTTTTACTATCTTTTTCAAGTTTCACAACAAATACTTTTATTAATGCTTACTCAGGTTATAGAAGGTTAATATCAAACAGAATAATGTAAATCCCCTGAGGCAAGTAAACACATTATCTGCCTGTTCTCTTCTTCACTGTAGAATGATGAATGCTCAGCCATCTGCATGTGCTTTATTCTTTGTTACTTCCTTTAGTCTAATTCAGTGGTTCTTTATGTGCATAACAATTCCTATATGGCCTTAGATCTATAAAAGTATGTATTGTACTTTGTAAAAAAAAAAACTTTAATTGATTTTCCAGGTAAGGTTAGCTGTGTATGAGTGTTGGTTTCCCCTTTTTGCACACTTTAGAACTGTACTGTATGTGAGATGTAACTTTAGTGTGAGTATAAAAGAAAACTTACATACATATCTTTATTCCGGGGCTTTAAACGATCATTAATTCAGTGTTGTGGATAGATTTTTCTGAAATCTTCAATTATGTAAAGATTTTCCACAGTGGAACTATGAAGCCATTAACATTATCATGCCTATAAGTGAAGAAAACTGCAGAAGGTGAAGCTATGTTAACAGTGAAGTCGTCTTGGTTCAGTGTACTAGATTACTACACAGATATTAAAAGATTTTTATAGGCCGGGCGCGGTGGCTCATGCCTGTAATCCTAGCACTTTGGGAGGCTGAGGTGCATGGATCACAAAGTCAGGAGATCGAGACTATCCTGGCTAACACGATGAAACCTGTGTCTACTAAAAAAATACAAAAAATTAGCCGGGAGTGGTGGCGGGCGCCTGTAGTCCAAGCTACTCGCGAGGCTGAGGCAGGAGAATGGCGTGAACTCGGGAGGCGGAGCTTGCCGTGAGCTGAGATCGCGCCACTGCACTCCAGCCTGGGCAACAGAGCGAGATTCCGTCTCAAAGAAAGAGAAAAAAAAAAAAAGATTTTTATAAATAAAAGACCTTCGAGGGTAATCGATTTAGTATCTTTCATTCAGTGTTAAATATTTTTTCCTTTATTTTTAGATTTTATTCATCACATTAATGACACGGACACTATACTGAGTACCAATAATAGCAACCCTGGTAAGTAGTTTGGGATGTTTGTTTCTTTACTCTCCACCTTGCTCCAAAAAGAATTTAAGGTAGAACATGTGACCTTATTTTAGGTAAATGATTAGTACAAAATTATTATGTTTACTGAGCTGCTAAATTGTTGGTAGGTAGTGTGTTTTTAAAAAAAGAACCTCCAAAAAGGCTGTGTTAATGTAACCAGGCAATAGGTTGTATTAATGTGAGCTAGGCAACATTTAGTTCATATTATACAACTCACAATTTAATTACAGTATACATATTTGCCTGTGAATAATCAATATTTTCAAGAACCTATATCACTATTAATGATATCAGATGTCTAGAAGCGTAGTTCTCAGTTTAACTTAGTTTTAGAGATCTGTTGTTTTAGTTATTAATATATAGGCTATACAAATTTGTAACCTGTAAAAGAATTCATTTTCTAGTAATAAACAGAGGTTAGTAACTAAATATGGAAAAATAAATTGAAGCTTTGGCTCCAAAAGAAATTAATTTCTTAGAAATTTTTCTTTATTTTTAAAAAATAAACCATTGTGGCCAATGGGTTTAATCCAGTATAACAATTACAGGGAAAGTGAATATAAACGTTAATATAACTTTGGTAACAGTTAAGCTGTTAAACTTGAACATCACCTAAAGCTTTATGTATTTAGATTTCAGGGATACTAAACTGATGTCATGTTGATGGAGATGCACATTGATCACTAAGAGGATAATTCATTAAACACATTTACTAAACTTACTATGTGTCAGGAACTATTCTAGGCTCTGGGGATATAATAATGAACAGACAAAAGTCCCTCCTCTCATGAAGTTTACATTCCAGTATTTGCTACTCATTATCTTACTTTTCCCCCTAATTAAACCTGTCTTTTGTTAATGCTAGAAAGTCAGTGAGTGAAGTACTAGCTTTTATTCCTGTGAACACACACATGTATACCTTTGAATTATTATACTAAAATCTCTTGTGCCCTATCCCTTACTCAGAATTTTCAGAGAACGAAATAACATCCTTGTATTTAAAGAGAAAATTATTTTACTATACCTATTCTAATATTAATTGATGAAACTAGTTTACTAATATCTAAAGTTAATAGTACTTCTCCAGTAGGGAGTCAGTTCATCATTAAGGTAATAAATATTAATATCACAGTCACATTGATTATTTAGAGAACACCATCAGCAAAGTCAGTTTACTTTATATAGTGATATCTTATATCCAGCACTTCTTGATTTCTCTGCTAATGTTTATTTTGAACAGTATAGTAAACAGTGAGAATATGAAACAATACATTTCAGTTAATGTAAAAAATTTTAGCTACTGGGCATAGTGGCTCATGCTTTTAATTCTAACACTTTGAGAGGCCGAGGCAGGAGGATTGCTTGAGCCCAGGACTTTGAGATCAGCCTGGGCAACATAGCAAGACCCTGTCTCTACAAAAAAAAAAAATTAATTAGCTGGCCATTGTGGCATGCGCCTGCATTCCGAGCTACTCGGGAGGCTGAGGCAGGAGGATCACTTGGGCCTGAGGGGTTGAGGCTACAGTGAGCCGTAGTTACGCCACTGCCCTCCAGCCTGAATGACAAAGTGAGACCCTGTCTCAAAAAAAATAAATAAATTACAGCTAACATTTATTGAATGCCTATGTGCAGGCATTGCATTAAATGTTTTACAGCAACCCTAAGTGGTAGATACTGTCAACTCCATTTTCCAGGTGAAGAGACCAGGGAACATAGTAGTTAATTTCATCCAAGGACACCTAAATATTAAGTGGCAGAGTTGGGAATTCATTATTCAGTCAGTTAACTTCCATCCACAGCCTGTGCTCTTTTTTTTTTTTTTTTTTTTGAGACGGAGTCTCGGAGTCTCGCCCTGTCGCCCAGGCTGGAGTACAGTGGCGCGATCTCGGCTCACTGCAAGCTCCGCCTCCCGGGTTTACGCTATTCTCCTGCCTCAGCCTCCCGAGTAACTGGGACTACAGGCGCCCACCACATCGCCCGGCTAGTTTTTTTGTATTTTTTTTAGTAGAGACGGAGTTTCACCGTGTTAGCCAGGATGGTCTCGATCTCCTGACCTCGTGATCCGCCCGTCTCGGCCTCCCAAAGTGCTGGGATTACAGGCTTGAGCCACCGCGCCCGGCCTCTTTTTTTTTTTTTTTTTTTTGAGACAAGATCTCTCTCTGTTGCCTAGGTTGGCCTATAGTGGCATGATCATAGCTCACTGCAACCTGATACTCCTGGGTTTCAGCAATCCTCCCACCTCCACCGCCCAAGTAACTGGAACTACAGTTACACATCCCATCCAGCAAAATTTTGTTATTCTTGTAGAGACAGGGTTGCCATGTTTTCTAGGCTAGTCTCAAACTCCTGGCCTCAAGTGATCCTCCTGCCTCAGCCTCCCAAAGTGCTAGGATTAGAGGAATGAGCCACTGTGCCCAGCTGCCATAGTCTGTGCTTTTAACCACTATAATTAGCACAAGAAAATTTCTGTCCAGAGCACAGAAGAAAAAAAGCACACTAAAATGTTGACTGAGAAGGAGAAAGAAAATTAAATGTTTGGCTTTGTGGCATGCCAAATAATGGATAGACAATAAAATTAAAAATAGAACTGACAATGAATATTCTTTCTCTTTGACAAATGATAAGTATAAGGGTTACTTAAGATGCGTATTTTCTATCTGCATTAAGAGTTCTTTACAAAGAACTGATTATTAACAAAAACTCTATTGTGACATTAGAAACACAGTGAGAATGGCTGGTATTCTGTCTGATAACAGAAGAAATTGCCACTTGTAGATCAGTATGTAAGAAACATACATTTAGGCTGGGCACAGTGGCTCAGGCCTATAATCCCAGCACTTTGGGAGGCCGAGGCAGGCAGACCACGAGGTCAAGAGTTGGAGACCAGCTTGGCCAGCATGGTGAAACCCCGTCTCTACTAAAAATACAAAAATTAGCCCGGCATGGTGGCATGTGCCTGTAATCCCAGCTACTCAGGAGGCTGAGGTAGGAGAATCACTTGACCCCAGGAGGCGGAGGTTGCAGTGAGCTGAGATTGCACCACTGCACTCCAGCCTGGGCGACAGAGCGAAACTGTCTCAAAAAATAAATAAATAAAAATAAAGATAATATCTCAGAAATTTTAAAGATTCCCTCACTTTTATTTATTTGTAGGTGAAGGAGTACTAATATTCCTAAAATTAACCCTCTATTTTTTCCAGAAAGGAGACATTTAGGCTCCTGGGAAAAGTTGAGGTTGGTAGAGCAAGTGTCTGTCTCTAGAGGCAGTCATTTTCTGTTTTTTTGTTTTTTCGGTTTTTGTTTTTTGGTTTTTTTTGGTCATCTTCTCTAATCTGGTACTTTCCTATTGCAGTGATTTGTCCAAGTGCCGGGAGTGGAGGCCATCCTGACAACAGCTCTATGATTTTCTATGCCAATGACACAGGAGCCCAACAGTTTGAAAAGTGGTGGGATAAGTCCAGGACAGTGCCCTTTTATCTTGTAGGGCTCCTCCTTCCACTGCTCAATTTCAAATCTCCTTCATTTTTTTCAAAATTTAATATCCTAGGTAAGTAGTACCACTGAATTATGGAGACTTTGTGTAATAGAATACGTGGTGGAGTCTAGGGAAATATGGTCTGATTGGGGAGTTACCTTCCAAGCCTGTTCATCTGTGTTTAATTTGTTCATTCCTTTTTGTTTTGTTTTTTTCTTTTTCTTTTTTTTTTTTTTTTTTTTGAGACAGAGTTTCGCTCTTGTTGCCCAGGGTGGAGTGCAATGGCCCAGTCTCGGCTCACTGCAACCTCTGCCTCCAGGGTTCAAGCAATTCTTGTGCCTCAGCCTCCCAAGTAGCTGGGATTACAGGTGTGTGCCAGCACACCTGGCTAATTTTGTATTTTTAGTAGAGGTGGGGTTTCATCATGTTGTCCAGGCTGGTCTTGAACCCCTGACCTTAGGTGATTGACCTGCCTCGGCCTCCCAAAGTGCTGGGATTACAGGTGTGAGCCACCGTGCCTGGCAAGTTGTTCATTCTTATGATAACCTGATTTTTTCTATTTTTTGTAAAGAGTTTGGCACGGAGAAAAGTGTAGATGACCAGTTTTGGTTTGGTTGTAGTTTTTTGTTTTTTTTTTTGAGACACGAATTATTTGGTTTCTCATTCTAAACTTACTGAACAATTCTTCCTCATTTCCTCTGAGGATACAACTAGATGAAATAGATGAAAATTTCAGGGGGAGAGATCCAAATTGGATGTTATAGGAATTCTCAATTCTAATGGTTGGAAACAGAACTTACTAAGGAAGGTTATAGAATGTTTTTTCCTACAGTCTCTAAGAGTATTATGCAGGATTGTCACCTGACTTTGAACCTGGGAAATCATTCTCTATGTCAGGCTTCTTAGGTTTATTCTGCTTTTGCTCTCTTCCTCAGTGCTTTTTTTTTTTCTTAGAACACTGTTGCCTTCTTCAAGCAATAGACCTCTTTCTGTGAGCCCTGCTTTTCAAAAACCACTAAACGAATGTTTTTATTCCACTTAAAATGGCAAAAGGGGCCAGATGCGGTGGCTCATGCCTGTAATCCCAACACTTTGGGAGGCCAGGGCAGATGGATCACAAGGTCAGGAGTTCAAGACCAGCTTGGCCAAGATGGTGAAACCCCATCTTTATTAAAAATACAAAAATTAGTCGGGCGTGGTGGCAGGCGCCTGTAATCCCAGCTACTTGGGAGGCTGAGGCAGAGAATTGCTTGAACCCAGGAGGTGGAGGTTGCAGTGAGCTGAGATCACGCCACTGTACTCCATCCAGCCTGGGTGACAGAACGAGACTGTATCTCAAAAAAAAAAAAAAAAAAAAAAGAAGAAGATGGCAAAAGGAACCCCCCAGTGAAAGTTCAGATCTCGCTAACTAAAGACAAGGATATCATTCATAAGGAATTGATAACTCCACATAAACCATACAATTTCACCTCCTCCCTGTGGATGTGATCTTTGCTAGGCAATCTAGAGCATAAAATAAATAGATAGGCCAGGTGCAGTGGCTCACACCTGTAATCCTAGCACTTTGGGAAGCTGAGGCAGGCGGATAACCTGAGATCAGGAATTCGAGATCAACCTGACCAACATGGAGAAACCCTGTCTCTACTAAAAATACAAAATTAGCCAGGCGTGGTGGCGCATGCCTGTAATCCCAGCTATTCGGGAGGCTGAGGCAGGAGAATTGCTTAAACCCAGGAGGCGGAGGTTGCAGTGAGCCGAGATCATGCCATTAGGCAACAAGAGCGAAAACTCTGTCTCAATAAGTAAGTAAATAAATAAATAAATAACCCATCATATCAAGGAACAAGGCAGTGGCTTCTAGGTTTCCAGAAGACCAAAGGAAAAGTTAAAATTATTTCTCTTTGCCTGTCCGCCTCAGGTACGGAATTCACTGTAAGCTGCCATAGACACACAGAAGATGAAGAGTTGTGGTTATATAAGCTCTGCTGTCTTGTTTCCATCCTTTATGAATCAGCTAATCTCCAAACCGACAGTACTGCTTATATCACTCATTCGTGGTTTCCTGATTTGCTTGCCAACTTTCTATGAAACAGATCTTTTAAAATAATATAAACTTATAGAAGGATTTGCTCAATTGGGCACAACAATCACCAGAGTTCCAACCAGGTTGATCGTTGATTCTCCAGCTCCTTAAGGATATTCTGCTTTTGTTCTTTTCGTTGGTAGTTTCCCTTTCTCTTAAAACCATAGCTTCATTAGAGGAATTAGCATCTAAGGCCTTCCTGAGTTTTCTGACTCTACTCCACAATGACTAGACTTAATTTCTTAAAAGGAATAATCTTCTGCCTTCTACACTACTAAAAAATTCTGAATGCCCATCTTACCCTGTATATAATACCTGAGAATGGAGTCTGGAATCTCCGTCTAGCAAGTAGTGCTACCCAGTCAAAACCTCATCTAGATACTAGATCAGGATTGTTCATGTATTTTGGCTTCTCACCTTTCTCAAATATGCTTTTGATCCACATTCACTGCTTTTTTTTCTTTACCTTCTTACCATCTCACATTAAATACTGTGACAGACTGTCTCTAACACTTCCAATTCAAAGAATAAAAGTTAGTTTTATCCTATGTAATCCCACAATTTTATAGTGGACTCTCTGCTTATATCTTCTGCTTAAACTCAACTCATAAGTAAATGAAGCAGTTTTGTTTGCATTCAGCAATGTATGAGCTACCTTTATCTGATTCTTCTTTTCTTATTTTTTTTTTTTTCCTTTGAGATGGAGTCTCGCTCTGTCGCCCAGGCTGGAGTGCAGTGGTGCAATCTTGGCTCACTGCAACCTCTGCTTCCCGAGTTCAGGTGATTCTCCTGTCTCAGCCTTCCAAGTAGTTGGGATTATAGGCACGTGCCATCACACCTGGCTAACTTTTGTATTTTTAGTAGAGATGAAGTTTTGCCATGTTGACCAGGCTGGTCTCGAACTCCTGACCTCAGGTGATCTGCCCACCTCGGCCTCCCAAAGTGCTGGGATTACAGGTGTGAGCCACCACACCCAACCCGTCTGGTTCTTGTTAGGCCTACTACATAGAGTTTTTTTGTTCTTTTTCTGGGTAACTCCCTCAGCTTGTTTCTAGTCTTTAGATCCCAGCTGGGTGTTAGTGGAGATAATCAATGCAGGTAACAGTTTCCCACACTTTGCTGAGACTATGGAAACAATGCTTGATTTTAAAATAATCTGTAAAACACACAAAGATAATAAATGGTTTCTGAATTTTTTCCTCACAGGCACAGTATCTGTCCTTTATTTGATTTTCCTTGTCACCTTTAAGGCTGTTCGCTTGGGATTTCATTTGGAATTTCATTGGTTTATACCAACAGAATTTTTTGTACCAGGTGAGCTGTTTTGGCAAAATAATAAATTACAATAATGTGATCTTAAGTTAACCATTGTTATGCTATTCTAAAACAAGTAATGATTTTTTTTATGCTGGGCATTTTTGTAAATGCTAATAAGTTAAAAACAGGACTACAATTGAGATTATTTTGAGTTTCCTGCAGTTAGTGGTAACTAGGGCCCTTTGTCATTTCTACTTATTAGTTGAAGTTCATTTAAGTTATAGTGCACTAACACTTGCACTTTCTGTGTTTTTCATCCAGCCTTTCTGATGAGTATATAATGTGGTATTACATTGTGGTTTTGTGCTTTGTAATTAAAAATTTTTATTGACATAAAATAGTTGTACATATTTAGGGGGGTACATATGATATTTTAATACCTCTATGCAGTGTGTAGTGTTCCAATTAGGGTAATTGGGATATCCATCACCTCAAATATTTATCTTTTTGTTGGGAACATACAATGTGGTTTTAATTTACATTTCTGTAATGATCAGTGGAGTTAGCAACTTTTCATATGTTTGTTGGCCATTTGGATTTCATCTTTTCTGAAGTGTTTCTTCTATCTTTCTATTTAACTGTCTGCTTTTTTATATTGATTTATAGGAGTTATTTATACATTCCAAATATGAATCCTTTCTCAGATATGTGTAATGCAATTATCTTCTTCCTGCTTACATCCTTTCTTGATATGCCTTTTCAAAGGAATAAAGTAAGCAGCAGAAGTTTGGAGCTTCTTTAAAACCATTTTGTGAAGGAGTCTATTATTTAATGTATTATGTAATAATCATGGCATAAATGTGTTATTTAAAAAAGTGTATTTTCCACACAAAAACTTGTACATGCATGTTTATAGCAGCATTATTCATAATAGCCAGAAGTGGAAACGGCCCAGTGTCTATCACTAACGAATGGATAAATAAAATGTAGTATATCTTTCTTTTTTCTTTTAAGACAGCCTCACTCTGTTGCCCAGGCTCGAGTGTAGTGGCGCAATCTCAACTCACTACAACTTCCCCCTCCCAGTTCAAGTGATTCTCCTGCCTCAGCCTCCTGAGTAGCTGGGATTACAGGCACACACCACCATGCCCAGCTAATTTTGTATTTTTAGTAGAGGCAGGGTTTCACCATATTGGCCAGGCTGACCTCGGGTGATCTGCCTGCCTCAGCCTCCCAAAGTGCTGGGATTACAGTCATGAGCCACCGCGCCTGGCCAAAATGTGGTATATCTGTACAATGGGATATTATTTGGCAATAGAAAAGGAATAAAGTGTTGTGGTTGTGGTTGTACAACTCTGTGAATATACTGTTCAATTAAAAACTAGTTGTACACTTTAAGTGGGTGAAACATGAATTTTATTTCAATAGTGCTGTTAAAAAGAGTCTCAGGTTTTTAATAAATTTTCTCAAAAAGATAGCTTTTGGTAGTTAATGGGAAAAAGCTGACTACCCACTGTAATATGACAAGTTAGAAACCTAACAGTGGTCTTACTTGCCTTAATTAGAAAAGATAGAAAAGGATTAAATAACAAATTGCTTTACCGGGTATCTTAACTAAGTAATAGAATTGATTACTCTGAGAGACAGGAAATTCAGCTAAATTAAAAAGAATGTGTTGAAAACTAATCTTATTTTATTTAGATTTATTTATTTTATTTTAGAGCTAGTGCTTGATTCTTAATTGTTTTCTCTTCTTTTCCTAAAATAATATAGCAGAGTCAGTGGACTTTTTATACATTTCTACTTTTTACACTAAGGAATCCCCTGAAATGGGTTTGCCTAGACCAGCAGTATTTTCAATTAAATCATGGTTTTATTCTACATAAAATCAATTTTTTTCCTTCTATTAGCAGTCCTCAAAACAGAAATTGGCAATGCTTTTGTAGTGTTATTTTATTCTCACTTTAAAGTAGCTTTGTGTTTATTGCAGAACATTTAGAGATTATAGGTAAGTGGTTAATTTAAAATAAATTGCATAACTTGACGTAACCACTATTTATATTTTTGTGGATACTCCCCCCACCCCCGTCTTTTTTCTTTGCATGCACACATCTATACACACACATATATTTTAGAAGTAAAAGTAGGCTGGGCACAGTGGCTCATGCCTATAATCCCAGCACTTTGGGAGGTTGTGGTGGGAGTTTTACTTGAGCCCAGGAGTTCAAGACCAGCCTGGACAACATGGCGAGACCCTGTCTCTACCAAAAAAAAAAAAAAAAATTATTTTAAAGTTAGCTGGATGTGGTGGCATGCACCTATAATCCTAGCTGCCAGGGAAGCTGAGACAGGAAGATCACTTGAGCCCAGAAAGTTGGGGCTGTGGTCAGCTATGTTTGTGCCACTGCATTCCAGCCTGGGTAACAGAGTGAGAACTTATCTCAAAAAGAATAAAACAATAAAAAGTAAAATCACAGTATGTATGCTATTTCAATCATAGGGAAAAAAAGAAACTGCCTCTACAACATGATTTTTGATACCGTATACCACTGCACAACTGTATCTCAATTTAATGAATCCCCTGTAGGAGGACATTTATTTCTATTATTTTTAAATAATGTTTTTTAGATTTGTCAGTGAAGAATGTTAAATGACCAGTTTGCCCTTTCATAATTCCTTTTCTAGAGGTAATTTTCTGGCAAATTCAGGTATTAAAAAAATGAAGGACTTTAAAGTCAGACAGAGCCTAAATTTGAATCCTGCCCTTCCCCATACCAATTGTATGACCCCAAATAGGAATAATTGATACAAAGCGCCTGCACAGAGTGTACTTTTTTTTTTTTTTTTTTTGAGATGGAGTATTGCTCTTTCACCCAGGCTGCAATGCAATGGCACGATCTTGGCTTACTACAGCCTCTGCCTCCCAGGTTCAAGCGATTCCCCTGCCTCAGCCTCCCAAGTAGCTGGAATTACAGGCTGCTGCCACCACGCTCAGCTAATTTTTGTATTTTTAGTAGAGACAAGGTTTCACCATGTTGGCCAGGCTGGTCTCAAACTCCTGACCTCAGGTGATCCCCACCTTGGCCTCCCACAGTGTTGGGATTACAGGTGTGAGCCACCACACCCAGCCAGAGCATACTTTTTTTTCCCCCTTTTGAGTGCTTTGCCCAAGTATAATGCTGGCCTTGAGGAACTTTTTAAAGACATTTTAATATTCTCATTCCCCGGATAAAACAGTGACAACTGATTTTTAGTAATCAACTGTTGGCTACCACTACTCATTTTCTGTCAGTTTTAATGTTTTTGTTTTTATTTTTCTCCTAGAGATAAGATTTCAGTTTCCACAGCTGACTGGAGTGCTTACCCTTGCTTTTTTTATTCATAATTGTATCATCACACTCTTGAAGAACAACAAGAAACAAGAAAACAATGTGAGTAATTATCTTTGGAATTGACTTTTGTATCTCCTGAGAATAAACTTTTTAAGTCAGTATTTGAGCCACTTTATATTTGGGGTACAATTAGGCAATTTTGTCACAAGATCTTAATTTTTAAACTTAAACCATAGAGCAGTGGTCAGCAAATTTTTCTATAAAGGTTCAGATGATAAATATTTCAGGCCTTATAGACCATATGGTTTTTGTTCCAGCTACCCAACTCTGCTGTTATGTTATGGAAGCAGCCATAGATAATACATAAACAAATGGGTGATGGCATTGTTTCAATGAAACTGTTTACAAAAACAGACATCAGATAAGATTTGGCCCGTGAGTCATAGTTCGCCAGTGCCTGCTATAGAGTAACCACTGAAAAAATAGAGGTATAGCTAATAAGCCATTAATGGTGGTAAAATCTTTTAAAGATACCCTGGCTATGGTGGCTCAGGCCTATAATACCAGCACTTTGGGAGTCTGAGGCAGGAAGATCACTTGAGCCCAGGAATTTGAGACCAGCCTGGGCAACATGGTTAGACCCTGTCTCTACAGAAAAAATTAGCCCACTTTGGTAGCACATGCCTATAGTCCCAGCTACTTGGGAGGCTGAGGCAGCAGGATTGCTTAAGCCCAGGAAGCCAAGTCTATGGTGAACTATGTTCATGCCACAGCACTCTAGCCTGGTCAACAGAGCGAAACCCCATCTTAAAAAAAAAAGATGCAACCGGGCACAGTGGCTCACGCCTGTAATCCCAGCACTTCAGGCAGCCAAGGCAGGTGGATCCTGAGGTCAAGAGTTCAAGACCAGCCTGGCCGAGACGGTGAAACCCGATCTCTACTAAAAATACAAAAATTAGTCGGGCATGGTGGTAGATGCCTATAATCCCAGCAACTCAGGAAGCTGGGACAGAGAATTGCTTGAACCGGGAGGCGGAGGTTGCAATGAGCCAAGATCGCCACTGCACTTCAGCCTGGGCAACAGATCCAGACTTCGTCTCAAAAAAACAAACAAAAAATACAACTGATCCAAAAGAAGCCATGGAAAAGGAACCAAAGAATAGATGTGACAAATAGAAAACAAATAGCAACATAGTAGGTTTAAACCCGTTGTGTTGAAAATTACATTTAAAGACACTGCAGTTAAAAGATCAAAAGAGTCTGGGTGCAGCAGCTCACACCTGTAATCCCACCACTTTGAGAGGCTGAGGCAGGCGGATAACTTAAGGCCAGCTGTTCGAGACCAGCCTGGCCAACATGGTGAAACCCTGTCTCTACTAAAAATACAAAAATTAGCCAGGCATGGTGGTGTGCACCTGTCATCCCAGCTACTCAGGAGGCTGAGGCGGGAAATCGCTTGAACCCAAGGGGTGGAAGTTGCAGTGAGCAGAGATCATGCCACTGCACTCCAGCCTAGGCAACAGAGTGAGACTCCATCTCAAATAAATAAATTAATTAATTAAAAGAGATTTTCAGACTTGTTAAAACACAAAGCCTAACTATATGTTGTCTACAAGGAATTTATATTAAACATAAAGATATGCCATGCAAATATTAAACATAAGAAAGCTGAAGTGGCCAAATTAATATCAGACAAAATAGACTTTAGAACTGGGAGTATTGCCAGAGATAAAGAGGAACCTTACATAATGATCTGTAGGGATCAATTCATCAAGAAGACATAATAATCCTAAATGTATATGCACCCAGTGACAGAACTTCAAAATAAATGAGTTAACAGTTGCCAAACTGAAAAGAGAAGTAGACAAATCCACAATTATAACTGGACATTTTATCATCCTCCTTTAAGTAACTGATAGAACAAATAGATGAAAATAAGTAAGGATAGAGGAAGCATGAAAAACACTGTCAACCTACTTAATCTAATATGTATTTACAAAAAGTCTTCTCTCAACTGTGGAATGCACATTCTTCTTAAATACATAAGAACATTTTCCAAGATAGACCGTATACTGGGTCATAAAACAATTCTCAATATGTTTGAAAGGATTTAAGTCATACAGAGTATGTTCTCTAACCATAATGGAGTGAAGATACAAATCAATAACAGAAAGAAATTTGGGAAATTCACAAATTGTGGAAATTGAACAGCATGCTCTTAAATAACCAGTGGGTCAAAGAAGAAATCACAAGAAAAATCAGAAATACTTTGAGTTTACTTAAAGCGTGCTTATAGGGAAATGTATAGCTGTAAACACCTACACTAAAAATGAAGATCTCAAAACCTAACTGTCTACCTTAGACAATAGAAAAAGTAAAGCAAACTAAACCCAAGGCAAACAAGTTAACCAGTTACTTGTTGGCTTGTCTGCAGATTTTGTGGTCAATTTAACAGCTTCTGACCTTGTAAACAAGTCATAATGACGTTCTAATAGAGGTCTATAAAGTTGTTACTGAAATGCGGGAGAAGGAAGGATTTGCTGTGCCTGGAGATTCTGAGAAGGCTTTGAGTAAGGGGTAATGTTTGGCAGTCATTAAGAAGGCAAAAACCTTTCTAAGTAGAGGAAGTAAGCTCTCTAAAGCAAAAATATAAATTTAGCTTTTCCATCTTCATCTTTACTGACCATACATGTAGCATGTTACCTGTAAATTGAGTTGGACTTGAGTCAATCTGGATTTTTCATACTTCCTATTTGGTGAACTTACCTCAAATTTCATTTTTGTCATATGTAAAATGATAGCTACCTATCAGGGTTGTGATGTTAACATGATCTAACATACAACAGAGGTTGGAAATTTTTAGTATTTTTACCCCTCTTACCCTTTCTTTTCTGATATTTACAGTCTGTTCTTGTAAGCCAAGTTAGCCCAAGTGCCCTAGAAACTCATGTTGTTAAGTAGAATTCTCATATATTGGATGATCCTATCCATAAGGCTGTGTTTCTCAAACTTTACCACCAAAGTCTCTCTAATAACAGAACAACCTCATGTACCTAGATATCTGGGGAAGACAAACACAATCCTCCCGAAGTGTCATGTTTTATCTTAAACATTTACACGTATTTTTATCATGCTCATTATTTGTTTGTCTTACTGGAAAACAGTCTCAGGCTGGGCACAGTGACTCAAGCCTGTAATCCCAGCACCTTGGGAGGCCAAGGCAGGCAGATCACAAGGTCAGGAGATTGAGACCATCCTGGCTAACACAGTGAAACCCCATCTCTACTAAAAATACAAAAAATTAGCCGGGTGTGGTGGCGGGCGCCTGTAGTACCCACTACTCGGGAAGCTGAGGCAGGAGAATCGCTCGAACCCGGGAGGTGGAGGTTGTGGTGAGCCAAGATCGCGTCACTGCACTGCAGCCCGGGCGACAGAGTGAGACTTCACCTCAAAAAAGAAAAGGGAAAGGGGAGGGGCTCAAAATGAGTTAAATTACAGGCAGTTCTCATGTTGCATGGTTCTTACATGCACCAGTTTCATTAATCTGGTTTAGTTAAAATACATCAGTTCCTCCTAACAACATTTGTTCAAACCTCAGTTACCACAGACTTTTATTTTATTTTTTTTCAGCCATTTCTTGCTTTTTATTTACAGTTTGTGTTCAATGCAAATCAATTCCATAACATAAGCAGTTACTATGAATCAAAGCATAAGTACACAAACACAATATACAATCCAAAATAGATGTACAGCATTCTGGAATAAAGCAAAAGAGTGTTCATTCACACACACAGTAGCTTCAGATGTGTTCAATCTGTTTGTTCCCATGTAGTTTTCTAAAGATGGAAAAAAGTGACTTTGGTCATCAAGACTACTGTGGCCATATTAGATTCCTGGAACATCTAAGCATCAGGGTGTGACCATGAGAACAAAAGACTTCGGCAAGTGTCTATTTTTAAAAAGGTTTCTGTGTGTCGAGGCAGTTGTGAAAGATTTACTGCAGAATCAAGCCCACTTTTAGGTTTAGGACCGGGTTCTAACTATCTGAAAATATTGACTGATAACAAAAAGTGTTCCAACTGTGGCTATTCTGATCCATAATTGTTTTTTAAAGAAAAATAAAGTATATACAGAAAGAGTATAAAAGTTTTTGTGAATTTAATGCAAATTAGCTTCCAGTCTTCACTTCCCAAATACTTGATTTACAGTTTTGATTCCTTCACATTTTTGCCTTTTTAATTTCAAGATTTGCAGTTTTGCCTTCAAAACAGATCTTTTTTTTAATTGTAAAAAGTATTCAACATATACAGAAATCAAAAGCATTTTGACGGCTGGGCGCGGGGGCTCAAGCCTATAATCCCAGCACTTTGAGAGGCCGAGGCAGGCGGATCACCTGAGGTCAGGAGTTTGAAACCAGCCTGGGCAACATGGTAAAACCCTATCTCTAGTAAAATTACAAAAATTAGCCGGGCATGGTGGTAGGTGCCTGTAATCCCAGCTACTTGGGAGGCTGAGGCAGGAGAAACGCTTGCGCCCGGGAGGCAGAGGGTGCACTGAGCTGAGATTGCGCCACTGCACTCCAGCCTGGGCGACAAAGTGAGACTCCATCTAAAAAATAATAATAATAATAAAAAGTACTTTGAAATTAGTCATGGTCAATACAGTTCTACTCTTTGGAATCTGTTTAGATAAATGAATGTAGCACTCTTGTTGAATGGAAATAGGTGATAGGAAATGCCTATCATTTGACTATAAGGATAATCAAGAGTTGCTCAGAATGCTTGGACCTGGGGGTAGATTCTCATTCATCATTGCCCTGGCACGTGTCAATTACTAAGTAAAAGGTCAAATGCAGTGTCAAATCCAAAGCCTCAAGAGGAAAGTAAGTTCAGTTCCCAAGAGAACAGCAATAGCTCAACAATGTAAAACTTCATCTAGAGTATATCGGCATTAAATTACTGCTGTCAAAACAATACATTGAGGAATTACAGTAACACCTGGAAGTTCCTTCTAATGTACATATAAATAGAATCATGGAAGCTTTTTATATTACCTGTTTTATGGCCTTAGAGAATTAATGAATCAAATGAAAACTGAATCTCCATTCCACAATCACATCCTTTATTACTATTCTTATTTTCAAGGTAGTATTTCTTAAACCACATTCAAGGAAATCGTGTTTTAGCTATTTTGGATGTTGCCTCTCCTTCATCTTATACATGAAACACCAGCAGATTTAATATTGGCCTCCATCATCTAGTTCTTCAAACTAGATGTTCTTCAAACCGATCAAATTGGGATCCTCACATGTTCTTCAAGCCGATCAAATTTGGGATTCTCAACATTTTGTATCAATAAAAGGTGTAGAATTAGTAGATTCGAAGAAGACCTGTTTTTCCTTGCCAAATCGGACTTCCAAACGCCATTTGGATTGGGTTTAGAAGATGGGGAAGTTTAGAAGATGTTTCTTGACCTGAGTCTCTTAACAGTAGAGATGTAGAAGAGAGAGTGAGACCACAAAGGGACTGGCTGTTGACTGCAGGGCACCACCAACCGCCTTGGTGGTGGCATTAGCTGGATTTGGGGCAGTCGAAGTATTCTGGGAGGAGCTACTTGAAACTGTTACAACAGTTGTTTCATTGGAATAAATCTGCGTGGGTAGGAGCAGTGCCAGTAGCAGCAGCCCTAGCCAAGCCTGGCCACCATTGCTCTGCCCATGTCCCCTCCATTGGTGCGCTGCACGTCTCGCTGGATGCTGGCTGCTTGAAGAACCGCTGGCTCCAGTCGAGCACAGGCAAGGTCAGAATTTTAACTATTAGTACCTGTAAAGTAGTAGCTGCTAGCCCTCACTTCACAAAGCACTACATAAATAACAAGTGCATGTGATAATTAGTAACCAATCACATAACTTCTTTCAAAGTCTGTCAATGACTGGTCACTGTGTATGTTTTTCACTGTACAGTCTGCAAAGCAGATAGTTGTGTTAACTCCTTGTCTCCCAGTGATAAACTGACATATTTTACAAAAAATGGATACTTGAACAAGGAATTGTCAAACAAAGTGAAAGTGTTACAGTGAAACAAAACAATAATGCAAGAAGTGAAATTTGAATTCAACTCTATATAAAGAGTTATAAAAGAAATAGCCAACTGTGGAAATGTTGACACTGCTGCTATACAAGATACTCCAGATATGCAGCCAGAGAAACTTAAGGAAGGTGAGCTTATCAACATGCATTTGGAAAGTGGTTATGATTACAAGAATGAAGATATCCCAGAGGAAGTGCAATTGTCAGAAAACTTCACGTTAATTGAATTCTCAGAGATATCTCACAACATTGAAAGCACAAAAGATGAAATGTTAGAAGCTGGTGCACAGTTGGGATAAAGGAGTATGATGGTTCACCAAGGCATGGAAAAGATGCCTGCTCCATTTTGTTAAGTTATACAATGAGAAGAAGGAGGCAAACGTAGTTCAGACTACTCTTGGTATGTTTTTACAAAACATAAAATATTTTAAGCTCAATATTTCTGACATTGCAATGTACTTTTAAAAATGTTTTACTTTTTCTTCATTTCCTTACACATTTATAACAGAATATTTAATGTTTTGACAATTGTTAAAGATCATAGAACAATTATGTGTTTTTCCCATTGATTATTGTGATCACTTTGCACAGTTTCAGGTTGCACAGTAATTTTTGTAATCTCATACCACCGTGCAAAGTGAGGACTGGCTGTGCTTAACTTTTCACTCACCAGAATTCTCAAGTTGAATTGCTTTTCTGGAAAGTCACACCAGTTTATCTGAAGGTGTATATGCCCCACTGTGAGAAGCTCAGGGCTGGATTGAGATGGGCGTTCTTGGTTCATGGTCTCCCAAGGACTGAGGACATGTCTTTGCCTTTCTTAGTAGAACACTCAGTGGGCCTTGAAATCCGTATTTCATATGTAAATACCATAAAATGAATTCTTTCCACTTAGTATTAGGATGAGGACTTTGTAGAACTATTATGTTAGGTTCAGCTAATACAATTTGATTCACCTTTTGTCACTTGTGGAAACTACTTTTAAAACAAAGGCTTAAAAGCAAAGGTTTAAATGGCTGGGCATGGTGACTCATGCCTGTAATTCCAGCACTTTGGGAGGCTGAGGCGGTTGAATCAGCTGTGGTCAGGAGTTCAAGACCAGCCTGGCCAGACATGGCAAAACCCCGTCTCTACTAAAAATACAAAAATTAGCCAAGCATGGTGGTGGGCCTCTGCAATTCCAGCTACTTGGGAGGCTGAGACAGGAGAATCACTTGAACCCGGGAGGCAGAGGTTGCAGTGAACTGAGATCACGCCACTGCCCTCCAGCCTGGGCAACAGAGCGAGACTCCATCTCAAACACACACACACACACACACACACACACAAAGGTTTAAATGGTTGGGTTTTTTTGTTTGTTTGTTTTTACTGTCTTAATTGAAATTGGGTTATAAAGTGATGGTCTACCTTTCAAAAAACTAGTTGTACTTTATGTTAACTTCTTAAAATATTAATAATTGCTAAGGATAAAGCTAACATTTATGAAGCACTATGTGCCAGCAACATTCTAAATATTTTGACTATATGTAAATATATATACTCTCTTTTTGATTATACTGAAATTGGCTTTTATGTTAGCAAAAATCTAGCTAAATGGGTACTATATTCTGAGAAAAACTTTGTCATTTGATTTATTTAATGATTATACCTTTCAGCAGGTTTCAGTAAGTAATTTGAAAGAAGTCCTGTTAATATCATGGCATAATATTTTCTTGAGATTAAAGTCGAAAAATATAAAGCTTGCCAGGGACTCTGAATTCATAATGTGGATACTGGATCATTCCAAGCTCAGTAAACAAAAGTTTGAAAATAGAAAAGGAGACAAAAGAATAGAAAAGGCCTCTTCTTCTATGTAAATTATGGCTGGACTTGGAACTAAAGACATTTGCAAAGAAAGAAACAAACTCCCAAATAGGTGTAGTGATCAAATTTTCTAGGTTTTCCAAGTTCAACTTCATTTCATACAGGTTTTTTTTTTTTCCATCAAATGTAATTTGTTATATGTGTAAATGGGATATCATTTCTATTCCTTTTTTGTTTTTTTTTTTTTTTGAGACGGAGTTCATTCTTGTTGCCCAGGCTGGAGTGCAGTGGCACGATCTTGGCTCACCACAACCTCCACCTCCCCAGTTCAAGCAATTCTCTTGCCTCAGCCTCCCAAGTAGCTGGGATAACAGGCACCCACCACCACGTCTGGCTAATTTTGTATTTTTAGTAGAAATGGGGTTTTTCCATGTTGGTCAGGCTGGTCTTGAATTCCCGACCTCAGGTGATCCACCCGCCTCAGCCTCCCAAAGTGCTGGGATTACAGGCGTGAGCCACCCCACCCGGCCACCATTCCTATTCTTTTGTCATATCTTGCCAAAAAAGGGGGATTAGGGAGCTGAAGACCATCCAACTAGTCTATCACCAGAATATGTAGTCCCTATAACCCTCCTGGTTGTGTGGATTGACCTCTTGATATTTTCTCATTGTATTTGAATCAGAACCTCTAAGTGTTTCTTTTGTTTGGTTTTGTTTTGTCTGTGTTTAGTTGTATTACCCTGCTTTGTTCTTTAAAACAATTTGAAATGCCTTATATCGTGATTTGTTATTTACTTTTTCCTTCTTCATATGAATCTGTGGTTTACTGGCTATATACCAGGAGAAGTTATGTAAATTTTTGGGGTCAGTCTGTGTGGTCAGTTTCTGTCATTTTTGTTAGTAAATGCCTCACTGGATAGTATTTTCACTATGAATGGTATGTGGAACAAATAATAAACCATGTCTGACAAAATAGAATGTGCTCCCAAACCCACTTCTGGGCCTGTTGTAGATCCAGTTTTCATTCTGACTTGGCATTCTACCTGTCATTAGTTTTCTACCGTCAACCCTGCCAGCCATTTATTATTCACAAGGCAGAATCAGTTACCTTATTAATATATAGGCTTCTTGACATAATTACCAATTCATATTGTCACTTGTGTCTCTTTTTAAATATATTTTTTACTTTGAGCCTCATTTTCTAAAGAATAGCTTTTTGCTATGCTGTTCCATTAAATGGGCTTTCAAGAGGCTATATCTTTAGGCCGAACTATATCTTTAGTAATGGCTTGTGTTTGAGCCAGAGAATAGCAAAGCCCACATATGTGTATACTGTTCATAAGTGGCATATTTCCCAGCATCATGCTAAACCTCAGCTGCTTTTATAATAAAAGCATCATTTCTGTTCATCAGAGTATTCAGATGAAAACACATATATAGCTCCTGAGCTACTTTTAGTGAAGGTATGTTGGAGTACTGTGAAATAGAACTTTTCTGATTTTTAGTGTCTCAAAATGGAAGCATCCCTGTATGTGTTCTGTTATATAGTTGTTACTCATAACTTGTTACCTCTCTTTTTTTATTATTATTGTTTATTAACTGTGACACAACTGCATTGGAGACTGGTCAGCTCTCCATCATAGTAGCTGAGGACCTGCAATTTGGAACTAAAAGGATCTCGATTTGAATATTGGTTTCACCAGATACCCACTTTGCAGCCACAAACGAGTTTTGTAACCTTGCTGCACTTAGTTTACATCTGTAAAATGAAGAAAATGACAGTATCTACATTATAAAGTTGCAATGAGGATTAAATGAGATGACACTTGTAATGTGCTTAGCAATAGAGCCTGGCACCTACAAGCACGTAATAAAACCAATGTGGCTATTATTCTTTATCTACATTTACCACGTTCCTCCTATGTACCAGGTGTGGTCTTGGGTATTGGGGATACAAAGAAGAAAAAGACATGGTCCCTGTCCTCAGAATCCCAGAGTCTTGTGGTACAGACACATTTAGAGAAAAATTAAAATACCAACATGATACAAGAACTATTAACCTTGGCTATTTTAGGGATGTCAAGGGACATATTTTATCTCCACTTGAAATTCTTTATATCATGCACATGGATTACTTTTATAATAAAAATTAATGACTGTCACAATACTGTCATTGCTGTATTTGAGATCTGTATATAGTGCCATGAGAACAGAGAAGCAGAGGGGAAAAGTCTTATTGGAAGCTCTGCACCATAGCCTTTGCATCTTAATCAGATTTCCCCTGAAGTGTGTTATGGTACACTTCTTTGCAAGAAGTCAGACCAAAATAACGCGGTGATCAGGTAGTAGATAAGCTGAAAACTGTCTATGGAATGGTGGCTGTCCCACTTTACAGAGAGCTGTCTCAGGCCCAGCTGCTTTGCCTCCCAAGATTTTTTTACAAGGCTACCTCTGTTCTTGAGTAGCATTGAGTAGGTTGAGTGTAGAATGACTTTCAAACATCATAATGGGAAACTACTACTCTTTGACAAAAAAGTAGATTTGACCTGGTTCATTGCTGTTCATCCCACACAAGATCATGAGGCAACCCTAGGGGTGACTGAAGTCTGGCCTCCCGTCAGACCTAGAGCTTCATGAACTCAAGAGGAATGATTTTGAAAACCCCCCAGGAGGTTTGGTCATTCTCTTCCTCGTTCCTAAGCAATTAGAAGCATTTTGAGAGGACTGGAACCAATCTGCATAAGCCTTTAGCTCCATGGGCTTATTCACCATCTAATTTAGGGTTTAAAACCCTTGATTTACTTTCAAGCTGATTGTCAATTTAGACCTGACCTTAAGATTTCTCATAACTTGTTACTTGCTTTTTAACTGAATTTCTCAACAGTCAAGTTTATAAAACTCTACTATGTTAGCTAGCCTATTTAAGGAAGAAAGTAATCCAAAAAGTCAGAAATGTTCCCTAATACCAAATGTCCAGTTTTTTTTATTGTGCTATCAAATGTTTTTAAGTTTATTTTTTTCTAATTTGTGTCCTTAGCTTTCAAAGTAATTTTTGTTTAAAATGAAAAATGAATAGGCTTGTTGCCATAATTTAATTGTGCTGAATTGTTTGGCCATAACTTTAGTGGCGATGAAGACCAGATTTTTGAGCTGGAGAATCTGTTCTGTTTGGATCTGACAGCTGGCTACATTAAATGTCTTGGACATTTTTACTTTGCATGGAGATGGGAGGTTGGGAGGGTGGGAACCGCAGTAGAAGAAAGCAGTCCACTTTATTTAATGTTCTGCATTTGTTTGCTGATTCCAGTAACACTGTGCAGCTGTTTGAACAGCTGCCTTTTGATTTCCTTTTGTTTACTGTTTAGATTTATTAAGCTTGCCTTTAATACTGCTTATTGTCTCTTCTTTAGCTTTCTTTTTTTATTAAATATAATTTAGTATGTTCTACTCTGCTGTGGTCTAGGCATATTTTAATAAGTTAATTTACCAAAGGAAGAATTTTTAAAATGTTGCAGACCATACTGAAATGGCTTATGCTTACTTTCTTATTGTCCCTTAGCTTTATTATTGTAGTTATAGTATTTTGTAATTTGGCAACTAAATTATCTTTTGAAATTAAGTCAGAATTTCAGTCATGTTAAACCACTGTTTATGTTAACTTCTAAGCCTGCCAACAGGTAGCTTAGTCTACACACTTCAGACTACTTTTTTTAAAAAAATTAGCAGACTAATTGTAAAGTATGTGGACTTGGTTTTAACTACTTTCTGTGAACAAATTGAATATCTAGAAATATATACACACATGTACAAGGTAAAAAGACAAATTTTGTATTTATTTGTTAGTCTTCTTAGCCTATTCAGGTAGACTTACTGCAAAGTTCTTCAGTATTATGGGACTTTTGTTCTGTATTTACAGGTGAGGGACCTGTGCATTGCTTATATGCTGGTGACATTAACTTATCTCTATATTGGAGTCCTGGTTTTTGCTTCATTTCCTTCACCACCATTATCCAAAGATTGTATTGAGCAGGTAAGGCATGGTGTAGCCTCTCTGTGTGATTGTGTACACTTTCATGTATTTATAGTAGGCAGGGTGATACAGTGGCAAGATATAACATCAGATAGACCTGGGTTTTAATGCCGTCTCTGCTATCTACTCCAAGTATGGGAACTTAGGCACCTTCCCTTTTCTTTCTGAGCTTTATTTTTCTTTTCCAATAAATAGTATAATAAGTACCCCATTGGATTTTTAGATGGACTCTGAGATAATGTACTACGTGCCAGGCACCTTGTGGTACTCAAATAAATGTCTATTACGTACATAATTTCTCTTTTTGTGGGGAACTGTTATGAGTAGTTCTCATGTAGTTATAAAACCTCACAGAGAATACATTGAATGAACTCCCTATTTTTTAAAGCCCACATCAGGAATGCCCTAGATAAACTAGAGTCTTAGTTTATCAGACCCTAATGATTAATCAGACTCTCATTCTTATACTGAGTGACAGGCAGCAAAACAAAAAAAGAGTATTTGACTGTTAAAAAGAGAGAGAGAGATGTTCTATGAGTTACCAGAGGGTTAAAAAAAAAAAAAAAGAGAGAGAGAGACAGAGTAAAAGAAAAAAATATTTTAATAAAAGATTGCCGTAACTAATATTTTCTTTGATTTAACCCATCAAAACCTTAGCAATCGTATAGTCTTTAGTTATAAGTGACTGAAGAGTTTCTCACAAAAAAACAACATTTCACAAGTGACTTTCTGGTCAGAAGAAATTCCTCTTATAGAGTGCAATGGAATATACATGTGATTTATTACAGCTGAATTATAATGGTTATTTCAGCAGAATAATGTTAATAGTGTTCTCATCTTTATAAGAAAAATAAGTTTGAATTACTGCTATTATGGCAGCTTGGACATGTTCTTATTTTCTTGATTTTCTTGACTCCAGAAGTTCTTTGGCAGCCAAATGTTTGCTGGAAATTTCCCTGATACAAACAAACTCATACAAAGCCTACTCCTTTGGGAATAGGAATATTTGTGATATTTGTATTTGAAAGAAAAGATAAAAATTCTGCGTAGTTAACTTTTTTTAAGATACCAAACCAAAATGGAGAAAAGGGTCATGAAAGGAAGAAGAGATAAATCCTTTTCAATTTAGTGATAAACAATGATGCAGTAGGTGATAGACATACTCTCACCTTATTCTGTCATCTTTACATCAAAAGTGCTTACAGTGCTTCAGAGGAGGAAAGCAAGAGAGCCAGAGAGGGTAAAATAACACTGAATTAAATTAGCTCTTTAAATCTTTAAAGCAGACTGGTATTTTCCTTAAACCACATAGAGCAGTGCTTTCTCGATCTATCTGTGGTAAAGGACAAAATTGTCTTTGCTGTTGCTTTAATGTTACATAAATTGCATGCTGATACTTTTGTAAAATAGAATAAAATTGTGGCAATGTCATATTTCTGTAAAAGTTTCTAAACACTCAATTTCTATACTTACCTCATTGAAAAAATGCTTAACAAGTAGTTGTGGCTGGGCACTAGTCCACAAGTCACAATTGGAGTAGCACCTGTGTTCAAAATAAGCAGAAGACATTCCATTTTATGAATGTGTGTACTGAATTTGATTTTTAACATGACCTCATTATCTTTCTTGGATTAGAATTTTTTAGACAACTTCCCTAGCAGTGACACCCTGTCCTTCATTGCAAGGATATTCCTGCTGTTCCAGATGATGACTGTATACCCACTCTTAGGCTACCTGGCTCGTGTCCAGTTTTTGGGCCATATCTTCGGTGACATTTATCCTAGGTAAGGGCTCTTCTCTTGACCAGCAAGATGTGCCAAGCAACAAATGACTGTGCAAGCAGGTCGGTTTAAAGTGTGACTGATCCTTTTGCTATAAAAATGCCTAATGAAAGTGGTGACTAAAGATAGATCATTGGTGTCCTCTTCCCTGAAGAGCTTTAAAAATAGAAGCCACTCCCTTGTCTAGAATGATTTAAAGTTCGTTCCTTCCAGTATAGTTAATTAGCTCTGATACCACTTATATTTATCTTATTATTTAATTGCTATTGATTTACATGTTGTCAAGAAGTGTATAGTGTATAGTACCTATGTTGGCAATGTGTAGCTAATGAGAAGCAACACTTTTATTTTAATTATTGGTCATTGAAGCTATCAGGGCCAAGGGAAAACTTCCCCTTTGCCCTCTGAAGGTTTGTTGAAAATGACTGACAAAAGGCAGATTAATAGGCAAAAAGGGCCAGGCTCAGTGGCTCATGCCTGTAATCCTAGCACTTTTAGAGGCCAAGGTGGGTGGATCACTTGAGCCCAGGAGTTCAAGACCAACCTGGGCAACATAGTGAAACTCCATCTCTACAAAATTTTTAAAAATTAGCTGAGCATGGTGGGCATGCTTGTAGTCCCAGTTACTCAGGAGGCTGAGGTAGGAGGAGGAGGATCGTTTGAGCCCAGGAGATAGGGGCTGCAATGAGCTGAGATCACGCCACTGCTGTGGGTGATACAATGAGACCCTGTCTCCAAAAGAAAAAAAAAAAAAGTGGAGAAAAGGCATATAAATGTATTTGAATGTGGTTTTATGTTACATGGGAGCCTTTAGAAAGAAGACCCAAAGATACAGGGGAAATTGTCCATTTTTCTGATTACGTTTATGTGAACAGCCATGTCTAATGCTAATAGACTGAGTGGGGAAACCCAGCAAGGCCCCTCTGTCTAGATTCTTAGCCTCTCTGAGCATATGTTTTTTTATCTGAGTCTGGGGCAGGACCCCCTCTGTTATGGGAGTCTTACGACCTGCAGTCAAACAAGACAGGTCAGATCATTTCTTTATGGCTAGTTTTCACACAGAAATAGAGGGAAATTCGAGTGATGTTTTTAGGTTTTATGGCCAGCTTGAGGGAAAATGTTTCCGTTTCCACCTTGGGGAAGAGGGATTCTAGTTTCTAAGCTAGCTTCGGGAGAATGGGACTGAGATTCAGAAGGTCAGAGAAAAACTTTTGTTTCTAAGGCTTTCATTTTGGGGTATGGTTTTCTGAGTCCAACAATCCTTACTTTTATATTCATTAACATTTATGCAGTTTTACATAAATGATCAATTGTTAAGAACTGAAGGTCAGATATATAATTAATTTTTATTTGATATATAATAAGTTTAAATTACTGCTATAATTGTTAACCTCTTATCGGGGATGAAGGAGTTGTGAGTTCTTTTGAAAATCTGTTCAAAGCTGGTAACCACCTCATCCAAGAGAAATTTCTATATGTCATTTCAGAGTTTCCCAGCAGTCCTCTTGTGAGCCCTTGGCTAACTCCTACTCTTACATTAAGTCTTATTATAGGTTCATCCTAGTGAAAAGAACCTAATCCACTTTTATTTGGAATAAGTTCTTTTAAAGAAATAAAACTTTTAAATAAAATTTGAAAAACAATTGCATTTACAGTAACCAACTAAACAAGTAGTCTTAATCAGTTCTTGTTTAAAATGAACTAATGTAGTCTGCTTCTTCAGTAAATAATTTTCGCCATAAATATGTTGGTTTCAAAACAAAGCAAAAGTCAAGAGTTACCAGGTTCAAGCACTGATAAGTATAGCAGCAACTATAGTTCTAATATTATTATCCAGAAGATTGGAGCTCAGTAAATGTAAGCCTCTGATTGTGTTTCTACTCTACTATATTTATATTCATCGAAGAAAATAAATACAGTGAAGTCATAGATGAAAAAATGCTAAGCAAATACATTATTCCTGTTTTCTGCCATTATTTTGCAGAATTGTGGCTATCTTTACAAGAATGTTTTTTCTTCTTGGAAAAAGTCAGAGATTTCCCTTTTGTTTTCGCATTACAGTTCTTCCCCTGCCACCAAGAACACACTGTCATTTTCATTTATCCGACAGTTATAAGTACTCTATAGAGTGTGCATACTTTGGAGCATAATTTTTGGTCTCAGGACCCTTTATGCTCTTAAAAATGTATGGACGACTCCAGGAGCTTTAGTTTATGCAGGTATAGGTATCAGCATTTAAATATTAAAAAACAGAATTTAGTTGTTTTTGTTTTGTTTTTTGTTTTTTTGAGACGGAGTTTCACTCTTGTTGCCCAGGCTGGAGTGCAGTGGTGCATCTCGGCTGACTGCAACCCCTGCCTCCTGAGTTCAAGCAATTCTCCTGCCTCAGCCTCCCAAGTATCTGAGATTACAGGCACCCACCACCATGCCTGGCTAATTTTTTGTATTTTTAGTAAAGATGGCGTTTCGCCATGTTGGGCAGGCTGATCTTGAACTCCTGACCTCAGGTGATCCGCCCGCCTTGGCCTCCCAAAGTGCTGGTATTACAGGCATGAGCCACCGTGCCCAGCAAAGTATTTTTAATTTCTTTAAAATCAATAATAAAACCATTGCTTGTTAAGTAACATTTTTGTAAAAAACCACTTTCAGGGGATGGATACCCCAGTCTCCATGATGTGATTATTATGTATTACATGCCTGTATGAAAACATCTCATGTACCCCATAAATATATACACCTACTATATACCCACCAACATTAAAATTAAAAAAAAATAAAAATAACTGCTTTCAAAAAATTTTTAATTTGGCCGTGCGTGGTGGCTCACACCTGTAATCCAAGCACTTTGGGAGGCTGAGGCGGGTGGATCATGAGGTCAGGAGATGGAGACCATCCTGGCCACCATGGTGAAACCCCATCTTTACTGAAAATACAAAAATTAGCCTGGCGTGGTGGCAGGCACCTATAATCCCAGGTACTTGGGAGACTGAGGCAGGAGAATTGCTTGAACCCGGGAGGCGGAGGTTGCAGTGAGCCAAGATGGCACCACTGCACTCCAGCTGGGGTGACATAGGGAGACTCCATCTCAAAAAAAAAACTTTAATTTACATTTGCAAAACTCTAATTTCTACTTTACTAGTAGACAATTGGATTCTCCTTTCTACTTCTGCATTCCATGTTATAATATGCTGTTTTCATTTAGATTTGTGAAGAAAATCCAGCCTCACATAGATAGTTGGAAAAAGAAAGAGTACTTTTAATAGCCTTTTCATATAATTCTGGATATTCTTCTTTGATACTGTGCCAAAACCTGACAAGTGGTAGCTTCTTATGAGTTGCAATGTGGAATCTGAAACTTGTTGACATTGAAACCAATTGGTCTGTCGTGCACTTTGGATCTTTTATGCATGCATGATTTTGTAACATCTGTTTGATCATTTGGAAAATATTGGTTCACTGAGTTCTGTGGATCTTCCAAATGTTGACACACTTCATTTTACAATATCAAAACCCAATTTCATTAATACTATCACTAATTTCATCTTAAGAGCCTTTAAACATTGTCAAGCTCAGGGTAGCAAATACAAGTTTTCCAAAATTCTAGTTTTTATTTGAAAACTTTAATTTTATCTTTGGCAACAAATACTGCCAGTTGTTTTCCTTGAAGTGATAAGCTTATATCATTCATTTTCTGGAAAATACCTGTCAAACACCTGAGTTTGAATGACCATAGTTTGACTGCAATTCAAGTAAAAAAAGCATTTGGTAGGCAAAACAGCTAGGTCCTCCTCAGCTCAGCCACACAAGTACTTTTCCTCAGGACTTCCAGTGTACTGTACTGCAGTATGCAGTAGATGTGCTTTATTATGACCTTCCTATTTGATCACATAGAATATTTAAAAGATTGTGTGTTCAAATATGAGATTTAGCAAAATTAATGTTCTACTCCTTTATCAAGGACCTTGTTTATTCTTTGGAGAGTATTTGGCAGTAAAGAATACAGTATGGAAAACATGGGTGTTAGCCGGGCATGGTGACACATGCCTGTGGTCCCAGGTATTCAGGAGGATGGTTTGAGTCCAGAAGTTCAAGGCTTCAGTGAGCCATGATTGCCCCACTGCACTGCAGCCTGGATGACGGAGCAAGACCCTGTCTCTTAAAAAATAATAATAATAATTAATAAAATTTTAGAAAAGGAATACAGATGGATACAACTGCCTCCCTCTATGTATACAAAGCTGTTTTCTTTTATAATACAGAAATAACAAGGCCCAGCCAATACCTCAAAGCTCTGAAGCAATTTTAAGGTTAGAGTTTCTGGGTAAACAGTAAGATCTGTAAGCCTAATATCTTTCTAATTCATCAGGGTATATGACTAACCATTTATTTATATAAATAATTTTCTTTGTTTTTAATTCTCTCTGTAATCTTTATCTGGGATTAATTAACCTCTGATAACTTGGGCCCAAAGGGCTGCTTTGCTGTGTACATTTGGCTTTTGAGAATCATTTTCAGGGGAAATGGAGTTATTTCTTCTGCATCAAATTTTCATCTACATTATTTTTGTTTGTGTCCAAAATTGATTCCTAAACCTTGGATTGTTAATGTCTAGTTAAAGTATTTAGTAAATATTCTGTTGATGGTAGTGAGTAACTTTAGGTTCTTTCTTTATGGTCTAAGTATGAGGTATGACCACTTTCTTTAAGTGGTTAAATCTGGAAAATAAAAACCTGCCCATTTTGTCTTTCCCTTTAATATAATGTTTTTAATATAAAAGTAATTTGAACATTTTATGAAAAGTTTGTTAAATATAGAAAAGAGGGAATGTTATCCAAAACCCCAAATTGCAACAAAATCACTACTGCCTTCTCAGTGTATATCCTTCTGATATTTTTTTCAAATGTTTTTGGTGTTTTCTTGTGTAGTGAAAACCTAGCTGACTTTTTTGCTGAATTGCCTAGATAGTATTTTACCTGGCAAGGTAATAATGATAAGTTATTTTAAATAATTTTCAACATATTCTGTCAAGTAAATTATTGCCTTGCTGTGTCCAGGATTCTTCTGTTTTTTCATAAATATCTTGATATTCATAGCATTTTCATTGTTTGGATTATTTTCTTAAGATATTCCAAATGAGGGCCGGGCGCGGTGGCTCAAGCCTGTAATCCCAGCACTTTGGGAGGCCGAGACAGGCGGATCACGAAGTCAGGAGATCGAGACCATCCTGGCTAACACAGTGAAACCCCGTCTCTACTAAAAAATACAAAAAAAAAAAAAACTAGCCGGGCGAGGTGGCGGGCGCCTGTAGTCCCAGCTACTCGGGAGGCTGAGGCAGGAGAATGGCGTGAACCCGGGAAGCGAAGCTTGCAGTGAGCTGAGATCCAGTCACTGCACTCCAGCCTGGGCGACAGAGCGACTCCGTCTCAAAAAAAAAAAAAAAAAAAAAAAAAAAGATATTCCAAATGGAATCATACATCAAAGAATGTGAATTCTAATACACATTACCAGTGTGCTTCTACAAAATTTAACCAGTGTAATTCCACAAAAGAGCTAATTTCACTTTCTCATTACCAAAATTGAAGACTACTGTTACCTTCTATTTTTGCTGTGATTTTATCGAGCTTAAGACGTATTTATTTTAATGATGTTAAGAGTGAACTGTATTCTCATATTAGTCGTTATAATTTGCCTATTTCTGTATTTTTTCTTTCCTCCAAACTTTCTTCTCAACTTCTAGCATTTTCCACGTGCTGATTCTTAATCTAATTATTGTGGGAGCTGGAGTGATCATGGCCTGTTTCTACCCAAACATAGGAGGGATCATAAGGTACTGCCTTGTAAAGGAATGGTGCCCTTACATATATTGGTCTTTATTTTTAGGCTTTTCCTGTTGTTGTCATTGTTTTAATTTAATTGTATGAAATTCCTGTGAGTATTTAAAACTAGTAATATTCAAATGCAGCCCCTTGGTATCAGTTAAGATGCTCATTATCTTCCATTTCTGTTTGTTCTAGTGAGGAACTCATTCTAGAAGCCCCATTATCCCTTAATCTCAGGCATCATTTTCTTTTTCTCATCATCTTCCACTTTATTTCCTCTCTATATCCAAAATAAAAAGTCATTTTTAATATATGGATAACTTTGTGGGAGTACCTGGGAGGTCCTTTATTTGTCAAAGCTTCCTTAATCCATTCTAAGTTCCTTAATCCATTTCTACTCAAATATATTTCAATGTCATTTGTAGTCAAAAAGTAAGAGTTTAAGTAAGAGTTTAGACCCTAGATGGCTTTCTTTAATATCCTTTTCCTAAAACCGTGACAGGATGAATAGAGTAGGAATAAAGTTGTACCTCAAATGCTCATGGGAAATTGGGATTTAGAATGATCTCATTTCTCTTACTATAGACAGCAGGAATGAGTCATTTTTTTTGGAACACTCTTACCTAAGAAAGTAACAAGGAACAAGAGGAGGAGATTGTTAGCCTGATGCTTATTGAATGTAATGGGCTTACAAGTTCCTATTTAACTGTTCCTCAAGAAAACCGAAGTATAGAGAAAAGGAGAAGAAAGTGCGTATTTCTCTGTCACAGTCTCATGTTTAAGTATTTTTGCTATTATCTTTCATATTCATGCTGAATGCCATGGTAGCATTTATCTGTTCTCATACTTAAATGGGGATGCTAACAGTCCCTCAAAAACTGAGAATGAGTAATTAGTTTATAAAAGATCAAAGATAGGAGGCCTAACTCCAGATGTTTCTGAGGAAGTAGCCACAATCACCCAAACACAGAGGAACTACAGAGATTTGAGGGATGAATAAAAAGTCTTTGTCAATCTGATGCTATAAAGATGAGCAGGAAATCATATTTTGTATTAACTTAGCAAGTAAAGTAAGTTTTAAACCCAGATGTTTTATGTCAACAACAAATGAATCAAAACTAATTTTTGTTGAGCTATCAGACTGAGGAGGATTTAAATTGTACTCTGTTTACCTTAATTGTAAATCAGAAAAAAGCAAAGTACAAGATGAATATTAACCCCAAAAACTTTTATTTTGCAGATATTCAGGAGCAGCGTGTGGCCTGGCCTTTGTATTCATATACCCATCTCTCATCTATATAATATCCCTCCACCAAGAAGAGCGTCTGACATGGCCTAAATTAGTCTTTCACGTTTTCATCATCATTTTGGGTGTGGCTAACCTGATTGTTCAGTTTTTTATGTGAAATACCTCAACTGTTTTTTCAACAGCTCTCATGATATTTTGAGCCTTGACAACAGTTCTATATAAATTCACTTGTAAATGCTGCTGTTGTGTAATTCTAAATATTTTCTAAGATAATTTGAAAGCAAGGGAAATAGTGGCCCCTTAATAAGTATGTTTTTCTTGGGGTGGGGAAAGGAGCAAAAAGAATGATCTTCGCGTCTTTACCTTTCTCATATTAACTCACCTCTTTATTCTGTGGTCTTTTCTGAATAGAAATGTATGCCCTAGGAAGAAATCATGCTGGGTTTTGCTTTTAGAGATAAAAGGTGGATTTATTTTGCCTGCAGTAAAAATTCTCAGGGTGTCAGAGCAGCATGTTGCCAAATCCTGCTTCTGTTTTATGTTTCAGTGTATTCTCTTTCATTTTCTTACTTACTAGACCATTTCTGCAGTTTGCCCAAACCTCTACTGTTTGGGACAGTAAACCAAATACCTCATTTTTAAAAAGAAGTTTTCATGGCATCAGTGTTAATAAAGTACATTTTTAGCTGAGTCTTAATCTCTATTTGAAGAAAAAGTAGAGACAAAAGTAATATCAATGTAATCCCCAGGATCATGAAATGTATACAAAATAAACAAAGTAGTAGAGTTTGTTGCTGTCTGACTCTTTTATTTCTAATCCAGTACCAGTGACTTAGATCGAAATTACAGTTCCCCAAGCCAGATTTTGCATAGGAACAAGAATGGTTGTCCCCATAGACCCAGGGGGTGCTTTTGCTTTTTGGATCCCTGAGATCCCAGCATAGGCTGTCATGACAGACCCAGTGGGGAAAGCATGGCAGAGAGGAGCCTGAGAGGCCCACAGGGGAGAAGGCAAACAGAAAAGGGGCCAGGAAGGAAGAGGCCTCAGCCCAGCATATTTTGTGTCCTCTGGGGGTAGACTGGTTTCTGCACCACAAAAAGGGATTGATTTTGTTTAAGGTATGACCTTCAGAAAGAGACCTCCATCTGCTTGCTTCTGTAACTGGCAGTACTGTTACAGGAAAGAGGTCCTGATCCAGACCCTGAGAGAAAGTTCTTGATCTTGCGCAAGAGAGAATTCCGGGCAAGTCCATAGAGTAAAGTGAAAGCAAGTTTATTAGGAAAGTAAAGGAATAAAAGAAGGCCCCGAGGGCTGCTGGCTGCCCATTTTTATGGTTATTTCTTGGTGATATGCTAATCAAGGGGTAGATTATTTGTGCCTCCCCCTGTTAGACCATATAGGCTAACTTCCTGACAGTGCCATGGCATTTGTAAACTGTCATGGCGCTGCTGGGAGTGTAGCAGTGAGAACGACCAGAGGTCATTGCTATCTTGGTTTTGGTGGGTTTTAGCTGACTTCTTTACTACAACCTGTTTTATCAGCAAGATCTTTATGACCTGAATGTTGTGCTGACCTCCTCCTATCTTGTCCTGTGACCTAGAATGCCTTAACCATCTGGGAATGCAGCCTGGCAGGTCTCAGCCTCATTTTACCCAACTCCTATTCAAGATGGGAGTTGCTCTGGTTCACATGCTTTGGACAGTACAGAGTTAAATCCCTGTAAGAAAAACTCCTTAACTCTGAGAAAAAGATTAAGGAATCTGTATCCTTGGAATTGACACTCTTCCCTTTTTTCTTCTGAACTAAAAGCTAAACTAGAATCCACATTCACGTTTTCCAAGTAATACAGTCTCTGTGTCCAGGTCAGGATATGACATGGTGATGTTTTTTCTGAAAAAATTAGATTTCTCTAATTTTAAGCTAAAGTCTAAAAATCTATTGTATGTTCGCCTCTCAGGATAGTGTATGGATTTGTGTTATTTTCTTCCTTTGAAAAAGAAAAATGGTTTTTGTAAACCTAGTAAGGAGCCCAGATTCAAGATCAGCCTTACTTTCTTTCAGCAAAGCTTTCTGTCCTATTCATAAAGCCATAGACCTATATTAATGATGAACCATATTTCCTAAAGCTCTTTTGTGTTAATAAAAAGTCTCATTATGAAAATCTCAAGCCCACACAAAAGTAATATGGAGTAGTACGGTGAACCCCACAATGCCTATCCCCTAGATTTAGTAATTATAAAACTTGGCTGTATTTGCTTCACCTATCTATTTTTTTCTTTACCCCACAATGCCTATCCCCTAGATTTAGTAATTATAAAACTTGGCTGTATTTGCTTCACCTATCTATTTTTTTCTTTTCCACTGAAATATTATCAATCTCAGATGTTATTTCATCACCACAAACCTTAATTTACAGCTGTTAATAATAGCCTTTTGAACATAGTTACATTGATGGAAATAGTCTCGAAAGTTTTTGTTCACATAAATTGCTGGTAGTAGGAGTTTGGTTAATTGAAAAATTCTGCAGTAGGTATCAGATCACTGTGTTAATTTCTCTTAGAAAAGGAGTATAATGAATGGAGAAAGTGCCTGTCTGTGCTTGAGAGCCCCCTGAATCTTTATGATTTCAGAATCTTACTCCGTTAAGAGACATAGGATTCAAAAGTTAGACAGTACTGTAAGCGATCTAGGTTTAATCCCAGCTTATCCCCAGTCACCTTCCTTCTCTTTAAAAACTTTAGAAACAGGGCTGGGCACTGTGGCTCATGCCTGTCATCCCAGTTCTTTGGGAAATGGAGACAGTTTTCATTGCTGCTTTTTGATAATATATTTGAATGTTTTAACACATAAAAAAAAAGATTTGATGTATTTTTGTCCATTTAATGAACTAAATGAATATGACAATGAATGTGGTATTTACTAAACTAAAAGATAATGTGAATCTTTGCTATTGTTTTCTTTAAAAGACTTGATGTGAGGCCAGGCATGGTGGCTCATGCCTGTAATCCCAGCACTTTGGGAGGCCAAGGTGGGCAGATCACCTGAGGTCAAGAGTTTGAGACCAGCCTGGCCAACATAGTAAAACCCCATCTCTACTAAAAATACAAGAATTAGCTGGGCATGGTGGCATGCACCTATAATCCCAGCTACTCGGGAGGCTGAGGCAGGAGAATCACTTGAACCCAGGGGGTGGAGGTTGCAGTGAGCTGAGATTGCGCCACTGCACTCCAGCCTGGGTAACAAGAGCAAAACATCTCAAAAACAAAACAAAACGAAAAGACTTGATGTGAGCACAGTGGTTCACACCTGTGATCCCAGCTCTTGGAAGACGGAGGTGGGAGGATCACTTGAGCCCAGGAGTTCAAGACCAGTCAGGACAACAGAGTGAGACTCTGTCTCCACAAAAAATAAAAAATTAAAAAAATTAACTGGGCACAGTGTCATGCAGCTGTAGTTCCCCGTACCCAGGATGCTGAGCTGAGAGGATTGCTTGAGCCCAGGAGATCAGTGAGCCCTGGTTGTGCCGCTGCACTCTGGCCTGAGCAACAGAATAAGACCCTGTCTCAAAAAAACAACTTTTTTTGATTAAATAAAAAAAAAATTGGCTGGGTGTGGTGGCCCACACCTGTAATCCCAGCACTTTGGGAGGCTAAGGTGGGCAGATCACCTGAGGTGGGGAGTTTGAGACCAGCCTGACCAACATGAAGAAACCCCCATCTCTACTAAAAATACAAAATTAGCCAGGTGTGGTGGCGTATGCCTATAATCCCAGGTACTCAGAAGGCTGAGGCAGGAGAATCACTTGAACCCGGGAGGCAGAGGTTGCAGTGAGCCAAGATCGCACCACTGCACTCCAGTCTGGGCAACAAGAATGAAACTCCATCTCAAAAAAAAGAAAAAAAGACTTGATAATTTAGAACTTCTAAAATCTTGTATTAGACTTATGCTGAGTGACTTTGCCTTCTTAAGTTTCTTTTCATGAGATCAACTCTTTCGGCCTATCATTTGGCTTGGTCAGAGAACTCTTTGTCAGTGTGTATATCCTGGCCCACACATTAGAATCATGAGATATGAAGTCACTCATATCACAACTGATTTTAGACCTTCTTTGTCTACTGTCATCTCTTTGAATTTTCTAATTGAATTTCTTTCACTTTTTGCTCTCATGCTTAACTTTTAAATTCAGCTTAACACACAACTGAGGATATTATAAAATAAAACATGGATTATTTAGAGGAATCTTCCTTAGAAAGTCTATATATGAATATGTGGTATGCTAATAGTCAGAAAGGACAAAGAAAATTAAGTTTGACACCTGTGGGTGATATCCAAAATCGATTTTATCATCACACCCAAAAAATGCTTTGGCGTAAGGAATAAATTTATTCATAAAAGGGGACTATATTAAAGGGAAATATTTTATATTAAGTATATTTTGCGAATGCAATGCAGCTACTAACTATAGAAGTAAAAGACTTTTCTGTCCAGTGCTTTGGAGGAGATAAAGGTGTATAAGACATCATTCATATCTGAAATGAACTTTTAATCTAGTAAAGGAACTGTATCTAATTATGATGCAAGGCAATTTATGCTGAGGGCTATTAGAGAAACAGATCCCTTTCAGTTGGGAGCCTCAAGGAGGGTTGATAAAAGAAGCCGAGTGGTCAAGCAGCAAGGACCCATTTTCAGGTTTCTCCTAATAACTGTCCAAAATTTAATATTTGGTATCTTCACCAGCAAATACGATCATACAGGTTAAATGTATTTGCTTTTAGTTTGCTGAATTTCCTCTAAGATAAGTTTTCTACGATGTGTTTAATGCTTCTGTATGCTATTTATTTTCTTTGCATTTTGAACACATTGCGTTGTTCTGTTAATCGTGGACAGCAAAGCACAATGGATTAATAGGGCAAATAATTAGTAACACATTGGGTGATGCAAACAGAAAAATGTATAAATTTTTCTCACCAAAGATTTGACTTATTTATATATCAGTATTCAAAGTGTCAAATGTTTGAACTCATTGATAAGAGCAGAAAATATTGATATTGTATGTTTTCTTTACAAAGCACTGACCTAATTGCTTTTTAGAATCTGGTGGTGCTGTTTTTTGGTTTTTTTTAAACTCAATTTCATCCCCATTCAAATATCCAAAACCAAATCCAAATCTACTCGACACCTAAACAATAGAATGTTACGTTAGTTTGTGATCCAAAGTGAAATTAATCCCCTACATGCACACAAACTGGCCCGGCTGGCCGGTTTTACAGTCCACTGCCGCCTTCACTTCAGATTATGTAAACACGTATTGTGAAACAGTTCTGATGGGAACCTTATAACCTAAACATTATTCTCTGAAATGTAATTTGTTGTCTTTTATATAAAAGAATAAATTAAATCAAAGATAATTTGAAGGAAAACAACTCTGGGATTTTGTTTCATTGCATTTTGCTGGGAAATGTTATTGCCTGGTAGCACTGGCCCCGGGGTCAGGAAGAAGCTGGGTTCCATCTTTCGCAGGGTCAAACTTCTCAAGTGACTTTGCCCCTGTGCCTCACATCAGGCCCGAAGGAGCCCCCCAAAGTGTTCTGATCCTAAAGAAAGGCATACATTACATTATGTTAACTGAAACCTAAAATGACTATCTCTTTAGGACAATGTACTGTTGTGACCTCTCCCTCTAGAATATTCCCCATGAATGTTAAGTAGAGCCCAGTTCCTGGAAGAGCTTGATCTAATCCTCCAGAGCCACTTAAGCCAATAGAGGGCTCTCATTTTCTACCTTCTCTAAGTAGTATTACTTCTTCCCCAGTATTATTTTTCTTTATGTTCCAGCTCTTCAGCAAAAACAAAATAAGGCTATGTCTTTTTCAACTTGTCTTTTCTTTTTCAAGATGGAGTCTCACTCTGTTGCCAGGCTGGAGTAGAGTGCTGCAATTTCGGCTCACTGCAACCTCCACCTCCGGAGTTCAAGCAATTCTCCTGCTTCAGCCTCCCAAGTAGCTGGGATAACAGGCGCCAGCCACCACACCCAGCTCATTTTTGTGTTTTCAGTAGAGACGGGGTTTTGCCATGTTGGCCAGGCTCGTCTCTCTCGAACTCCTGACCTCAAGTGACCTGCCCCAACTTGGCTTCACAAAGTGCTGGGATTACAGGCCTGAGCCACTGTGCCTGGCCATTCTTATTTATCTCAGGCCATAAAGTACAGGCCTGGGATGGGGATGGGAAGTTGCTCACACTCCAGATTTTTCCTCCTTTGGCTCTCTGTCAATCCCAAGTGATCCTATTATGTTTGGTCGTAGTAGGCACTCAATATATACTTGTTTAATCAATTAATTAACTAGTCGGGATTCTTTGTGGAAAATAATAAGGTAATTGCTATTATCTAGGATGTTGTTCCATAGCCCCAAAACCGTTACAAAATACAACTGGGTCAGCAGGTCAATATTAGTCATTCAGTCAATAACTAAGTACTGACTGGTTGCCAGACCTTATGCTAAGCACTGAGCATACAGTGGTGAACAAGCCAGATGTGTCTCTGACGCTTTACTATCCCTCACCAACCTCTGAGCATCAACAACCGGGTCATCCTTCCAGGTGTCACCGAAATGCCAGGCTATTGCCCCTTCCTGCTGCGTGTCTCAACTGAATGCTCTGATGTAGTCACATCATACACATGTTCTGAAGAGACGAATGTAGGACAATGTTGCAGTAAGTAGGTCTCTGTAAAATGAAACATTTTTATCAAAATAAAACTGCTTTGAAAAAGCTAGAGCTGGGTGCAGTAGCTTGCACTTGTAATCCCAGGTACTCAGGCTGAGGTGGGAGGATCACTTGAGGCCAGGAGTTTGAGACCACCCTGTGCAACATAACAAGATGCTGTCTCTAAAAATAATAAAGGTAACCAGGCATGGTGACACATGTGCCTGTAGTGCTAGCTACTTAGGAGGCCAAAGTGAGAGGATCACTTGAACCCAGGAGTTCAAGTCTGCAGTGAGCTGTGATTATACCACTGTACTCCAGCTTGGGTAACAGCAAAAAAAAAAAAAAAAAAAAAAAAAAGGACAACAAAAAACCTAGGTTAATGATAATCACATACGGTTATGTGGTCACAGAATGAACATGAATGACTATGGGGCATTCTAAGTGACTCATTTATGTTGTTACTTTATTATTTGCTTAGCAGATTTTTCTTTTCTTTTTTTTTTTTTCTTTTTTTTTTTTTGAGACGGAGTCTCGCTCTGTTGCCCAGGCTGGAGTGCAGTGGCCGGATCTCAGCTCACTGCAACCTCCACCTCCCAGGTTCACGCCATTCTCCTGCCTCAGCCTCCCGAGTAGCTGGGACTATAGGCGCCCACCACGTCGCCCGGCTAGTTTTTTGTATTTTTTAGTAGAGATGGGGTTTCACCGTGTTAGCCAGGATGGTCTCGATCTCCTGACCTCGTGATCCGCCCGTCTCGGCCCCCCAAAGTGCAAAAAGATGTCTGTCTAAGATAAATCATGGAAAAGAAGACTTGTAGAAATATAGCTACAATCAACCCATTAAGTCAAGAACCTACCTACAGAGAACCTTCAGGATACGTGAGAAAGATCCTTGGTGAAAGGGGTATTCAGGAAGCTGAGGCAGGAGAATCGCTTGAACCCAAGAGGCGGAGGTTGCAGTGAGCCAAGATCGCACCACTGCACTCCAGCCTGGGCAGCAAGAGTGAGACTCCATCTAAAAAAAAACAAAGAAAGAAAAAAGAAAAGGAGCCCATGCAAGTGAGGAGCCTTGACAGCAGCTTTCAGGCAAAACATCCATAAATCACTCTGTGCAGGGGCAATTGGAAGGAATGTTAGAAGGAGGAATAAGAGGAAACGTTTCAGTCACCTTGTTTGATTATGTCAAGCTCTGAGTTTCTCCATTACCTTTAAGAACTGCAACTTTTACCAAACCTAAGCTTTTATTTCTGGAACAGTTAAATTGGATTTAGCAAAATAGCATGGGATATAAATTCAGTAATGGTTGAGATCAAAGTAGGACATTTTTCTTTTTTAGATTGGAAAGTTTTTACCTGGATATGGGTCTTTTAAAATATATTTTCAGCAATAATAAATAATTCAAGGAACTGTTTAATTTTCAAAGAGTTACTAGTATTAGTCTATCTTAGCGATGAGGAACTGTTTAAGTGCTCTTGCTGCACAAAACAAACAACCAAGAGCAACATTAGAGTAAGGCAACATTTCTTTATACTCCACCTTGTTCCAGAAAGGATCTAATTCTACTGCACTAAAGTGCCCAACTTTAAAGGATTAATGTTAAGATTTTTTTAGAAACTAAATTAGAAATTTATGACACTCCTTGAGGAGAGGAAACTAAGACTTGATTCAAATAATTTTATCACTCCTCATTGCCATATTGTATATAAAATCTTTTTTGCAGATAGATTAAAGCCCAATGCAATAAACTTTTACTCATTGTCCTAGAGTTGGAAATGCAAAGATAGAGCCATCATTTCTAGTGCTGTGAGAATTATCTTTAATTAATATGAAACTGATTATGCCCTTCTCTGTAAAATCCTTCAGCGCCCCAGTAGAAAAATAGGCAAAGGGCTGGACATGGTGGCTCACATCTGTAATCCTAACACTTTAGGAGGCCAAGGCAGGAGGATCACTTGAGCCCAGGAGTTCAAGACCAGCTTGGGCAACATATTGAGACCTCATCTCTCCTAAAAATTAAAAAATTTGCCAGGCATGGTGGCATGTGTCTGTAGTCCTGTATCCGGAGTTGGTTCCTTCTGGTGGGTTCTTGGTCTTGCTGACTTCAAGAATGAAGCTGTGGACCTTTGCAGTGAGTGTTACAGCTCTTAAAGGTGGCGTGGACCCAGAGTGAGTAGCAGCAATATTTACTGTGAAGAGTGAAAGAACAAAGCTTCCACAGCATGGAAGGGGACCCGAGTGGGTTGCCACTGCTGGCTGGGGTGGCCAGCTTTTATTCCCTTATTTGTCCCTACCCATGTCCTGCTGATTGGTCCATTTTACAGAGCACTGATTGGTTTATTTTACAGGGTGCGGATTGGTCCATTTTACAAACCTCTAGCTAGCCACAGAAAGTTCTTCAAGTCCCTACCTGACCCAGAAGTCCAGCTGGCTTCACCTCTCAATCCCTCCTGTAAACAGGACACCCCAACTACTGTTGGGAATTGGGCGATGACCACTCCAGCTACTTCCTGCTGGATAGGCGTGAAGAAGAGGCACTGCAGTGTTAGTGTCCTCCAGAGGGGAACTCTCTAGGCCAGTCAAAGGGTCAGTGGATAGATCCAGGGGTCCTTGGTAGAAGTTTTGAGTTGAGCTCATTCGGGGTTCCATTTGTAAGACCATCTGTAGCTTGATGGCCTCGATCCTGGAGGACACAAATTTGACAAGGAGGTTAAAAAAATACAGGGCCCGAAGGTGAGTAATAGCAAGATGGCTGTCACGGGGCCTATAAAGGGGAGAAACCGTGTTGCCCAACTCCAGAGATTGGTATAAGAGTTTGAAAGGCATTGTCTAATTTCAGAAGCCTTTTCCTGTAAATGCTGGGCTGTGTCTCATACTATCCCTGACTGGTTAGTGCAAAAGCAACACTCTTACCCTAAGAAGGTGCAGAGTCCTCCTTTCTCAGCAGTGAGGAGGTTATAGGCCTTGGCGGTTTTGGAGAGTTACTGCTGCCAAAGAGTCTATTTGGGATTGTAGAGTAAGGATAGATTTTGTTATTTCTTGTAAACTGTCAGAAATCTTTTGAGATTGTGGAGTAGTAGGATAGTGAAGTAGATAAATTGGTTATTCCGGTTCCTGTAGCAGTAGCCATTCCTAACCCTATAAGTAGGGCTATTAGTTGTATGGCCCTGAACTGACTGACTTGAACTTGGAGGGGTACTGATAGGGTCTGATTTCCACAAGCTTAGGAGTTAGGATATTATATTTTACACTGCTAACTTTTAGCAAACTTTACTTTTGTTGAAAACCTGTAAGTTTGGGATATCAATTTGTTTTTTGTTTTTTTTAGATGGAGTCTTGCTCTGTCACCCAGGGTAGAGTGCAGTGATGTGATCTCGACTCACTGCAGACTCTGCCTCCCGGGTTCAAGCGATTCTCCTGCCTCAGCCTCCTGAGTAGCTAGGATTACAGGCACCCACCACCACGCCTGGCTACTTTTTGTATTTTTTTTTTTTAGTAGAGACAGGGTTTCACCATCTTAGCCAGGCTGGTCTTGAACTCCTGATCTCATGATCCACCCACCTCAGCCTCCCAAAGTGCTGGGATTACAGGCATGAGCCACCGCGCTGGACTGGGATATCAATTATTCTTTGCTATTAACAAGACCTCGTTCAGTCCATATTAATTTAAGATTAGTATAGATGGCTCCTTCCTGATTCTGTAAGTACTTTAAGGTTTAGCTGAGTGCAAACAGCTCGTTTGAGTAGACCAATTATTAGGCAATTTCCCTAACTCTGCTTTTACAAGAGTTTCCTTATCATTTACTAAATATCCATTGTGTCTTTTTCCCTTAATCACCAGGGAGAAACCACCTATTGTCCTGAAGGGAGTTCTTCCTAGGTCTGGTCGTACCTTTGTATGGTAATTAATTAAGATTTAGATCCCCTGTTAGGAAACCTGATGGGTGAAGGATTTTTGATAGGAAGCCTATGAGTTGTCAGTGCCTCCATGTTTTTGGGCTACGCCCTTGTTTACACTGGCAACAAGGTGGTATTGGAGTATTATAGGGTCATGGAGAAGACCTTCAATGATCAAGTATAGGTTTTAAATTTACCCTGACTTTTAAAGGAATAGTGTACACTGTTTTTTCTTTACTACTTGTATCTCTCTCTTTGACTCCTTATTTGTCTGTCTCTTTCTCTCTGACCTTCTCTTTGTCTCTGACTCTTCCTCTCTCTCTTTCCTTCTCTCTTTGACTCTCTGTTTTCCCCTCTCTCTCTCATTCTCTTTGACTTTCTGTTTTTCCCCTCTCGCTCTCTCTTTCTTTCTCTCTGACTCCCTCTTTGTCTCTCTGTCATTAACCACTCCAAGGGGAGACAACTATGCCCTCGTGAAAGTCCCCATTCTGTTTCAGTCGGGGAATATTGGGGCTTAATCTCTTGGAGAGGGTTGTTCCATACCAAGGGTCCTTCCGTAGGTATTTCTGACAGGAGGTTCCGCCTGGCAGCAATTTTGGCCTCAGCGTCTGCCGGACAGTTTCCTTCCATCCTTGCTCCTTCACCTTTTTGATGGCTTTGGCAGTGTAAGACTGCCACCTCCTTGGGTTTTTGCACTGCATGTAATAATTTCATGATTTCTTTGTGGTATTTAATGTCAGTTTCCCCAGAGGTTAGGAACTCCCTTTTCATATTGCAGCATGGGCATGTAGGATTCGATAAGAATACTTGCTGTCTGTATACACATTTATTCTTTTTCCCTTTCCCAGTTCTAAGGCTCGGGTAAGTGCCACTAGTTCTGCTAACTAGGTGCTGGTGCTGGTTCCTTGGGGAAGAGGCTTAATTTCAAGTACAGTTACATCACTAACTATGGCATAACCTGCCTTTTGTATCCGATTATCCACAAATGAACTTCCATCAGTATATAGGTTAAACTCAGGATTAGCTAAGGGGAATTCTAAGAGATCCTCTCAGGCGACATAAGTCTGGACTATAATTTGTTGGCAGTCATGCTTGATTGGTTCTCCATCCTCTCACAGAAAAGTGGCAGGGATGAGGGCCACACACGTGTGTATTTGAAGCACCGGTCCCTCAAGGAATAGCACCTGGTATCTAAGCAGACAGTTGTCTGATAGCCATAAACTTTCTTTGGCACCTAGTATGCCATTTACATCATGAGTAGTCCAGACGGTGAGATCCCTTCCTTGTATTATTCAGATAGCCTCTGACACTAAGATGGCCACCGCCTCAACTACCTGTAAACAGTGAAGCCAGCCTTTTGCTACTCTATCAATTTCCTTACTTAGGTATTGATTTGTTTTTCTAAGACCACCAGAGTGGGCACAAAAGAACCAGCGAGTAGGCAAGGCTAAAAGCAAAACTGCAAATTTATTCTTTGGTCATCTAGCTTCAGGGACCGGAGCTGGCGGGGAGGGGGGAGGGTGTAGAGTTTCTAATACAGTCCCGACAAGAGTGGGGGCTGAGAAAGCCCACCCCCGGCGCATCTGCTGGGAGCGACTTTTCTAGGAGTGGAAGGGCAATAGGCGGGGCACGGGCATGTCGGGGGAGGGGCGCCGCTCCGCAGGTGCCACCAGGTAAATCTTGGTCTCCTCGGATTGACATCACCTGGTGCATGCCTGATTAATCTGCACCTTCCCGGGCGTCAGCTGCATTCTCGCACACACGGGAAGAGTTGGTGGTGAAGAAGAACCCGGAAGTGCACCATCCTGCCTCCGTTAGTCCAAACAGGTATGCCACTGGTTGTGGGGTTGTCCCACAAGTCTGAGTAAGGACTCCAAGAGCTATCCCTGCTCTCTCTGTGACATATAAAGAGAAGTTTCGTCCTATGGGAAGGCTTAAGACTAGAGCTTGTACTAGGGCCTGCTTTAAGATTTTAAAGGCTGTTTCTGCCTCTGGTTCCCATTCTGCCAGATGGGAGGCCCTCTGGGTCTCCTTGATTACAGTGTGGAGGGGCCTGGCTATCTCACTGTATCCAGTTAGCCATAGTCAGCAGAAGCCGGTGATTCCAAGGAGCCCCGCAACTGTTTTAATGTCTTAGGGTGAGGATAAGTCAGTATAGGCTGTATTCAATCCTTGCTGAGGGCTCTGGTTCCTCTGGCTAAGATTAGGCCTAGATATTTGACTTGTTGTAGGCAGAGCTGGGCCTTCAATTTAGGCGCCTTGTACCCTGATTAGCTAGAAAGTTCAAGAGATCTAGAGTAGCCTGCTGTCATGAGGCTTCCGACCTGGTAGCCAAAAGTAAATCATCCACATACTGAAGGACTAGAGTGCCTGGACTTGGGAAGTGGCCTGGATCTTGGGTCAGTGCCTGACCAAAGAGATGAGAGCTATCCCTAAACCCCTGGGGCAAGACCATCCACATCAGTTGGTACGTGTGGTCGGTGGGACCTCAAAGGCAAGGAGAAACTGGGAGTCAGAGTGCAGGGGAATACAGAAGAAGGTATCCTTGAGATCCAGAGCCATGAACCATTCTGCTTCCTCTGGTATTTGAGAGAGCAGGGTATAGGGATTGGGTACAGCTGAGTATAGGGAAATTACCACCTCATTGATGAGTCTGAGATCTTGCACTAGTCTCCACTGACCATTCAGTTTTTGTACTCCTAGAATTGGGGTGTGGCAGGGACTGCTGCATTTTCTTACTAATCCTTGAGCTTTTAAATGTCTAACAATATCCTATAATCCTTTATGAGCTTCAGGCCTTATGGGATACTGCCTTTGAGAAAGAAAAGTGACGGGGTCTTTTAGCCTGATTTGGACTGGGCAGGCATTTTTTGCCCTTCTGAATTGTCCTTCCAATGCCCAGACTTCAGGGTTGATTCCCCCGTCAAGCAGGGGACAACAAATGGGTAACTTGTTCCCCATATTCATGTAGATAATAGCTCTGGCTTTGGCTAATATATCCCTCCCTAATAAGGGTGTGGGACTTTCAGGCATAACAAGAAAGGCATGTGAAAAGAGCAAAGTCTCCCAATTACAACTGAGGAGGTGGGAGAAATGCCTCGTTACAGGCTGTGCCAGGACTCCTCGGATGGTAACAGACCTTGAGGACAGCTGTCCGGGGCAGGAGATTAACACTGAGAAGGCCACACCAGTGTACAGGGGGAAGTCAATTTCCTGGCCCTCAATGTTTAAATGTACCTGGGGCTCAGTGAGGGTGATGATATGAGCTGGTGCTTGCCCCAGGCACCCTCAGTCCTGTTGTTGGATCATCTGGTTGGGGGCTTCTGGCCCAGAGAACCTTCGTCCTCTGAGGCAGTACACCTTCCAGTGATTGCCTCAGCATAGTGGACATGGGCAAGGGGGCAGCTTGTTTCTCGTTGGACAAACTTTTTTAAAGTGTCCTTGCAAACCACAATGGTAACAAGCCCTGCCGGGTGATTGGCCTGCTCCATTTTCTGTCCTCTCTGAACCACCAAAGTTTATTTGTCTGAGGGCCATGACTAAGGTTGTGGCCTTTCTCTGATCTCACTTTTCCTTCTCGGACTGTTCCTCTTGGTCCCTATTATAGAACACTGAGGTTGCCAGGTTTAATAATGCCTCCAGATTTTGTTCAGAGCACACAGCTCACTTTTGGAGGTTTCTCCTGATATCTGCTGCTGATTGGGTAATAAAATTACCTTTGAGGATCAATTGACCCTCGAGTGAGTCAGATGACAGGGGAGCATATTTTCTTAAGGCCTCCCATAGCTGCTTGAGGAAGGCGAAAGGATGTTCTTCCTTTCCCTGAGTTACGGTGGACATCACTGAATAATTCATGGACTTTTTCCTAATTCTTCTTAGTCGTTCTAGAACACTGGTCAGCAGATGTTTGCGACTCCAGTCCCCATGATCTGAGTCGAGGTCCCAGTGGGGATCCATACTGGGGATGGCTTGCTAATTGGTGGGGAATTTGTCCCTTTTTTTGGTTGTCATCCTATTATTCACTTGACTAAGATACCAGGTATTTCCAAACTCTCAGGCTGCAGCTAAAGCTGCATTCTTTTCATTAAAGGCCCGGGTTTGATCTAACAATAGCATGTCATCTCTCCAAGTGAGGTCAAAGGTTTGCCCTAGACCCTGTAGGACATCTATGTACCTATCAGGATCATCTGAAAACTTCCCCAGGTCTACCTTGATCTGCTTTAAATCAGAGAGGGAGATGGGGACATGTACCTGGGTTGGGCCAAATTTCCCTCCCCCTACAGCTTGAAGGGGACGTAACTGATAGCCCAGGGGTTTTTGTGGTCCTTTGGAGATTTCTTTGCTTGTTTCCTTCTGGGAGGGGGAGATTAGAGGTAGCTTATCATTAATAGAAAGTGGAGCTAAAGGGAGGATAGGATATGGGGGTAAGCTGAGAGGTCCTCTTGTGGGATGTAAACTGCAAGCTTTGCATAGTTGTGGATTATCCTTCAGTGAAAAAGAAAACTTGAACATAAGGTATTTCACTCCGTTTGCCTTCCCTCTTACAGAAAAGTTCAAGCTGCAGGATAGTATTGTAATTTATACTTCCATCAGGTGGCCATTTTTCCCCATCAGAGAGCGAATACTGGGGCCAGGCCATAGTGCAGAAAAAAAAGAGCCACCTCTTTTTTAGGGTTTGGAAGTCCAGTTGGTCCCAATGGCTTAGGATGCATTTCAAGAGTGAGCCTGTTGATGCCTGAGTATTTCCCATCTGAGAGAAAAAAACGCCCACAATTTTGCTTTGTTTGTTTCTCCCCCTACCTAAGAACCTGCAACAGTCCCTGGACCCTGCTGATCAGAATAGTTACGCTCACTGATGCAGCAGCAGAATCACTAATTTTCCTGTTAGACCACAAAGAGGACCAAGGAAGGTCGGATTTAGTGGCCTTTACCAACCCATTCTCAAAAACCTGCCCCTTGCCTTTCCTCTTAGACCACAAAGAGGACCAAGAAAAATCGGATTTAGTGGCCCTTACCAACGCATTCTTGAAAACCTGTTAGAGTCCTAAGCATTTTCTCCTGTTAGTATTGGGACCTTACCCCTGTCCTATAAAGATGGTATGCCTCAAAATGGAGTGGAGGGCTATAACCTGAGGGAGGGAAGGGATCTCCAGGGTTGGAAGAGTGATACCTTTTCTCCTCACTTCTCACCATATGGATAGGAAGGATATAATTTCTGAGGCTCCCCATATCCTAGCTTCGGGAATAGCCTTTGTTAGGCCTGCTAGTCTGAGGAGGGATTCTAAAATTCCAGATAGTCCCCTGTCCCCCAGATGGGGCTTTGGGCAAAAATTATGTCTTTCTAATTGGTGAGCCCGGGTGCCCAAGGAAGGGAACAGAGTCTTGAAATTTATACTAGAAGTCATTCTTATAGGAGACACTAGAAGAGTACCAGTGACGGGGAGTGGTTTTTAGAAGCGGGACTAGCCTCAAAGAAGAGAGATGGGAGGAAGTTTGTCTGACAGGCATTAGGACTCAGGAGGCAAGGGTCAGGATAGATAGGATAGATGGGAGAGTCTCGCGTGGGTAATGTGACTTTGAGCGTTCCGCTCACGGCTGCAAGGTCAGCCAACTTTTTGTGGGAACCCCAGAGCTGAATGGCTTTCCTCTCTGTTGACCCTCGGCTTGGCCCAGAAGTACAGGAAAAGTGGAAGCTGGTTCCAGGCAGACCAACACTCCCAACTCTGAAGAGTTGGGGGTTGTTAGAGAGCCCTTTCCCAGAAAGCCTGACACCTGTGTCTTTAGTCTGGTGGCCGCGCTAGTTGCTTTTAACTGGCTGACAGTTGCCCGGTGTTTAGCCCTCAAATTCTAAGGAAAAAATAGGACAGAATAGCAAGCGAAAGGGGTCCAGTGGTACTCACCACTTGGCGATAGTCCCATCTGGGTGACCAAGATGTGTCCAGAGTTGGTTCCTTCCAGTGGGTTCTTGGTCTCACTGACTTCAAGAATGAAGCCACAGACCTTCGTGGTGAGTGTTACAGCTCTTAAAAGTGGCACGGACCCAAAGAATGAGCAGCAGCAAGATTTATTGTGAAGAGTGAAAGAACAAAGCTTCCACATCATGGAAGGGGACCCAAGCAGGTTGCCGCTGCTGGCTGGGGTGACCTGCTTTTATTCCCTTATTCGTCCCCACCCATGTCCTGCTGTTTGGTCCATTTTACAGAGCACTAATTGATCCATTTTACAGGTTGCTGATTAGTCCATTTTACAAACCTCTAGCTAGCCGCAGAAAAGTTCTTCAAGTCCCCAACTGACCCAGAAGTCCAGCTGGCTTCACCTCTCAGTCCCAGCTACTCAGGAGGCTGAGGTGTTAGGACTGCTTGAGCCTAGGCGTTCGAGGTTGCAATGAGCTATGATTCTACCACTGTACTCTACCCTAGGCAACAGAGCAAGACCCTGTCTAAAAAACAGAAAAGTGGTCAAGGGCCAAAACAGACTTAACTGAAAAAGGCCAGATGCAAAAGACTACATATTGTCTGGTTCTATGTATATGAAATGTCTAGAAAGGGCAACTTTATAGAAATAGAAAGCAAAACAGTGGTATCCTAGGACTGGGGATGGAAGCAGACATTAAATGGGCAGAGGGGAACTTGCTAGGGTGTTAGAAATGTTCTAAAAGCAGATTGTGGTAATGGTTGCAGACTATTTTCTAAAATCATTAAATTGTACACTTACATTGGCTGAATTTTATGATAATTTATGGTAAATTAATGGCTTCATTATATGGTAATTTAATGTAAATCATCTCTCAAAGTTTTTAAAGAAAAAAAGTTCAACTTCACTATTAAGGAAAATTTTAGTATTTTTTGCTACTTGCCAAATCTACTATGACTAATACCCTGAAAAAAGTGCGGAACATGGACACTCATACACAAATTGTAGCTATAAATGTGGGTACAGACTTTTGGAAGGTAATTTAGCAATGTATATCAAAGCCTCAAAATGCACGTATGCCTTGAATCATTTCCAATGTAATATCCTAATGAGACCGAGAGTGGTGGCTCATACCTGTAATCCCAGCACTTTGGGAGACCAAAGCGGGTGGATCACCTGAGGTCAGGAGTTTGAGACCAGCTTGGTCAACATGGCGAAACCCCGTCTCTACTAAAATTACAAAAATTAGCCAGGCGTGATGACAGGCACCTGTAGTCCCAGCTACTTGGGAGGCTGAGGCAGGAGAATAGCGTGAACCCAGGAAGTGGAGGTTGCAGTGAGCCGAGATCATGCCACTGCACTCCAGCCTGGGTGGCAAGGCAAGACTCCGTCTAAAAAAAAAAAAATATATATATATATATATATATATATATATATATATATACACACACACACACACACTAATGAAATAATTGGACAAATGTAGAAACACACACACAGAGATGTTCATTTCTTTAATATTTGCAATGCAAAAATTAGAAACAACCTAAACGTCCAACAGTAGGAGGTAAATTAGGAAATATTTATCTCTTAGAATACTGTGTAGCTATCTTAAATGGTGATGCAGATGTATATATGTAATGTCAAAAAGATGTTTATAAATATAAGTAAAGAGATTACAATTAAATATGTGTAAATTTAAAATGTTTGTTTATATACATAAGCATAGAAAAAGGGCTGGAATTTTAACAAATGTGAACATTAGTTGTTTCTGAGTGCTAGAACTATTGGATGTTTCTTTTTTATTGTCTTGTTTATCTGTATTTTCTAAAGTTTTAAAGTGAAATGTGTCATGTCTTATGGGGAAAAGGCAATAAAAGTTTTTCTCTTAAGAAAAAATCTCTGGCTGGGCACAGTGGCTCACTCCTGTAATCCTAGAACTTTGGGAGACCGAGGCAGGCAGATCATGAGGTCAGGAGTTTGAGACCAGCCTGACCAACATGGTGAAACCCCATATCTACTAAAAATACAAAAATTAGCCGAGCGTGGTGGCACACGCCTGTAATCCCAGCTACTTGGAAGGCTGAGGCAGGAGAATCGCTTTAACTCAGGAGGCTGAGGTTGCAGTGAGCTGAGTTCATGCCACTGCACTCCAGCCTGGTCGACAGAGCAAGAAACCCCCCCCCCCCCCCCCCCCCCCCAAAAAAAAGAAAGAAAGAAAGAAAGAAAGAAAACAAAAAGAAAAAAAAAATCTCATTGATTTATCACTTAAAACTAATTATAAGGACTCCTTTTGACATTAATAACAAAAATCCTTTGTACTGTCACACAATAGTAGTTGTACTTTTAGTGTTTATTGATTGATAGAAATAATGACAAAAAGCTACTTTAACTTCTAAACCACTTACACACAGCTTTGAATACATTATGACAGTGTCTAGGGACATTTAAACAATTACACACACATTTCAGGCTTATTTATTTAGTCTATGTTACAAAACCTTTTGAAACAATTCTGTGGCCTGCAGATTTGGCACGACCACACTAGAGAATAAAGTCTAAATTCTTTAGCTTGGTATCCAGGACACTTTTTATTGCAATCTTCATACTTGTCCAACTTCATGCCAGTTCACACAGAACTACTTGTTATTGCTGGACTGGCCCTGTTCCTTTATTGCATCTACTTTTATATAAGGTATGCCCTGGGACTAAATGTTCTTTTTCCTCCATATCTTTCAGGACATTGCTTGAAAATCCCCCGTCTTAAGTACTTAATTATCTTATCTCAGATAGTTTTGATGTTTCCTTTTCTGTGCTCTCCAGAACTTAATGCATGCACTTATCACATTGGATTGTAATTAGTGGTTTATGTATCTTTTCCCAAATAGATTAGGAACTCCAACTTTGTATCATAGGGTTTAGCAAGTTGCAATACAAAGAGGTGCTTGCAATAAACCTCAATTGATTGAATGAGTGCACAGAAAAAGACCCAGTCCTTGCCCTTAGTGGCTCTCAGGCTGCTTAGGGAGACAGATACCTGTCCAATATGTGATTAGTCTTGTAATAAAAGATATCAATGAGCCGGGTGCAGTGACTCACGCGTGTAATCCCAGCACTTTGGGAGGCCAAGTCAGGCGATCGCTTGAGTTAAGGAGTTTGAGAACAACTTGGCCAACATGGTGAAAAGCCCCATCTCTACCAAAAAAAATACAAAAATTATTCATGCATGGTGGCATGCCTGTGGTCCTGGCTACTCAGGAGGCTGAGGTGGGATAATCACTTGAACCTGGGAGGCAGAGGTTGCAGTGAGCCAAGATCGCGCCACTGCACTCCAGCCTGGGTGACAGAGTGAGATTCTGTCTCAAAAACAAACAAACATACAAAACAAAACAAAACAAAACAACAAAACAGAAAGAAAATGTGAATGAATACACAGAAGAGGTAGTGATACATTTTGACTGGGTGATTAGGAATTGCTTCCCAAAATAGGGTCCATTTGAATTAGACTCATTTTGACAAAAAAGAAGAAAGGACAAAGAAAAGCTTTGAGTTTATTCTACAGAAAAATGAGAGTGACTCACCAAGTTGCACCCTCAACCTCAACTCTCCAGCTATCCTCACTACCCCAGCTTCCCTTCTCATCTCACCATCAAAAGTAACTGACAATAAATTCTTTGTCAGGATACTGAATTCGTACTCTAATCTCCTAGCAGAGTTTGCTCATCTGGCCAGATGTATGTTTGAGTGGTAAGAAAAAGTGCCAGATGAAGCATGTAAGAACTCATTTCTCATCCTGGGTTTGTCATAGCCTAGCTGATTAGACTATGATGCATCACGTAACTTCTTGATTCTCAGTTTCTTCTTTTGCAAAAGAGGGGTAGTTATAATAATGACAATCCTCTCTAAAGTATCTCACAGTCGTTCAGAAAAATTTAGAACACACTATATGTAAAAGCACTTTTCTAAGCTGATACTCAGGGTTAGGATTATATCACTACATTTCTGAGAATACTTGTTTGAATTGGCCAGACCACTCCTCTTGAGGGACTTTCCAGCTTCAGGGAACTTTGACAGTGGTTTGGGGAGAAAAATCCTGTCTCCTTTGTACGATCAGATCAGTAGTGGTTTTCAAGTGAATGTAGGTAACAAAATATCTGGTAATCATAGAAACAAAATATTGATGTATTTAATTACATCACCGAAATCAGGACTATGTATTCCTAATTTTATTGGCAAAACGGTGAGTCTATTACACGTATGCAAATAAGAAGTAATGGAGATATTCTCCCCAGTTCCTGCCACAGTCTGAGCCCAAGTAGTTACCTTAGCTATTTACTCACTATGGTAGTCAGGGTTCTCCACAGAAACAGAACCAACAGGATAAATGCATATATAGATGTAGCTGTGCATGTGTGTGTTTGTGTGTGTGTGTACAGGGCTATCTCAGAGATACTGCAAGTTCCGTTCCAGACCACTGCAATAATCACAATAAAATGAGTCATGGGAATGTTTTGGCTTTCCAGTGCACATAAAAGTTACGCTTATACTATACTGTAGTCTGTTAAGTGTGCAATAGCATTATGTCTGAAAAACAATGTACCTGCCTTAATTTAAAAATACTTTGTTGCTAGAAAAAAAACAATGTCAACATGAGCCTTCAGGGAGTCATCATATTTTTGCTGATGAAAGTTCTTGCCTTGACCTTGATGGCTACTAACTGATCAGGGTGGTGGTCGTTTAAAGGCCAAGGTGGCTATGGCAATTTCTTTCCTTCCTTCCTTTTCTTTGAGACAGGGTTTTGCTCTGTCACCCAGGCTGGAGTGCAGTGGTACAATCATGGTTCACCATAACCTCATATTCCTGGGCTCAAGCAATCTTCCCATCTCGGGAGTAGCTGGGACAAGAGCCCCCATACCTGACTTTCTTTTTTTTTTTTGAGACGAAGTCTCGCTGTTATCCCCCAGGCCGGAGTGCAATGGCGGCATCTCAGCTCCCGCCAACTCACCTCCCAGGTTCAAGCAATTCTCCTGCCTCAGCCTCCTGAGTAGCTGGGTTTACAGGCCTGTGCCACCCCACCCCAGCTAATTTTTGCATTTTCAGTAGAGACGAGGTTTCACCACATTGGCGAGGCTGGTCTCAAACTCCTGACCTCAGGTGATCTGCCTGCCTCGGCCTCCCAAAGTGCTGGGATTATAAGCATAAGCCACCGTGCGCAGCCACTAACTTTTGAACAATTTTTTGTAGAGACAGGGTCCTGTTGGGTTGTCCAGGCTGGTCTCAAGTCCCTGGCCTCAAGTAATCCTCCTGTGTCCGGAATTGGTGGGTTCTTGGTCTCACCCACTTCAAGAATGAAGCTGCAGACCCTCACACACTGTTACAGTTCTTAAAGATGGTGTGTCCAGAGTTTGTTCCTTCAGACGTTCAGATGTGCCTGGAGTTTCTTCTGGTAGGTTCGTGGTCTCCCTATCAGGAGCGAAGCTGCAGACCTTTGTGGTGAGTGTTACAGCTCTTAAAGGCAGCACATCTGGAGTTGTTCGTTCTTCCCAGGGAGTTCGTGGTCTCCCTGGCTTCAGGAGTGAACCTGCAGACCTTCGCTGGGAGTGTTACAAAGGCGGCATGGACCCAATGAGACAGCAGCAGCAAGATTTATTGCAAAAAGGAAAAAAAAACGGCCGTGGAAGGGAACCAGAGCAGGGTGCCTCTGGCTAGCGCAGGCAGCCTGCTTTTATTCTCTTATCTGGCCCCACCCACATCCTGCTGATTGGTCCATTTTACTGACAGCTGATTGGTCCATTTTGACAGAGTGCTGATTGGTACGTTTACAATCCTTGAGCTACACACAGAGTCACAGAGTGCTAGTTAGCTAGATACAGAGTACCAATTGGTGTGTTTACAAACCTTGAGCTAGACACAGAGTGCTGATTGGTGCATTTACAATCCTTGAGCTAGACACAGTCACAGAGTGCTAGTCCTCCAAGTCTCCACTAGGTTAGCTAGATACAGTGTACCAATTGGTGTATTCACAAACCCTGAGCTAGACACAGAGTGCTTATTGGTGTATTTACAAACCCTGAGCTAGACACAGAGTGCTGATTGGTGCACATATGATCCTCCGGCTAGATATAAAAGTTCTCCAAGTCGCCATCCAGTTCAGGAACCCAGCTGGCTTCACCCAGTGGATCCTGCCCCAAGGCTGCAGGTGGAACTGCCTGCCAGTCCCCAGCGGCACCTGCACTCTTCAGCCCTTGGGCTGTTGATGGGACCGGGTGCCACGGAGCAGGGAGCTGCGGGGGGCTCAGGCCGCTTGAGAGCCCACCACAGGGGGAGGAGCTCACACACGGTGGGCTGCAGGTCCCTCCAGGAGGCAGCCAAACCGGGCGAGAATTTGAGTGCAGCGCAGGCAGGCCAGCACTGCTGGGGGACCTGGCACAACCGCAGCAGCTGCTGGCCCAGGTGCTAAGCCTCTCACTGCCCTGGGCCGGCGGTGCCGGCAGGCCGCTCAGTGTGTGCAGGGCCTGCCTAGCCTGCGTCTGCTGGAACTCACACTGGCCCGCTTGCGCAGCGCAGCGCGCAGCCCCGGTTCCCGCCCGCGCCTCTCCCTCCACACCTCCCGGCAAGCAGAGGGAGGGGGCTCCAGCCTCAGTCAGCCCAGAGAGAGGCTCCCACGGTGCTGCAGCAGGCTGAAGGGCCCCTCTAGCGCTGCCAGAGTGGCTGCTGAGGCCGAGGAGGCACTGAAAGTGAGGGCTGCTAGCACTTTGTCACCTATCACTCCCACCTCAGCCTCCAAAAGTACTAGGATTACAGGCATGAGTCACCAGACCCAGCTGCTGTGACACTTTCTTTTTCTTTTTTCTTTTTTTTTGAGACAGAGTTTCGCTCTTGTTGCCCAGGCTGGAGTGCAATGGCACAATCTCAGCTCACCCTAACCTCCGCCTCCCGGGTTCAAGAGATTCTCCTGCCTCAGCCTTCCGAGTAGCTGGAATTACAGGTATGCACCACCATGCCTGGCTAATTTTGTATTTTTAGTAGAGATGGGGTTTCTCCATGTTGGTCAGGCTGGTCTCGAACTCCCGACCTCAGGTGATCTGCCTGCCTCGGCCTCCCAAAGTGCTGGGATTACAGGTGTGAGCCACTGCGCCAGGTCAACAGTTTTCTTTTTTCTTCTTCTTCTTCTTTTTTTTTTTTTTTTCTTTTTGAGTTGGAGTCTCTCTCTGTTGCCCAGGCTGGAGTGCAGTGGTGTCATCTCAGCTCACTGCCACCTCTGCCACCTGGGTTCAAGCAATTCTCGTGCCTCAGCCTCCCGAGTTACTGGGGTTACAGGTGCCCACCACCATGCCTGGCTAATTTTTTGTATTTTTTAGTAGAGATGGGGTTTCGCCAAGTTGGTCAGGCTGGTCTTGAACTCCTGACCTCAGATGATCCACCCGCCTCGGGCTCCAAAAGTGCTGGGATTACAGGCTTGAGTCACCCTGGCCCGACTGACAGTTTCTTAAGACAGCAATGAAGTTTTGTGCATTGATTCTCTTTCACACACACACACAAAAATTCTCTATACCACGCAGTGCTGTTTGATAGCATTTTACCCACAATATAGAACTTCAAAATTGGAGTCAGTCTTCTCAAATCCTGCTGCTGCTTTATCAAATTTATGTAGTATTCTAAACCTTTCTTGTCATTTCAACAATGTTCACACCATCTTCACCAGGAATATATTTCATCTTAGGAAACCACTTTCTTTACTCATAAGAAGCAATTCATACGTTCAAGTTTGATCATAAGAATGCAGCAATTCAGTCACATCTTCAGGCTCCACTTCTGATCCTAGTTATCTTGCTATTTTCGTCTCATATGCAGTTCTTCCTCCACTCTAGTCTTGAACCCCTCCAAGTCATCCATGAGGATTGGAACCAACTTCTTCCAAATTCCTGTTTTGTTGTTGTTGTTAGCAGTTTTTGTTTGCTTTTGTTCTTTGTGAGATACGGTCTCACTCTGTTGCCCAGGCCGGAGTGCAGTAGTGAGATCTCAGCTCACTGCAGCCTCAGCCTCCCAGACTCAAGATCCTCCCACCTCAGCCTTTCAGGTGCACACCACCATGCCCGGCTAATTTTTAAATTATTTTTTGTAAAGATGGGTTTTTGCCATGTTGTCCAGGCTGGTCTCGAACTCCTGAGCTGAAGCAATCTGCCTGCCTTGGCCTCCCAAAATACTGGGATTACAGGCATATGCCACCACCACACCTGGCACCCAAACTCCTGTTAATGTTGCTATTTTGACCTTCTCCCCCATGAATCACAAATATTCTTTTTTTTTTTTTTTTTTTTTTTTTTGAGGCGGAGTTTTACTCTTGTTGCCCAGGCTGGAGTGCAATGGTGCAATCTCGGCTCACCACAACCTCTGCCTCCTGGGTTCAAGTGATTCTCCTTCCTCAGCCTCCTGAGTAGCTGGGATTACAGGCATGTGCCACCATGCTCAACTAATTTTGCATTTTTAGTGGAGACAGCGTTTCCTCATGTTGGTCAGGCTGGTCTCGAACTCCCGACCTCAGGTGATCCACCCACCTCGGCCTCCCAAAGTGCTGGGATTACAGGCATAAGCCACTGGGCCCGGCCCACAAATAGTCTTAAAGGCATCTAGAATGGTGAATTTTTTTTTTTTTTTTTTGAGACGGAGTCTCGCTCTGACGCCCGGACTGGAGTGCAGTGGCCGAATCTCAGCTCACTGCAAGCTCCGCCTCCCGGGTTTACGCCATTCTCCTGCCTCAGCCTCCTGAGTAGCTGGGACTACAGGCGCCCGCCACCTCGCCCGGCTAGTTTTTGTATTTTTAGTAGAGACGGGGTTTCACCGTGTTAGCCAGGATGGTCTCGATCTCCTGACCTCGTGATCCGCCCGTCTCGGCCTCCCAAAGTGCTGGGATTACAGGCTTGAGCCACCACGCCCGGCCGAATGGTGAATTCTTTCTGGAAGATTTTTAAGTTGACTTTGCCCAAAGGCTTCTAGAATGGTGAATTCTTTCCAGATTTTAAGTTGACTTTGCCCAGATCCATCAGAAGAATAACTGTCTACAGCAGCTATAAACTTAAGAAATGTATTTCTTAAATAATAAGACTTAGCCTGGTGAGGTGGCTTATGCCTGTAACCCCAACATGTTGTGGGGCTGAGGCGGGTGTATCACCTGAGGTCGGGAGTTTGAGACCAGCCTGACCAACATGGAGAAACCCCGTCTCTACTAAAAATTCAATATTAGCCAGGCACGGTGGCACATGCCTATAATCCCAGCTACTCGAGAGTCTGAGGCAGGAGAATTGCTTGAACCCAGGAGACAGAGGTTGCGGTGAGCTGAGATCATGCCATTGCACTCCAGCTTGGACAACAAGAGCAAAACTCCATCTCAAAAAAACAATAATAATAATAATAATAATAAGACTTTAAATTTGAAATTATTCTTTGATCCATGGGGTACAGAATGGATGTTGTGTTATAAGGCATGAAAACATTAATCTCCTCTTACGTCTTCTTTTTTTGGGGGGGATATGGTGCTTGAATGGATCCTGGGGTCGGCCATTTCTCAAGCACAACACCAAACAGTGCCCTTGCAAAGCAGGTCTCATCCCTGTCCACTGGGCCCAGCACCTACCAGGCCTAACTCATCTCAGACAGCCCTGCCACTCTGAATCCTGATTTGAAATCTTGGTGAAGGTATATTTTGTTGTTTTTATAAGTCTTTTATAAAGAATTATCTTGGTTTCTTTGCTCCTGATGACTTTTTACCTAATAGCTGGAGCATGAATAATGCTCCATGGCTAATCAGATTTAGCCTGCTGCAGAAATTGTTTCAGCTTATCAACTTAAGGGGGATTCTCTGGGAACAAAGTTAAGATTTACAGAGGTTCCAATGGTTTGCAACCCTGCCCGACTTCACTTAGGCTTAATACTGCGCTGAGAGCAGTCAAACCACCTTATGACAGCTCTCCCCAGCTGCATGAAAATTGCCTGCTGTCACTCGCTCATATCTCCTCTCCTACTCTAAGCATTTTGGTTATCATTTTATTCCTAACAACTACACTTTGTCAGACACAGAGGGGCACTCAGGAACTATTTGTTAGTGAAATGAATAAAATTTCTGATAAGAATAAAGAGTTCATTGTTAAAAAAAATCAAACTGCAGACAAAACAGATGAAATTATACATGAATTTCTGTCAACTCTACATATAATGTTAAATCAAGTTTAGCCTAAAGCTGCCCTATTAGATATTTTAAATTTGGCCTAAACGTTTCTCGGTACATCATGAACTATAACCTAAATGGAACGGTAAACAGACTGTAGTCTACTCTTGTGCAGTCACTGAGTTTTGGTCAATCAAATGTGGCCAGCTGTTCAAACCATGCTCAAAGAAGACAAACTGCTGAGCTGTCACCAATTTGGAGCTATTTCTGTACCTCACTTCCATTTTCTGTACTTCGCTTTCGTTTTTCTGTCCAGAAATCTTCTTCCACTACGTGGCTGTGCTGGAGTCTCTGAGCCTACTCTGGCTCAGGACGCTGCCCAATTCACAGATCATTCATCACTCAATTCAATTCTTTTGAATTTAATTCAGCTGAAGTTTTTCTCTTAATGGTAAAAACTCTCCTAAGTTTAAGAGCCATAGTGGAAATCACATGGAAAAAGCTGTAGATTTGATTACATAAAACTGCTAAACTCTATAGATCAAAACAAAATCACAGACTAAATTAAAAGACATCAAACTGGGAAAAGTTTGCTACATATATGATAGATCTACATGGAAATGAGTGGGGGCACCTAAGATATTCCAGTAAAAAATAAAAAAAGAACATAAAACAGACAAATCACAAAAGAGAAAGTATGAATGGCTAACAGCTAGAAAATAACTATTATTAACAAAAATTTAAAAATTAATTATAGTACTCATTTCTGACTGGGGCACAGTGAGCTGGGCACACTACTTCTTTCTAGATCTTCAAAGCCAAATTTTTAAAACTCAAAGCTAGACATTGACTCAGTTTCTTTGTCTGCATTTTAGGTGCTTAGACCCCACCTGAGGAGCGGTACATAACAAAAGCCCTCAATGCCACTAAACCAATGGGAGAGGGGTAGGAATACAAAGAATGTAAAACCACAATAGACTCATATTATTCTATTACCAGTAGATAGAAATCAAATACATTTTATCAATTTGAAGAACGTTTTCCACATGTCATCCAGTCACCCATGCCACAGGATCCTCAGTGACAACAGATTATTATGAAATTAGTTGTATTATTGATACTGCTTTTTCCCGGGTATTGGCTTCCTAGAGGTACTGAGAGAATGATGGAAAAAAGCATTGACTTTGTCATATAGAGCCATGTACTACAAGTAAAGACTTGCTGTTTCAAAATCTTTTCCTTCTCTTTCAAAAACTATCATTTTCTTCTCTCAGCAGATTTCGATAGAGTTTATCATCAGCATGGGCCTCAAAACAGAACATTGCAAATCATGTCAGTTTCAGAAATGTTTTTTTTTTAGGCTTGCTAATCACAAACTGCAATGTGAATTTCTGCAAGAGCACAGTGCCATGTCACAAATCATTAGTCTGGCTTCAGAGTCTCTTGCTATTTTCCCTACATGGAGGACAGATGCTTTTTTGTTGAATCAGGACCATAATTTGCATCTGGTAGGACAATGGATCATATTCTCTTCCGTCCACACATAGAGCTGCATTGACAACAGCAAGAGTTGCTCAGAGATAGAGGCAAAGTTTGGCTCAGCCAGTGCTAAATTCAGCTTGATTTTTAAAAGTAAATGATCCAGTTAAAATCCAGTGAAGAGCAAAGCAGTTGTGGATTTGAAAGTTTCCTTCGCAATTTCCAGCTCAGTGTATGAAGTAACTCCAGACTCTAATGAGCTTCTCCGATTGTAACTAAGACCCAAAATGATTATCTGTATCAGATCCCAGGGCTTTCTGTGACAGTAGACAATTTATTGTTATGCTTTACACCCTGGTTTTCAGTCTGTGATTGATGTGTGCTCTTCTGCTTTCAAAAGGCTTTTCTAATAGTCACCTTTCTTCCAAGTGACCCTGCAAGATGACTCAAAAGTTCCATACCTGCTTTCCACATGGGGAAGGGAAGCTGGGGACCCAGAAAGTTGAAGCAAATTTGCTACTGCCACAACAAGGAACTCTGCGTTTGCAAGTGGTTATGGAAATTTTGTCAAAATGGAAATGAAACTTCTGCTTCCTTAGGTTATCTTTTCTGTTTAAAATGAAATTCTTTCCAGTTCATCGGTTCCTGGGAGACTGGGTTTTTGAACACATGTAAGTTTAGGATCCCTTCTAATTATTAAAACCAGTTTTCTTCAGGACACTCCAGTCTCTGAATTATGAAGAACCTCTTTTTAGTCCTCTTCTCCTCAGAAGCACAGCCCTCTTCTGGCTGAGCAGATAATTGTTGATAAATTTCACCAATATTTTAGAGAGGGTTTAGGGATCAATCCATTTAATTGTTGGCTCTGGAATATATTGTCTTTGAAACTCATGCGTTCGGGTATTTTTTTTCTCAGTAAAGCTGTTGAAACATACTTCCCTTCAAAGTTTCCTTGATTAATTTTATGTTCCAAGATGCTTTGATCATTTGAATTGGGAAAGAAAGCAGATTTAACTTTGATGAAGGAGAAAAGGTAGAGAGGGAGTGCATTGGTATTGTGAATTTTAGATTTTCCCAAGGAAAAAGATGAAAAAAATAATTCTTTTTTTTAATTTCAATAGCTTTTGGGGTACAAGTGGTTTTTGGCTACATGGATGAATTATATAATGGTGAATGATGAGATTTTAGTGCACCCGTTACCCAAGTAGCATACATTGTACCCAACATGTAGCTTTTTATCCCACACTTACCTCCCACAATTCTGTTTTTTAAGAGTATAGAATTATTGGGCTCTATGACATACTTCTCTTTTCAGAGGATGAAGTTAAAAGAAATCTTAGAGATCTTTTACATCTTACAGATGAAGAAACTGAATTCAAATAAGTTGTGACATGTCTTAGAGCTATTCCTATGTCAATACATACAAATTTGCCTCATTGCTATTATGCTAATGGTGATGTTAGAGATGCGGTCTCACTGTGTTGCCCAGGCTGGTGCAGTGACTATTCACAGGTCCAATCATAGCACACTACAGCCTTGAACTCCTGGCCTCAGGTAATCCTCCTGCCTTGGCCTCCCTGTAATTGAGACTACAGGTACACACCACTGTGGCTGACTTTTATTTTATTCTTTTATTTTATTTTTAATTTTTTAATTTTTATTTTTTGAGACGGGAGTCTCGCTCTGTGGCCCAGGTTGGGGTGCAGTGGCACGAACTCAGTTCACTGCAAGCTCCGCCTCCCGGGTTCACACCATTCTCCTGCCTCAGCCTCCCGAGTAGCTGGGACTACAGGCGCCTGCCACCACGCCCCACTAATTTTTTCTATATTTAGTAGAGACGGGGTTTCACTGTGTTAGCCATGTGGTCTCGATTTTCTGACCTCATGATCTGCCCGCCTCGGCCTCCCAAAGTACTGGGATTACAGGCGTGAGCCACCGCGCCCGGCCTATCTTACTCTTTTATAAAGCTGCATAACATTCTATAAAGATGTGCCTTATTTTTTTAGCCATTTTTCTTCAATGAATATTTTGGTTATTTCTAATTTTTCACTATTATAAATGATGCTGCAATAAATAACCTTGTACAGGCATCAGAGTTCAACGTGTACTTTTTTTTTTTTTTGAGAGGGAGTCTCGCTCTGTCACCCAGGCTGGAGTGCAGTGGCACAACCTCCGCCCACAGAAAGCTCTGCCTCCCGGGTTCACGCCATTCTCGCGCCTCAGCCTCCTCAGTAGTTGGGACTATAGGCGCCCGCCTGTAAGATTAGCCACGCCTGGCTAATTTTTTGTATTTTTAGTAGAGATGGGGTTTCATCATTCACAGGATGGTCTTGATCTCTTGACCTTGTGATCCGCCCATCTCGGCCTTCCAAAGTGCTGGGATTACAGGCGTGAGCCACCGTGCCCGGCCTTCAATGTGTATTTTTATAGGACAGATATCAGAAGAGAAGTCAAAATTTTAGTAGAAATCGTCCTCCTATGAGATTGTATCTGTGGCTGCATATCCTTCACAACACTGGACCTCATTAATCTTTTGACTTAAGTCTTTTAAGTAACTGTGGTCTTTTACATTTAGCTCAATCATCTATTTGAAATTTACTCTCGTGTATTACGTGAGGTGGGCAAAACACTTTATTTATTTATTTCCAGTATTTAACATACAGGAAAAATGGAGCACTTGGTGTGAGAAAAATAAGGGAGGTAGCTAAAAGCAACCTCCAAAAACTTTTAAATAATCCACTCTGCAAAGTAAAAGCTATCAGGTGGCCATACCTGCCCCCTGTGGCCACCTAAGAAGGCTAGTTAGGGACCACCCATTGTTACAGTAAAGTTGCATCATATATGCATTTGGAGATTTAACTATTTGGCTTTTAAGCTTCTAGGACCGGATAGTAGTGATTTGTGGACATTTTTAGAGGCTTTTAAATGTAATTTTACCTAAGTGATTTTTACCTTCCCAGGTTGATAATAGAACCTGGAATGCCACCCCCACCCCCAACAGATATACCCAAGATGTGACTAGGGCATGACTAGAACATGCTGCCATTGGGGGGTTCATTGTTTCCCTCACCCACAATCATCTTCAAGGATCTTATCAAAATATTCCTTCCAATCACATGGATGCTCATATAGTAAATTCCTGAAAGGAATTTGAATATATAGTCTTCACCTCACGTTCGGAGTTTTGGGATTTTCCAGTGATTTCCTTTTTCTGCACCCCTTATGGGTTGGTATTACATACTCAGCTGACCTAATCCATAATCAACCTATTCTCTCTCCCTGAGCCTCAGAATCTCAACATAGTGCTTTGGACAGCCACTACCGAGTGATCAGAGCTGGCACACAGGTGAAATAAGTTTGCCATCTCTGGTCTAGGTCACTGTTAATAAACATCCCACAGTATAGAGCGGTGGGAGATTTCTGTGGTGAATATATGCAGGTTATCGATATGATGTAAATGTCAGTGATTTAGCCCTTGGATGTGAGACAAAGATTATTGGAGGTCATCTGGCCACCCTTGGAAAAGTAGAATGTAGCTTTTTGGGGAAGAAGTCTCTTCCCTTTTCCAGTAAAAGGCCGAAGTGAGTCATAGGTCTTCCTATCTTCTATGGAAGGGCAGAGTTGGTGATATAATTTCAAATCAAGAGTTCAGAGGTTGCAGAAAGGAAGTACAGCAGAGGCCTTCGGTGCCACATCCATATCCGACAGGCACTCACCGTTATCTTGAGAGCAGGTGGCTTCTGTGACTCTAACAGAAGACTTGCTCAGGAGCTCACATGGTTTGTGCATAGGGCAGGTGGAAAGTGTTGGGTAATGTATGCCATCAGGGGCAGAACTCAACCAATAACAGAGGGGAATTATGGTACAACACACCGGTGGTGTAACTCCAGGGGGTACTCCTTGCAGTCTTCCAGGGGTCTTCAGTTATCCTAGTAGGTAATCAGCTCATTAACACTTGCTCTCTAATTAATCCATTTCCCTACTGGGATCCCCTTCCCAATAACCTGCTTACACTTCAATCCCTGTCTCAAAATCCATCTCTGGGAGAAATCAACCTAAGACAAGAGGGAACAACACCTTTTTCTTTTCTTTTTTTTTTTGAGATAGGGTCTCACTGTGTTGCCCAGGCTGTACTGCAGTGGCACAATCTTGGCTCACTACAACCTCTGCCTCCCGGGTTCAAGTGATCCTTCTACCTCAGCCTCCTGAGTAGCTAGGACTACAGGTGCGTGCCACCATACTGGCTAATTTTTGTATTTTTAGTAGAGACAGGGTGTCACCATATTGGCCAGGCTGGTCTTGAACTCGTGATCTGCCCATCTCGGGCTCCCAAAGTTCTGGGATTACAGATCTGAGCCACCGTGCCCAGCCAACATCACCTTTTTAGTGTAGGATGACATGTCATTTTGAAGAGCGGATACTGTATTAGCTAACAAGCATTCTAAGAAGCTACCTGTAAGTAATAAAGAATTTCGCAGGGGGAAATGGGGATGATTAAGGGGTGCAAAAAATGGAAAGAAGGAATAAGAGTTAGTATTTGCTAATATCAGAAGCATATGAACCAGGGGCTGCTCTGTCTATGGAGCAGCCATTCTTTTATTCCCTTACTTTCCTAATAAACTTGCTTTCACTCTACTCTATGAACCCACCCTGAATTCTTTCTTGTGTGAGATCCAGTAACCCTCTCTCGGGGTCTGGATCAGGACCCCTTTCCTGTAACACTAGCACAACAGGGTGACTATAGTCAAAAATAATTTATTGTGCATTTTAAAATAACTAAAAGAGTATAATTGGATTGTTTGTAACACAAAGGATAAATGCTTAAGGAGATGGATACCCCATTTACCCTGATGTGATTATTACACATTGCATGCCTGTATCAAAATATCCCATGTACCCCATAAACAGATACACCCGCTATGTACCCATAAAAAATAAAAACTAAAAAGAAAAGAATTTTAATTCTTCACTCTGCAAAGGGATACAAAGACTTTTTGGGGTGGAGTGTGGAGGGGATCTGTTTTTGTAGACGCAAGGGAGCTACAAAAGGGAGAGGATGAATCTCAGGCAGGGAACCCCTACCCTATGGGACTCCCCCCAACCCCGGGCTGAAGCAGTGAGTATGCTGGGATTGCTAAGAGGACTCGCAGACTTCCTGTGCCACATGCCCCTTGAGAGTCTGGGACCTCAAGGAGAGGAGCCAGGCTCAAGCGCCAGGAACTGCACCAGAGGTGGCAATGATAAGTAAAAGATTACACTGTGATTTTTTCCATTTGGAAAAGACATTATAAATACTGTATGTCCTTAGGAAAAAAAAAAAAAAGTCACTTTAGGGTTGCCAAATGTCATTTGATGGAAAGGTTGTCATTGTTCTTAGGTCTTATATTTTTAAAAATTGTTAAAATTTCCATATTTTTAGGAAATGCTGTTAATAGAAGAAATTTTTCTTTTTCTTTTGTTTTTGTTTTTGTTTTGAGACAGGGTCTCACTCTGTTGCCCAGGGTGGGGTGCAGTGGTGCAATCAGGGCTCACTGCAACCTTGACCTCCTGGGCTCAAGTGATCTTCCCACTTCAGCCTCCCAAGTAGCTGAGACCACAGGCACGCACCACCATGCCCAGCTAATTTTTAATTTTTTTAGAGATGGGCTTTCCCTGTGTTGCCCAGGCTGGTCTCCAATTTCTGGGCTCAAGCAGTCCTCCTGCTTCTGCCTTCCAAAGTGCTGAGATTACAGGTGGGAGTCACTGTGCTTAGCCAGAAGATACTGTTCTTAATAATATTCTTATTTAGCAGAAGTAAAAGCTGCCAACCATTTTTCACCATCCCCTTCTGTGGGGTGGAGGGGTGGTCGTGAAATCCTAATCTCTGGAGGCGGCTGATCACAAATCCACATGGACACACCCCTACTATGATACAAGGATTTATACAAGTTGGCCACATGGTAAAGCCAGTGTGTGACCAGCCTCTGGCAGCAGAGACCAGCTCAACTAACATCTCTTGGGTGGAAGCAGAGGCACAGATTTCTCACCGTGTTCTTCTGTAGCCAGTTGGCTAATCTCCATTCCCTCATGCCCAGTGTCTGTCCCTGGCTCTTCACTGGTCCACCAGTCTTTCTCCAGGAAATCCCTAAGCTTACACCAGGCTGTGAGAATGCTTTATTGGGTCTGCCCCTCCCTCAGCACCCAGACAGAAGGGAGCATAGACCCTACTCAAGTTGTCAGACAAGTCACCTGATCTCCTAATGCCCTCTTTAGGGGGGCCTTACTTTGGAAGAAAGTCTAGCTAAATAGTAAAGGTTGTTTTTGGCTGGACACAGTGGCTCATGCCTGTAATCCTAGCACTTTGGGAGACCAAGGCAGGTGGATCACTTGAGGCCAGGAGTTTGCAACCAGCCTGGGCAACAGAGTGAGACCTCATCTCTACTGAAAACAAACAAACAAAAATAGTAAAGGCTATTTTTGTTGTTGATGATGTTTTTTCAACTTCTTTGAGGTCAGAATTTCACTCTATTGTGAAGAGTTATTGCAAAGTATTCATATCACACCATTCCTCAAATACATCCCTCCAATAATAAAGTGCCATTGTTTATCTGTATAGAAATGAAATTCAAGCCCACCATTCATGATTTTATGATACCATTAATAACAAATAAAGGGCTGGGTGTGGTGGCTCACACCTGTAATCCCAGCACTTTGGGAGGCTGAGGCAGACAGATCACTTGAGGTAAGGAGTTTGAGACCAGCCTGTCCAATATGGTAAAACCCCATCTCTACTAAAAATACAAAAATTAGCTGGGTGTTGTGGCTTGCACCTGTAGTCCCAGCTACTTGGGAGGCTGAGGCAGGAGAATTGCTTGAACATGGGAGGCAGAGGTTGCAGTGAGCCGAGATCACACCACTGCACTCCAGCCTGGGTGACAGAGTGAGACTCTGCCTTTAAAAAAAAAAACAAAGAACACAACTTTGGCGTAGAAGGTGAAAGTGACTAAGCTGAGAAAGTTCTCACAAAAAGATATACTGAAGGAGATACTGAAAGAGGAACCTGTGGGCCTCTACTTACACACTCAGGTTCCAGCATGGATGATCAGAGATGTTCCTCTCCAAATGTTTAGACAAATTGTCCCTCCTGAAAAGCACCCTGATTTTCTGTAAAAGTAATTGCATAGTACATCTCTAGGCTAGGGTGCAATGAAACCAGCAGGAGCACAGGACAGGGAGTCAGAAGACCCAACTCAGCCATTTTAGAACTGAGATTCCAGGTGTATTAGTTTGCTAGGGAAGCTATAACAAAATGCACAAAGTGGCTTAAACACACATGCATTGTCTCACAGTTCTAGAGGCTGGAAGTCCAAAATCAAGGTGTTGGTAAGATTGGTTCCCTCTGAGGGAAGTGAGGGAAGGATCTTCCTTTCTTTGTGCTTTTCTAAATCATCTCTAAATATGGAGATGGTGTTGGGCGTGGTGGCTCACACCTGTAATCCCAGCACTTTGGAAGGCCAAAGCAGATGGGTCACTTGATGTTGGGAGTTCGAGACCAGCCTGGCCAGCATGGTGAAACCTCATCTCTACTAAAAATAGAAAAAATTAGCCAGTGTGGTGGAGCAAGTCTACAATCCCAGCTACTTAAGAGGCTGAGGCAGAAGAATCTCTGTAACCAGAAAGGTAGAAGTTGCAGTGAGGTGAGATCATGCCACTGCACTCCAGCCTGGGTGACAGAGCGAAACTCCATCTCAAAAATAAGTAAATAGGCCGGGCGTGGTGGCTCAAGCCTGTAATCCCAGCACTTTGGGAGGCTGAGACGGGCGGATCACGAGGTCAGGAGATCGAGACCAGGAGATCGAGACCATCCTGGCTAACACAGTGAAACCCCATCTCTACTAAAAAATACAAAAAACGAGCCGGGCGAGGTGGTGGGCGCCTGTAGTCCCAGCTACTTGGGAGGCTGAGGCAGGAGAATGGCATAAACCCGGGAGGCGGGGCTTGCTGTCAGTGAGCTGAGATCCGGCCACTGCACTCCAGCCTGGGCAACAGAGTGAGACTCCATCTCAAAAATAAATAAATAAATACATACATACATACATACATAAATACATAAGGAGATGGTTATACAGTTGCATTCTTCTCAACTAAAAAGCCTCTCTCTAAGCTGGATGCGGCAGTTCACGCCTGTAATGCCAGCACTTTGGGAGGCTGAGGTGAGTGGATTGCCTGAGGTCAGGAGTTCGAGACCAGCCTGGCCAACATAGTGAAACCCCATCTCTACTAGAAATACAAAAAAATTATCTGGGCATGGTGGCACGCACCTGTAATCCCAGCTACTAGGGAGGCTGAGGCAGGAGAATTGCTTGAACCCAGGAGGCAGAGGCTGCAGTGAGCCGAGGTCACGCCATTGTACTCTAGCCTGGGCAACAAGGGTGAAACTCCGTCTCAAAAAAAAAAAAAAAAAAGCCTCTCTCTTTGGCTTGTAGGTGGCTGTCTTCATGTTCATATGATGCTCTCCCTGTCTGCGTATCTCTGTGGCCAAGTTTCCCCTTCTTATAAAGACAGCAGTCACATTGGATTAGGGCCCATCCCAGTCACCTCATTTTAACTTGATTACCTCTATAAGGACCTCTGTCCAGATAAGGTCACATTCTGAGGCACTGGATATTGGACTTCAGTATATGAATTTTGGGGAGACACAGTTCAGCCGTGACACCAGGCAACCTCTCTGGCTTTGTTTTCATCTCTAGAGGGGAATGTTGGCCTTATTGCTCCTTCAGGGCTCTTTCAATCCCAGTGTTCCAAGATTTGCTCAGCCCTTTTGAAGCTGCCAAGCCTGGCCCTGCTACCCCCAGGGTTATAAATATAAGAATTTTCCCTCCCCGGGCCTGCCAACCAGTCCTGGAGGATGGGAAATGAACAGAGAAATGCTGCGAGGGTGGAGTTTTCCTTTAACCTTTTGTCACTTGCATGAGTGCTGTAATCAGACAAACATTCAGGGCGTGGTGAACTGGGGGTCCTGATATCCTAAAGCAAATAAGCAAATGACATTTGTTCTTTTCCAAGTCCCGAGGTTTTATGTGCTCCAACTATAGATGACAAAATAGTTCCAGGAGAGCTGCAGTGTTTTGTTCTCCCTGCCAATGTATTAGCAACAGAACGGTTGCCAGGCTCTAATCCAGCCCTGCTGACAGCAGTTCCCCAGTAAAGGAAGGACAAAACTGGAGCTGTCTGTGCAGCCAACAGGGATGAGGAGCGCTCAGATGTACTGACACGTTGGCAAAAAAAAAAAAAAATTAAAGAAAGAAAAGAAACTTACAAAAGTTTATGGAACTGAGAAGTTCACCCGGTTTCTTCAGGGAACTCAGACAGGAAGGTAGGAAGGAGGGGCCCCCGGCATGGTGATAACATAAATTAGGGGCTGGCCAGCATCATCTTTGGTGAGAATTTAGAAAAATTGGGGTTTTCTTACATATAAATAAAAACCATTGGTTTTAGAAACCCAAACTAAGAGTATATGTGCAAAAGGAAATCTATATAAGGAAGCAGGGCTGGACTGTAGTTACAGGAGACCCGGGAACAGCCCATTTCCTTTCTTTGTGCTTTTTAAAATCATCTCTAAATGTGGAGATGGTAATACGATTGCACTCTTCTCAACTTAAAAATACTTTTCTTCTAAATCACCTGACACATCTTTTTTTGCCCCTGCATGGTGCTCATAGCCAGTAAGAGATCTTCCAGAGCCTCTTTATCAGTCTAATAGATTTTGCTGGAAGCCGCCAGCACTCCAGATGCTGAATGCAGCAGACTACAGCTCAAGCACTGACCCTGACCATCTTCCTGGTCTTAAGAATGCGCCAAACCTTTATGTTCAAGCTGCTTTATTAGGAGCGTCTTGAGCTTTCTTTCCATGCAATTTCTCCATTCCCACTTTAAACTTTTCCACCCAGCCTTTATGGTATTAATGAGCGATGCTTGGATGGGGCTTTATGGCTTTTGAAAAGTCTGGTTAGTATATGAACGTGTCCATGTCTTACTTTTTGTTTCTACCATGTGCAGCAGTGCGGGAGAGGGAAAAAAGCCATTCTTGTGGCCCCCTCCCAGCTTCTTGGAAGCTGCACATCATGTGCCTGATGGGACAGACATGTTCCTGGCTACACTGTAGCTGAGCAAAAGGTCTCTGCATACAGAAGACCAGGAGACCGTAAGCTCAACATCAAAGGAAAGTCTGCAGTTGGTGGGTTGACCCTGAATTATAATACATGCCACAACTCACTGCTGTTCAACCCATTCCTCAGCTGTGTTCCTTGACTTGTGTACCTCAAAATGCTATGTTTTGCTGTGTCTTCCCGTCTATACTCTGAGATACTAACTCTTGAATCCTCCCAATTAAATAGGACTCTTGGATACCAAACCTGGCCCTTTAGAAATCACAGCCATTTATTTGCTCATGTAGTCATTAATTCATTCAGAAGCAAGGATTGGATGTCTCCCACCTACCAAGCACAGGACTCAGCCATAGGGATGCACGGAAAAACAGGAAAGGCTTTTCCTGCCTCAGAGGAACTCCTGGCCCATGGTCTCCTCTGACGCATGAAGGCTTCTGGACTTGGATTTTCGTTTTGAGTTTTTGAACTTGTAGTACCCATGCGTCCTTTTCAAGGAAGAACTTGACTTCCTTGCTAACGCAGAGCATAGATGTCTGCCAAATCCCTGTACTCAACCAGACTTGCAGTCTTGATTTCTCCTAGTCCTTCCTGTTCCGTTCCTGAAGCCCAGCACAACAGCCTGAAGTGTCCACTTGAGTTTGGAAGCTCTGTCTGCATGGTAAGAGTCATACACTAGAGCCTTTGGGCCTGAGGAGCCTCTAACACATGGCTTCTTTGGAGTCTCTGTCTTGTTTGTTTCCTCTTAGATCCACCCTAAGCATGACCACCACTGGACTACGATAGAATTCAGAGAGCCCAGTATATGCGACAGCTCATCTGCAACAAATGAAATTGGGGGCCAAAAGGCAAGGTTTACTTGTCAGAGTGGTGTCTGGTGGCAGCAACCCTGCCAGGTCCCCTGGAAGCCCAGGTCTGCCCAGCACAAGTTCCTCAGCCACCCTTGCTGCTTTGCCTTCTGCCAGGCTGGGGAGAGGAAAGGGACGGTTACTGTGCCGTGCAGAGAAAGGCAAGTGGGCATTGGCCATAGCCTGTCCTTAAGAGGCAGTGACACCTATCAAGTATTCCTGTCCAAAATGTTTAACCTGAATCAAATTGTGACAAGATGATAAGATGTCCAAAAAAACCCCAATTGGCCTGAACTCTTCAAAAATGTGGATGTCAAGAAAGATTTTTCTTTTTTTTTTTTTTTAAGACGGAGTCTCGCTCTGTCATCCAGGCTGGAGTACAGTGGCGCAGTCTCGGCTCACTGCAACCTCTGCCTCCCGGACTCAAGCAATTCTCCTGTCTCAGCCTCCCGAGTAGGTGGAATTATAGGCAAGTGCTAATTTTTGTGTTTTTAGTAGAGACGGGGTTTTGCCATGTTGGCCAGGCTGGTCTCAAACTCCAGAGCTCAGGTGATCTGCCCACTTCGGCTTCCCAAAGTTCTGGGATTACAGGCATGAGCCACCATGCCTGGCCAGGAAAATTTTTTTTTTTTTTACAGGCAAGAGAACTGGGCCGGGTGCAGTGGCTCACATGTGTAATCCCAACACTTTAAAGAGTCCAAGGCAGGTGGATCACTTGAGGCCAGCAGTTTGAGAACAGCCTGGCCAACATGGTGAAACCCTGTTTCTACTAAAAATACAGAAAAGTAGCCAGGCGTGGTGGCACATGCCTGTAAGCCCAGCTACTTGGGAGGCTGAGGCAGGAGAATCACTTGAACCCAGGAGGTGGGGGTTGCGGTGAGTGGAGATCATGCCATTGCACTCCAGCCTGGGCGATAGAGGGAGACTGTCTCCAAAACAAAACAAAAATAGCAAGAGGACTGTTCTACATTAAAGAAAACTAAAGAGACATGACTAAATGTAATGCATGATGCCTATTTAGATCTGGGATTGGAAAAAATATAGCCGTAACAGACATTATGGGGACAGTTATGAGTGTGTATGTGTGTGTGAAGAAAGAGAAAGAAAAATGTGGCAAAATGCTAAAAATTAGTAAATCTAAATGAAAGTATGTGGCTATTCATTGTACTGTTTTCTCAACTTTGCTGCAGGCTTGGGATTTTTCAAAATAATAAGTTTAGAACTCAAGCATCATCCAGTGGCAGGTAAATGGGTAGTGAGATGGAAAAAATGGAGTGAGCAGATAGCAGGAGCCAGGTGGCAGCATGCTAGCCCCAGACAACTTCTGGGCTGGGGTCTAGTCCCAGTAAAAAGTCAGGAACCAGGCTAAAAAGCAGGCAGGCAGACAGGCACGAACACAGGGAAGCTGCAGCTTATTGTGCACCTGGAAGCCTCGGGCCAGCCCCACCATCTGGGGACCAGGTGTGAGGAGAGCAGGTAAATTCCAGATCCACAAACAAGCAAAGAACTCCCAATAATGCCACCTGTAGCCTTTGGAGGCTCAAGACTTGGGAAAGTCCTGAGTGCTGAGTGATCAAGAGGCCAGACAGGGCTGAAGCCAGCAGGAACTAACGCGTCTGCCTGTTGCCCAAGGATCCTAAAAGCTCAAGGCAGAGATGGGGACTCCTCAGGAGGTAGGAACCTTACTGGGTTCTGTTTGCTGTTAACTGGCTACATTCTGCATTGCCAGATTAAGTTACTGATTAAACCCACAGATGTCACTCTCATTTCCATCTTTTTCCATCATTTCTGCCTCCTAGTCTCTATTTGCAATTCTTCCTAGCTGTCCTTGTTCATCTCCTAGTTTTATGCCATTATGATGTGTGGAAAATATTAGACAACCTCTCTACAGTGTCTTAAAATGCCTGAGGACAAAGATGCCAAAACAAAAGTTATGAAAGCTGGCTTTGGACGCAGTAGTGTGACATGTAGTTTCCAAAGGTCATAAAGCTGAGTGCTAAAGTGACCAAGCTCCCAAGCTCCCAAGCTCCCAAGCTCCCAAGCTCCCTGGCTTTGTTATCCCTTAGCATTTTCCCAAGTTTTCTGGCCCTGAAAGGAATTACTGATTTCTCCTTCCTGAATCTCTTTTTAATCTCAGCTGTGCTGAGCAGAGCTTCTCAAATTCTGGTCAGGCCAGCAGCTTAGCTCTCTCCTCTCCAGGGCTCCTGAGCATTCCTCCTGTACATAGGGATGGACAGTGCAGGAGGTCAGCCAGGGGTTGGTGGGATGGATCCAGTCAAACTCAGCTCTGCTCGGTTTCCACCATGTGGCTCAGCAACAGAGCAGCCATGACACGTGTTGCCAAGAACATGTGTTGGGATCCAGGAGTAGATGAATTCCCGGTGTGCATAGGGAAAACAGCAACTGAGTTTGCTACAACTGTGATTAACATGCAGGATTCATCCTGGAGATAGCTCCTTCTGAGAAAACATAAGATTTGCAGAAGGAGACTTAAAGAAAGCCCCAGTGGCTTTTCATCTCAATCTTTCTCTCTCAATTTTTTAAAGCACCAAATCCCTATGTTCAAATATCAATTGTAGGCAAGAACCAATATACAGGCCAGGCATGGTGGCTCACAACTGTAATCCCAGCACTTTGGGAGACTGAGGCGGGCAGATCACCTGAGGTCAGAAGTTCAAGATCAGCCTGGCCGACATGATAAAACCCCATCTCTACTAGAAATACAAAAAATTAGCTGGGTGTGGTGGCATGCACCTGTAATCCCAGCTACTCAGGAGGCTGAGGCACAAGAATTGCTTGAACCCGGGAGGCAGAGGTTGCAGTGAGCTGAGATGATGCCATTGCACTCCAGCCTGGGCAACAGAGTGAGACTTCATCCCCCCCACTCAAAAAGGAAAGAAAAGAAAAGAAAAAAGAACCAATATACAAAAGAGATAACCTGGCTTGTCTGATTTTTGTGTGGGGGAGGGGGACCGCAGACCTATGTGGTCCTTCCCAGTAGCCCAGGATACTTTCAAAGTATTATTAGGGCTCTCATGGAATCTGGGGTTTGAGAACCATTGCTGCCATCTTTCCTCCCCACATACAGAGGAACTATGGCATCTTCGCTGATGCCTTCTCTGATGTTTGTTGCTCGGGCTATTTTTTTTTTTTTTTTTTTTTTTTTGGAGATGGAGTTTCCCTCCGTTGCCCAAGTGGCAGTGTAGTGTCATGATCTCAACTCACTGCAACCTCCACCTCTAGGGTTCAAGTGATTCTCCTGCCTCAGCCTCCCAAGTAACTGGGATTACAGGTGCACACCACCATGCCTGGCTAATTTTTGTATTTTTAGTAGAGACAGGGTTTTACCATTTTGGCCAGGCTGGTCTTGAACTCCTGACCTCAGGTGATCTGTCCGCCTCAGTCTCCTGAAGTGCTGGGGTTGCAGGTGTGAGCCACCATGCCCGGCTTTTTTTTCTTTTTCTTTTTCTTTTTGACGGAGTCTCACTCTGTCACCCAGGCTGGAGTGCTGTGGTATGATCTCAGCTCACTGCAGCCTCTGCCTCCCAAGTTTAAGTGATTCTTCTGCCTCAGCCTCCTGAGTAGCTGGGACTACAGGCATGTGGCACCATACCTGGCTAATTTTTGTATTTTTAGTAGAGACAAGGTTTCATCATGTTGGCCAGGCTGGTCTTGAACTCCTGACATCAGGTGATCCACCCACCTCATCCTCCCAAAGTACTGGGATTAGAGGCATGAGCCACCATGCCCACTTGAGCTATTTTTATGCTTCAGTGCATATCAGGACCTCTATCATATGAGATGTTTTCTTTCTTTCTTTCTTTCTTTTTTTTTTTTTTTTTTTTGAGACGGAGTCTTGCTCTGCCGCCCAGGCTGGAGTGCAGTGGCCGGATCTCAGCTCACTGCAAGCTCCGCCTCCCGGGTTCACGCCATTCTCCTGCCTCAGCCTCCCGAGTAGCTGGGACTACAGGCGCCCGCCTCGCCGCCCGGCTAGTTTTTTGTATTTTTTAGTAGAGACGGGGTTTCACCGTATTAGCCAGGATGGTCTCGATCTCCTGACCTCGTGATCCACCCGTCTCGGCCTCCCAAAGTGCTGGGATTACAGGCTTGAGCCACCGCGCCCGGCTGTTTTCTTTCTTTCTTACATGTCTAGAAAAGTCCTTTGATGGAAAATGAATAACTCATGATCTCTTCAAAAACCAACATTGGCCTGAAGTTAATATATTTCATCCTAATAAAAAATTAAGGCCGAGTGCAGTGGCTCATGCCTGTAATCCCAGCACTTTGAGAGGCCAAGTCAGGCAGATCACGAGGTCAGAAGTTCAAGACCAGACTGACCAGCATGGTGAAACCCTATCTCTACTAAAAATACAAAAATTTGCCAGGCATGGTGGCGTGCACCTGTAATTCCAGCTACTCAGGAGGCTGAGGCAGGAGAATCTCTTGAACCCAGGAGGCAGAGGTTGCAGTGAGCTGATATCGCACCACTGCACTCCAGCCTGCATGACAGAGCGAGACTCTATCTCAATAAAATAAAATAAAATAAAAGTGTGATCACAAAGTCTCATTTTCATGATGCTGAAAAGGCAAAGCTCACAAATCCTTCCCTCTCCTCCCTTATGTGACAGAAGAACCCCAGGGTGTGGCTCTTCTCACAGGTTCTGTTGCACTGGCTTTCTGTGAACTCAACATCTTGGATTCAGTTGAACTTGCTTCATTTTTTTATTGTTACACACTACGTCATTCATTACTTTTCCTGCCATTGACTGCCAGTTACATTTTCATCTATAACCGCAAACATCATGGGATAGAAAACCGTGGGAATGTTAATCTCTAAAGCAATGGAAAGTTCCCAAATGTGAGAATAACAGGGCAACCCATGGTGGGAAAGTCTACTCAACAGCTTTATTTCATCACAATAACAATGACTCTTGAGATGGAAAAAATTTTTATTTTATGAGGCTACCATTCATCCCAAAATGAACAATGTGTATTTAATCATTCAATTCAAATTGGTGTGGCTCATTCCTCAGCTACTTAGTTATTTTTCATTGGATTTCATTAATGGTTAGACTGTATTTCCCTAGTCCACACCAGCCAGAGTGCTGTATACTATTAACGTACAAATGGGGATGTCTCCTGCTTTTATCATCACTCGGAGTCCCCATCAGTGTTCCACCTGGGAGTCCCTAGGGAACCTCTCACCTGAACTCACCAAAAACTTTAAGACCACCATGGGCTTCTACTACTGTCTTCTGCTCAGTCCCTCTTCAGTGATATCAGCTTCCCAGGCCTCACCACCCACACAGCTAATGAAGGTGTTTCAAGGCTACCTCTAGCATCCTCAAATGACCCCCTTTACAGGCAGGCCCATTGTTACTGCCACCACCCCCTGATACATGTGTACATGTGGTGTACCAATATGGAGATGAATACTCTGAAGGTCATGGCATTTGTTGCCCATGTGAGAAAAAGCATCTGTCTCTTTCATGTAATGTATACTTTGTATAATGTACATGAGGAATTACTGAGGCAGTCTTCCCTTACATCCAAGGTCTTAGAGTTTTTAATGAAAATAGGGGCTGGACACAGTGGCTCACGCCTGTAATCCCAGCACTTTGGGAGGCCGAGGCAGGCAGATCACGAGGTCAGGAGATCGAGACCAGCCTGGCTAACACGGTGAAACCCTGTCTCTACTAAAAATACAAAAATTAGCTTGGCATGGTGGCTTGTGCCTGTAATCCCAGCTACTCAGGAGGCTGAGGCTGGAGAATTGCATGAACCAGGGAGTCGAAGTTTGCAGTGAGCCAAGGTCACGCCACTGCACTCCAGCCTGGCAAGAGAGCGAGACTCTGCCAAAAAATAAAAAAGAAGAAAATGAAGAAGAAAGAAACAGAAAGAAAGAAAATAGGGCCAGGGGCCAGGTGCAGTGGCTCACACCTGTAATCCCAGCAATTTGGGAGGCCAAGGCAGGTGGATCACCTAAGGTCAGGAGTTTGAGACCAGCCTGGCGAAATATGGTGAAAACGGCTCTACTAAAAAACATACAAAAATTAGCTGGGCATGGTGGCGCACGCCTGTAGTCCCAGCTACTCAGGAGGCTGAGGTAGGAGAATCACTTGAACCCAGGAAGCAGAGGTTGCAGTGAGCCAAGATCAAGCCACTGAGTGAGCAACAAAGTGAGACTCTGTCTCAAAAAAAATTTTAAAAATGAAAAAAGAAAAGAAAAAAGAGTTTTAATGAAAACAAGGTTTTCAGATTTTAACATAGGCCTTTCTCTTCTGGGATTCAGTCCTGAGTTCATGGAGGCAGGACTAGGCTTGGGGAGGGGGGGGCACAGTCGAGTATATTCAGAACTGCTCCCCTCTCCACCTTAACAAGCTTTTCTGGTTCAGTCTCTCTTCCCTTAAATGAGTTCTCTCTCCCCAGCCATCAGTTCCTCTTAAAAATCGGCTTCTGGCAGCTCAGTCCGCCAAACAGGTCTAGACACATCTGAATTCCAGTGGGGGATGGCTTAGGCTTAAACTAAGGCTGTTGTCACATGACTTTCCTCTTCAAATTTACTCAGGCTCTTTTACCCATCAATATGCTTAAAAAAAGAGAGAGAACTTTGCTTACATCAAGCATTCATTCTGAAGTTACTAATTTTCTTTTGCCTTGTCCTTACGAGCTCTTGGATTTCAAATGGTAGATTGGTGAGGTTATTACTGACCATTTGACTCATACGCATTAACCACATGAATATTAAGTATATAATTTCTATTTCTCCATGTCAGCATTCTGTTTACCTAAAATAAATGTACTCAAATGAATCTTCGATAGGATGAGGAGAAATTGGAATCATTGTACAATGCTGCTGGGAATGTAAAATGGTACAGCCATTTTGGAAATCAGTTTGGCAGTTCCTCAAAATGTTAAACATAAAGTTACCATGTGACCCAGCATCCCCATTCCTAGGTATACCCAGAGAATTGAAAACATAATCACACAACAACTTGTACACAAATGTTGAGCATGATTCTCTTTAGATGAAGTGTTCAGAATAGATGAATCTGTAGAGACAGAAAACAGATTAGTGATTGCCAGGGACTGGGAGAAGAAGGGAATGGAGAGTGACTGCTAATGGACAGGGGGTTTCTTTTCAGGATGATGAAGTTCTGAAATCAGATAGTGATGATGGTTGAATAACCTTGTGACTACTCTAAAAGTAACTGAATTATATATTTAAAGAAGGTGAATTTTATGTGAATTATGTGTCAATTTTTTAAATGGATCTTTACTGTATATTAAACAATTAGCACCAAAAAAAGCCTGCATTTTATAAGAAAAATTACAGCCTTCTTATAAAAGGCAAGATCCTTTGAAAGCCCAAGTAGAAAGAATAAATGCTTTGGCTGGGTGTAGTGGTTCATGCCTGTAATCCCAGCACTTTGCAAGGCCAAGGCAGGCAGATTACCTGAGGTCAGGATTTCCAGACCAGCCTGGCCAACATGGCAAAACCCCATCTCTACTAAAAATACAAAAAATTAGCCGGGCATGATGGTGCACGCCTGTAATCCCAGCTACTCGGAAGGCTGAGGCAGGAGAATCGCTCGAACCTGGGAGGCAGAAGTAGCAGTGAGACGAGATCACACCACTGCACTCCAGCCTGGGCAACACAGCAAGAATCCATCTCAAAAAATAAATAAATAAACAAACAAACAAACACTTTTAAAATTCATTCATTCAGCAACTATTGAGCATGTAGTATGGCAGTGTGCCAGCATTGCAGAGATAATGGTGACCAAAACAGATGCAGAGATACGGGCAGTCTCAAGACAGTCTGCAAAATAGCTATGCCCGGAAAAGCACAAGGCTTGGTGGGAGCATGTGAAAGGAACATTCAACTCACACGTGAGGGCTCAGGGAGATATTTCCATAGCCCTGACTCCTATCAGAGCCCTGGAGTTGAGCCCGAGTCAAGGATGCAAAGAGAAGAGGGAGGAGCGTTGCAGGAGGAAGGAATGGGATGTGCAAAGACCCTCAAGTGAAGAGAATGTGGACTATCCTGGGAACCCCAAACCGTTGGGAATGACTCTTGAGAAAAGATCCAATCTAAGTATTTGGTCTGAACTGAGTCTTGTTGAGACTTTATTCTGTGTGTCAATTAGAATGTTTTCAGCTGCAAGTAACAGTCTGACTTCCACAGACTTAAAGATTAAGGACATTTATTTTATTATTTCACCTAACAGGAAGACTAGAGGTTGACAGACTTCAGAGTTGGTAGATTCAGGGGCTTAACCATGAGGAACTGTCCTTTGGGACCCAGCTTCTTTCTTTTCTTTTCTTTTTTTCTCTCTCTCCCTGTCTCCCTCTCCCTCTCCCTACCCCGATACACACACACACACACACACACACACACACACACACACACACGCTGCCACCACCTTCTCACTGTCTCTCTGTTATCCTCCCGTTCA